>NC_064759.1:22426658-22755402 GCF_011397635.1 Epinephelus fuscoguttatus
ATCACCTTGACCCTCATTCCACACACTTTGACTCCCTCAGCTATGCTTCACTCTCAGTGTGTATGTGTGTGTGTGTGTGTAATAATAATCCATTTAGCTCTTAGATGGATGACACATACAGGAAGTCAAGGCTTTGTAAAATAAAGAGTGGTCCTTTCCTACATGAAATTCTACCACACCGGTATATTAGTATGTGTGCCGCAAAAGCACATCACACGTGCTTTAGTGTGTGTGTGATCAAGTGTGTGTATAACTGTGACTGTTGGGTTTTTATAAATGTGTCAAGGCCGGCACAGAGGTGTGTTTGAGCTCTGGAGGTGACACCCGGCGTCCTGATAAATCAATTATGTGGTCATGTTTCAGTGTTGGGGGAGGAGAGCAAAACAAGGCATGTGAAAGGGACAAGGCGTGTGCATGTGTGCATGTGTGCATGTGTGCGTTTGTGTGTGTGTTCCCACCATCCGTCCAGATGTTTCCCATATTTAACTCTCCCTTGCCCCATTGGATGTTCAGGAATCCGTGAGCTTATGCAGAACATACTTCCATATACCCCATACAGACTGTAGTTATATTGTGCAACGAAATAGTTGTCATCACTGGAGTTCATTCCTCGTGCCACATGACACAGCTGTAGTGCCTCACTGAGCAGGGTCAGCGTAGGAGGTACATGCCTGAAGGAAAGCTGGTTTTGGCTTCAGTATTTGAGCCTGTCTGCCTGCATCTCTGAAGCTTTTCTTTCTTTGTCTGTTTTTATTTTAGTTCAGTGAGCTTGGTGACATTAATAGGGCCTCAAATTCAATTTAAATTCTATTGTTGTTGTATGACCATATTGTGTGAACTGTTAAACAAAAATTCCAGTGTTTGAATTATTGATTCAAGGCAAAATATAAATTAGTTTTTTATGTTTTTGTGGAATGCAGTTATATGTACATCACATGTAGGTGCAAAGCTGATGGAAACTAAACCACACAAGTGTTTAAATAAAGTGGAGTCAGGTGTGCAGGCAATGAGTTTTTGCTTTACACATGTGAAGTCCAAGTTTGGTCTCGTGTAAAGCATAAGAGTGTGCCACAGTTCATCGCATTTAGTTACATTTTTTAATGCAAAAACGTGTCACACTGTGAATATTTTTAGTTAATAGTGTGACATTAGCCATATCCCACAAGCCCCATAGTCCTCCATCTAAGATGTTTTGTGTATCAAACAACCCCTGTAGGCTTTAAAGGTATACTATGCAGGAAATGTCGGTCTCTGTTACACAACAACATTCAAACATGACCCCTCCTCCCAGGCTTAATGCCACTACTATTGTGGGAACATTAAATTTTTTTATAATAGAAAAGCCAATATTCTAAGCTAACCACATACCCTCGCATTGCTCGTCATCCCCATCCTCTCCCTCAGTGCTCACCAGGAGGTGAAAGCCAACCGCAGATTCACATTCAATATCAAATGAGCCATGTCTGCTTGACCTTTCACCTCACTGTGTTTGCATATTTTTGGCACTGTGTCTGCTATTTTCATAGCTTCCTCCTGGATGCATGCTGTTTGCGGTCCCTCCCTTTTTATTAAGACCCAACCTTACCTGCATGCTATATTGGTTGGGGGTTATGCACCCACTGCCTAAAGGTTGCAGCCCAGGAACATCCCGACCAGAGCAAAATAAGAGTAAAATGCAAGCAGAGGGCAGAGTCTCTGTGGATAAATACACCATCACACACTTCTAGTGGGTCATAAGTCATGATTTGTATGAGTCCATGCCATAGACTGTAAATATAATGGATACAGTGACGCTGCCCATTGGTGTGTGGACTCCCATTTTGAAGCCTCGAGTTTGGTATTTTGTCATCTTTGTTTGTTGGAGCCAGAAGTGACCATATTTAGGTGAGAGGGTGGAGCTGTGGAGGAGTGAGAGGTGGATCTGACTGAAAAGCCGAGGACACTACGGCACACAGCCTGTCACTTAAAGCAGCCTGCCCTTAATTATGTGTAACTTTAAGCCATACAAACAGTTGGGTTATATTAAAAGTCACCCACTATACTGTTGTCATTAATATTGAAATTAGCCATAGAGATCAAAACCGTTTTTTGTACCAGGCTGTAAACATGTTTATTTCTGCTGTCAAGTTGGACATTTTACATAGGGGTCAATGGGGATTGATTCACTTCTGGAGCCAGCCTCAAGTGGCCATTTAAGGAACTGCAGTTTTTGGCACTTCCATGTTGGCTTCTTTCAGATTGATGCACATTCTCACTTCAACCTTGTCACATATCAACGTTTGGTCATGGACTTTTCACATCCAGATACAATGTGAAAGTCACCCTGGGTGTGTTGGTTGTTAATATTCTGGGGTTTAGGCAACAAAAGCACATGGTTAGGTTTAGGAAAAAAGAACAGGACTTGGCTTTATATACTTACGAGACGCAAACACCACTCTCCCACGTGAAAGTCAGTGTTTGTTAGACCCATCCACCACCTCTCCCACCCTTGCCACCTTAACTTTTGCTGTTGTCCCGCCACGTTTCCCCCTGATGCCGCTAAGCACCATTAAACTACACGGCGACCGGTCGCATATCATGGCAATGTTAAAGGACTGCTTTTTTCATCAGTGTCTGATGCTGCAAGTCACTGTCCAAGTGCCCGATTTCAATTACCGTAAAACTTGGTGTATAAGTCGCACTTTTTTTCCCTTTTTTTTCATCTAAAAAGTTGGGTGCGGGTTATAGACCAGTGTGACCTATAGACCAAGGTAAATGCTAACATAGGTAATTTGACCCACAAGATGGCGATACATCGTTAGTCTGACCAAACGTCCTGTTTTGCCCGGACATGTCCACTTTTCACGTCCCGTCCGGGGCGTCCGGGGGGGTTTTTATAAACTGATGATAATGTCCGGTTTTCCGTGTGTTTGTGTGTCTGTGTGTTAGAGTAAGGCACGGGCAGCATATTTCTGTCCGAACCCGAACCGAGCCCGACATTAATTAATGACCAAAGCACTGAGTTTGTGTCACACAGTGGTCACAGGCTATTTAACAGGCCAGGCGTGCTCAGTGGAGAGGGAGACCTCCGTGTTTGAGACGAGAGCGGGAGGTGGGAGGTCCAACGCTTCTAGCGAGAGGAGAGGGAGAAATAAAACAAAATAAGATAAAATAGGAAAAACCTGTCTCCCTCTTTTATTTTATTTTCAGCGTTTAATTCAAGGCGGAGGCGGGCGGCTGGAGGTCCGAGACTTCCAGCGAGGGGAGAGGTAGAAACAAACAGCCAATGTGTGTGTGTGTGTGTTATGTTCAGGTGTTGTCACGTAAATAACAGTGCCCAAGCAATAAACAGGACAGACAATAGGATTTTATTTATTTTTACACTACATTTTCACTGAAAGCTGACCGAGTCCGACCCGAGCCCAAATACAGTTTATAGCTACATTTTTGACCAAACCTGGCCGACCCATCGGGTACCATCGGGCTCAGATCGCCACACTCTAGTGTGTGTATGTGTCCCCTATTGGGGCCTATCTGAATTTCTCTCTTTGAGAGATATTATTTTGTAATATAACTGAATTTTCTATCCATACATATAAATTTTAAATACATTAAAATGATAAGGGATCTTTGAGTAAACTGCAAGTATCATTTAAGTAGGCTATGTCGTGGCCGGCCAAGTGTCCTCTTTTTTTGGAAATCAAAATATGGTCACCCTACGCTACGTAGTAATTTAAACTCATTCGTTTTTGGGATTTGAGTAAGCATGTATAGTTACAGCCCACATTGTAATAAGGTACTGTAATGCTGTCTTCTTAAAAAAGAAAAAAGAAGTTTAACGTTAATTTAAACTAATTTTTATGGCTCAGATGTTGTTATACCGTAATTTTATTTCCTGAAGAGGTTGTTTGGAAAATTGCAATCTGAAAAGTAACCAAAGCTCCGTAAGAGGTTATTGTGTTTTGAATGTGTTTCAAATTAAAAATAAAGGGAAACAGTGTAGGAATAACTTGTATAACGTTTATATTAACAAATAGTAATATAAAACCTTGTTTTCCCTGTTTGAGACCTTAAAAAATAGACTGCAATTTATATGTCAGTGTGACTTATATTCCAAGTTTTACAGTACTTCGAAGTAAGACTAGGCTTGCTTGGTCTACACATTGTTTTTTGAAAAATCCTTCATGGTACACCTTTAAGCTCAGTAGGTAGCTGAACATTAAAAGTTTGTGGTTTAATACCTCTGTGTGCACAGCAGCAGTGGTCAGTTGAGCTCTTACTTGTTTTGATAGATGTCAATACTGACAACTTTGAATGGCTGACAAAAAAGTATAATGATGTCTTCAGAAACTCTCCAACCCACTGTTTCAGCATAAAACCACTTCTCTCAGAACTGTTCCAAAGAATCATCATTTTATGCCAAGATGTGGCTAACTACATTACTTGTGGCGAAGCTTTGCAGCTTCAAGGAGGGCAACAGCCCAACACAGAAGCAGTGCATTCAGCCATATTGTGGAAAATCATAATTATTTCGAATACAAATACAGTAGAGATTCTGACAACATTGTGAGAGTGCTTTGAGGAGATTTCTGTGGATGTTTTGATGATTTTTCTCCACCATGAAAATGTACAATCCATAACAACCAACATAAATCCAAGCTGACCACAGCTGCTGTTCTCGCTAAAGGACCAAACTACAAAGTTAACAGCCACCTTTTAAGATGGGGAGTGATGCTCAGAAGACAGATTTTACAAGAAGCATTTGACCTCTTCAGACTATTGTCAGGCTCTTCTTCTTCTTCTTCTTCTTCTTCTTCTTCTCCTTAGGCTATGACAGTATCATAGCTGATGGTGACATCGTCTCTCTGAACGACTCATCTGGTGTCTGTTTCTTTAGATCTTTCCCGGCTGACTTTGTAGTCCCGCGCCCCACCTACACCCCCCCCACAGGCCTGCCTCGTGAAGTGTTAGTGTGCGTCTGCATGCTGTCATTTCCCGCTCTGGACCATGTGTTTGACCTGTTGTTCAGTAGAGCTCACACACACTCGCACATGCACGCTGTCACACGGCAACGGGCACGTACGCACACACTGTTGTCGTACAGTTGGTGATGAATTAAATCCTCCACGTGTTTTGAGTTAGCCCGGAGGACAGGGGATTTAAACCAGGGAGAGACAAGAAACTTAGCTGTAGCTTTTAAGTGAATGCAGTCTGGATTTTCTCTGATTTTAGAATTCTTCTGTTGTCAACACAAACGCACACACACACACACACACACAATCTTCTGCCTATCATGTAACAACATAGAAGGATGTAGCCTAGTTAACATGGCTTTTACTGTCTATCACTGGTCACTTTAAACACTTATGTAGCCTTTGATGTATAGATGCAACTTATTTCTGTCCTCCTTCTTCTTCTTCTGTCACATGGTTTTTATATATTCTCTCTCTTTTTTTCACGTTTTCCCCACACTCTTTCCCAGCTGTCTGTTGGTTTGAGGTTTTCTGTCCAAAGGCTTGAAGATGCTGGACCAAAGATCAGCTTTGAGCTACAGATCCACAGGTGACACGCCCACCAACTCTTAGACACAAACACACACACACACACACACACACACACAAAGAGCTGCTTGTCTTTCTGAGCCATGTAAATAAGTTCTGTGTCTGTCCCGATCCTGTCGCTGTGGTTTGATGAAACTAACCGCAGAGACAGAAGAAGGCACATGGCCCAGAGGAACATCAGAGAGAAGACGAACTCCACACAACATGTCCACTGTTTGCTTCGTTTAATTGATTTCAATACATCACATCACTAGACACAGACGGTTAAATGCTGGCCAAGCTTGCTTCCAGGGAAATTCTTTTTGGAGTCAGCTGAACATATAAACACAGCTTTATTATGAGCTTTTGTTTTGACACGTTTTGTATCGCAGCCTCCTGTGAAGTCTTTGCAAATAGATATAGGATGTACAGCTTTGTCGGAGTGATGTGTGTTTTATTTTATGCCTTTATCTAAACCCCCTGTGAATCTCTCCACAGCTCAAACAGAGATAACTCCGACAGCAACCCAGTCAGTTTGAATCTGTCCATTGTCGCCAAAGCTCAACTCAGTTTACGGGGGTGAGTCAAGCATCTTTGCATGTGAGAGCCTAGCGTCTTCTCCGGGAAACGGTGACAACACTCTTTGTTGCCGTGTCTGCTTCACGGAGATCCACTTGATCTGGTTTCAGCCCTAAACTTTTCAGTGTTTGCAGGATATTACTGCCCCTTTTATAATGTTTAAATTTGCAGAGCATGTTTATATACAGATGGAAAACAGCATGAAAGCACATCTCTAGAAATAAATTTGAGTAATCATGTGCACATGGGATACTTGTGAGCCTTTGACATGTTCATTGATGCCCGTATGCCCACTGATGACACACACAAACACACACACACTTCAAAGCTTGGAGCCCAGCATGGCGTTGTTTGGGTGTGGTCGGCTGCACATACAAACAGAAGAGGACCTGGGATGATGAGAGAGACAAGGACATGCATGTTCTTGTGTTTGTTGCTGTGAAAGTGTCCTTCCTCAGCTGTGTCCATTCAGCATTTTAAAATCTAAATCACAGTTATGAATTTTAAGCAAAGTAAAATAGGATAGTGGGTTTGTCTTCATGTGTGACTCTTTACTCTGTCGTTGCCCATTTAGGTGACATTGCATCACCAGTTGGTGGTGTAAACAGTTTCGCCCACTTAGGTCAGAATACCTTAAACTCCTCCGAGTGCCGTCGGCAAATGTAATCAGCTTTGCAGCAGTTACATTTCCAAGCCAGTTTATTAGGTACACCTGGACACTCTAATGCAGTGCAAAAGTTTTTGCCGAACAATATGTTTAGAATTGAGGTCACAGTTAGTGATGGTGTTGTACTGGACTGTGTTATATTCAGATGTGTGACCTCTTAATGTAGGCTCTTATGTGACTCAGATCTGTTTTTTTCCATAACAGTGTGAACAGCACATATCACTTGGAATCTGATCCTTTCAATTTGCATCGGGTCCACTTTAATATGTGGTCCATAATACAGGTCTGATTTTTGCAATATGTCCTCAGTCTGAATGCCATATCAAAGTTCATGCTAATTTCAGTGTCTTGCCATGGAAGTCTCATGGAAAGGCGCTGACAGATTGGGCACTGAGGCACTGGGATAAATCTCTTTCAGTATAGCCATTCGCTTCACGTTACCCCCATTCCTGTCTACAACTCTGTATCCACACACTTCCACACAGAAGTAGCAGCCATTGCTCCACAAAAAGCCATAATTAAAAATTTGGCTTCCTTTTAAAACAACTTATAAATGAAACAGTAAATGCTGACATTAGTGGCCTTCATGTTAATTTAAATATGACAACGTGCTGCTGCATGTGACATCTCTGTTATTGTTCTTTTGCGCATGTGGGTCAGTTCAGCTTGATCAGTTCACACAGGAATCTGATACTGGTCACATTTTACAAATTAAACAAAATTAAAAATAATGCTCACTCAGTGTGAAAGTCCATGGTACAGGCAGGCAGTCCAAACATGCATCCGAGGCACTAATAATTTGTGGATAAACCGTTGCATTTCGACTAGAACGTCTTAATCAGCGCGTCACCTGTTACCTCTAGTCGAAACACGATGGCCACTGATATATCTTGCTGACATAAAACTCTTGACCCTCCAATATCACAAGATAGCTGTTAAAGGACAGATTCAGATTTTTGAAGACCACTTAGTGCCAACAAGTACAGTACACTGATATACAGATTTCCCATGGTCATAGAAGACCTGGAAAAGTCATGGAATTTCACAGTCTTGTTTTCCAGTTCTGGTAAAGTCATGGAATTAGTGAAGACCTTGAAAGCTTTGAAAAAAGTCAGGGATGTTGTTGTGTGTAACGAAATGAATCATTACAGTAATCTTTCCTGGATAACCTTACACATTATGTGACATAACAGCAAATTTATTTTCAGTAGCTGTTGACGTAACATAGCGCTAATATGCGTCCATGTGTGCAAGCCAGCTGGAATTATGTTCGAATTGAGTTTGAATCTGGTATGTTTACATAGGGGAAAAATAATGTAGTGACAGTGTGATATAGCATGTGGGGTGATGAATCCCATTGTTTCCATATCCACGTAAAGCCCCACTATTGCTTATATAATTGCCCTGCAAGATGGAGCAATGTTCATGTTATCATGGAAGTTTTATTATGGGTCCTTGAAAAGTTACGGAAAAGTTTTGAAATATTGTCCATGGAAATATGTGGGAACAGTGGTTACAGTTATTGGTCTCTGTAGCCATGCTACTTTACTGCGCTAGACATGACATGTTCCCATCCCTCTGCGACTGTAAAACACAGGGGCCAAAAAACACTTCAGCGAATGATCACAGTGACCAATAACACTGTCAACATTCATATGGTCTGTGAGTGTGTGTATGCATCAGTGTCACCAAGCTGTTTCTCCTCTCTACAGGGTGTCTCATCCATCTCAGGTGGTGCTGCCATTCCCACGCTGGGAACCCAAAGAGAAGCCTGTCAAAGAGGATGATGTGGGACCGCAAGTAACACACATCTATGAGGTAAGCGCACGCCTACGTCCAAACAGCTAAATCTCATGAGAAGGTGAAAGTAGAGGTACTTGGAGACAACGAGATGAGGAAGTGTTGTTGCTGGTCAGAAAGTTGTGGAGTGTTGAGATGAAAAGAGCAGAAAAAGAGGTTTGGGAAGTTGTAAATTAAGCTGCAGCAAGCGGGGGGCTCTGCAAGGTGAAGTAAACAGCAACACACACACACGGTAAAACCAGTAGCTCTATAAAGAATTGGGCTCTGGCTGATCAAAGGTCTCCAGCTCAGGAGTAATTACTGCTGTGAAGGCGGGAAAACAGAGGAGGGGGGAAACAGAGGGGAATAAGGAGCAAGGCGAAGAGGGTGAAGGAAGGAAGGGAAAGAGGATTATCCTAAAGACTGGACAGAGTGTAATGAGTAATAATCACCGGGAGGAAAAACAAGGTCAAACAGAGGCACAGACAAATAGATAGATAGAAGGAGGGAGGATGGCAGACAGACTGGCGACAGTTTACAACAGGCGTATGTTCATGTCTGCGTCCGTGCGCCATACATGTGATTTCCCTTTGTTTTAAAGGGACGGCTGCTTCATTGAACCAGAGTGCAGCCGCGTCTGGCCTGTCCTGCAGCTGATAATGATTTTCATTTGCGGTACTTTTCCCAGTTGGCAGCTGCTTCTAGTTAGAGAGGACAGAGTTTTTTTGCTGTTGCAGAATTCCTGCCCTGCAGCACCAGGATCATGTCCTGTTTGGATGACTTGCCTCAGTGTTAATGACCGTGTGTGTGTGTGTGTGTGTGTGTGCATGTGTGTGTTTGTGCAGAGAGGGAGAAAGAGAGAATACAGGTTGGGGTAAAACATGAGGATTTATTGAATTGATGGTTCATTTAAGCTCATAATTCATTTATCCTAATTTTGATGTGAGTCGTGAGCCAGGTGATGCTGTAGGTTTTTACTTGTCTTGTATTTCAATCCCTGGTGACTGAAGGCTGCGTTAGTATCTTCACTATAACGCAGGTGGCCTGTGTCATCATCCCACAGTTATGATAACCTAATTATAGCCTCAGTCACATGAGACCTACTAATAAGACAGAAAAGAGCACAATACTGACAGAACTCTGTTTTTTCTTCCTGTTCCCTCTCTTTGTCTCCAGCTCCATAACTCCGGTCCCAGCAGTATTCGAGAGGCTGAGCTCCAGATCGGCTGGCCTTCTCGTTTCCGTGACGAGAACCTGCTGTATGCTATGGAGATTCAAACTGACGGCCCAATTAGCTGCCGGACAAACACCAGCCTCAACCCGCTCGGCCTTCAGGTAACACGACAATATATGAACATACACACACTGATGCATGCAGACATCAAAAACTCATTACAGGATCCAGATATATGATTATGGACACGTTGCCTGCAGTGGAAATAAATATGCTTCATAGTATTTCTAACCACTTTGTTGCATTCTATCAGACCACTGCAATTTCAGGCTTTCATTTATTATATTGCTCACGGGTTATTCATCTACCCGTTTCTCCATCATTTAAAACCTGCTTATTTAAAAACATAATTATACCCGTTGTTCTGGCTGCGTTCCATGCTCTCTGCCAGTTGGCTCAAAACGATGGGGGACACAGTAATATGCTTATTAGCAGAAATTAGAGTTGGAATAGTTTCCAATATCTATGATATCATCTGCAGAGTAATTCAAAAAGAAAACACACAGTGATTTTTGAAAGTGCATAATTATGTCAGACAGTGAAACGCTACGAGCTGTAATCATATAGGAAAACAAAATGAGGCGGATACACAGCATGTGATCAGAGATCAGTTGTTGTTTTCTTGGGGGGGGGGGGTCCTTTCCAATTTCCCAACATCACTCAGTTTCCCTGTCACTGTCATTCCCTGCGTGTAGACGAGACTGATTGATACACAGTGGGTCAGCAGACACTTCTTTCACCTTGCTGTGAGGAGTGTATGAAGAGCATACATGTACAACTGAATACTAGCTATTGAGTTCTTCACTGCTGCTCACACAAAGGAATTTTAAGATCAGATCAGTTTGGACAGAAGTTAACTTTTGACATTTAATAGCTAAATAATTAATCAGTAAATCTGAAAAGAATATATTAACCAATTTGTGCCCACAACAGAAATGTGTATTCCCTCCAGTGGAGGTGTTCTCTAAGCACAAATCTAAAGATATTTTCAAAATCAGTCGGCAGAGGTTTTCTTATCATACTATATAAAGCCTTTGGGCATATAGGACTACTTCTATATGTTTCATTATTTCTTCAGAAAAAAAAAACAGTAGTAGCATGTGCCTTAAGACTAAATAGGCTACAGTATAATCAGAAACTAGCTGTATCTCAGAGACTACAAGGAGCACAATCAAGTATTTGGTTTCTATGAACTGAGGACAAGTTGAATATCACATATATGCAAGCGTACTCACTCATGCATTTTCCGTAACAGCTTATCCTGTTAGGGGTCGAGGGGGCTAGAGCCTATCCCAGCTGACACTGAGCAATTTGGGGTACACCCTGGACAGGCCGTCAGACTATCACAGGGCTGACACATAGAGACAGACAACCATTTGCGCGCACATTCACACCTACGGCCAATTTAGAGTCACCAGTTGACCTGCATGTCTTTGGACTGTGGGAGAAAAACCCATGCTCACACAGGGAGAACATGCAAAGTCTGCACAGAAGGGCTCTCCCTACCCAGGTTCGAACCACAAACCCTCTTGCTGTGAGGCAGCAATGCTAACCACTGCAGCACCGCACCACCTATGCAAACATAAGGTGTAAAAGAAATCATATGTAAGACATTTAGCAAACACTATGTTAGTGTATTCCTATTTTTTAAAAACCCTGACATTACATTTTTTCATGTTATCTAAAAATGTCAGAGTTGCACTGTTGGATACTTAGATAGGTATTTCAGAACTTTAGACCACTCAGAACAAATGTTGTGGTGTTTTTCCTTATCATGCTGAATATAATATCTCCTTGTGTTAGCGTGGATTTGTTCCAGCTTCCTCCCACATCCAAAGACATGCAGGTTAATTGGTGACTCTAAATTGTCCGTAGGTGTGAATGTAAGTGTGAATGGTTGTCTGTCTCTATGTGTCAGCCCTGTGATAGTCTGGGTACCTGTCCAGGGTGTACCCTGCCTTTCGTCCAATGTCCCACAAACCCCCCACAAACCTGAATAGTCTTTGGGTACGTGAGAAAGAGTCAACGATTTGGGCCCTGCTGACTGACTGATAGAAACTACTATTGCAAAAACAATGACATGATGATGATGGTGACAGCTTCTTGCTCCTTACATTAAACATTTTACCACTGGGACTGTAGTCACTATGCACAGAAAATTACTGAATATGGAAATAAATGAATTATTGATGAATAAACATATGCAATATAAAGATAATTAGGGAATTTACGAAACTAATGCAGACACCATTCTATTTTTAGGACTTATAGAAAATAACACAGCAGAAGAAATGAAAGGAATAGAAAGAAAGAGGTAGGAGAAAAAGACAAAACACCCAACGTAGACACCCAAACCAAAATTAAATATATTGTATTGGTAACAAGAATCTGCAAATAGCTTCAGACTCTTTATACCTGCTCATTGCTGATATATCTAATCCTCTCCATCTCGAGAGTATTGATAATATCATCAAGCCGTATTTTATTAATAGGAATATCTTTATATCTTTACCCTTCCACAACATCAACACACATTTCTCAGCTGACAGAAGGCAGCAGTTGATAGAGGCACTGCTGTTACTTGGAAATGAACCCAGCTCTCCCCTGTGCTGGCAGGCTATTGCAACCCAGGTGCCCTGTAGGATGAGACATTTGAGCAAGGTGACATTTAGTCAAACATTTATTTTACCATAATACATTTACACACCCTAAAGTATTTGCCAAAATACCGTTATTATCCTCTGTGGGCTGTTTCTGCAGCTGCTACCCACTGAGTTGCAGGAAGAAAAGGAGAAAACTGTCGTTGCTAGGCTGCACGCCCAAAGAGGAATAAGCAAGTCATGTCAGATTTTTTTAATATTTTTGCTCTCACAGGCCTCTGTCCGAAGCCAGACTCCCTGTGGAGAAATAATTAAAATATGTGGCTGTTATCTTTCTTTGAGCTGTGACTCGGGTCATTCAGTCTCATCGGTTGTCTGCTGTCTGTCTTTGTTGCTGTCAGCTTGATTATATGAGCTGCAATCAGGAAATAAAATCAAATTCCTCTTTCAACAAAACACCTTCTGATCAGATCCGTAAATGTCACACGTTTCCACAGCTGGTGGTTTTGTGTTATTTTATTACGTCTCTTAAAACTAAAATCGTACTTTACAGGCATTCTCTGTCCTCAGGTCAAACATCGTCTCTGTGAGCAGGAAAGCAACATTTGTCCTTTGTTTTCTGCTTTATCGCACCCAAAAAACTTTTCTCACTCCAGATGAATCATTTCCAGTTGCTGAAATACAAAAAGTAAAATAGTCAAACTGCTCTCTCTCGCTCTTGTCTCAGATTTCCTCTCTGCAGGACACACCTGAGTTATTGGGGTTCTTGAGGAACACCAGTGCTCCTCCTCACCGCCACAAACGAGCCGTCACTGCTGCTCAGAGTTACAGCGGCAAAACCTTGGTGAGCCTCACACACATGTACATTCTCTCCAGAAACTAAACCAAATGTTTATTCGTGATTCACAGGTGTGTAACGTCTCTCTGTTTCTCTGCAGAACTGCACCAACATCTCCTGCCTGAGGATCATGTGTATCGTGGGCCGGTTGGATCGTGGGCACAGCGCCGTGGTCAAGATCCGCTCGAGACTCTGGGCGCACACTTTCCTGCAGGTCAGTCTCTTCATATGTCATCTTGAAAATTTTTGGTTGATTGTCTGCCTGATGCTTTACCTTTGAAACAGCAGTCTATAAAAGGCAGCTTTGCAGTAAGGTCCATTTAGTAGCAGTTCAGGAGCTTTGGTCATATCATAAAATATTTCTACACTGCTAATTCATTTATTTCTCTCCACTGATTGCCCCCTGCCTTCTGCTGTTTAACGGTGACACAGACTTTCAAAATAAAAGCGTATTCTAAGGATGACAATATAGATCAATGGTTTGTTTTTGCATTGACGATACTGGATTGTTGATCACTGAATCAATATATCGATCCAGATGGATGGATCGTTACACCCCTAATTATATGATCTTCATCAGCAGATGGAGTTTACCCAGTTGTCCTGGAACTGTAGATGTTCAAATTACTATTTTATGGAGCACTTTAGGAACTTCTCATCCATTTTGCCTCAAAACCAAAAGTTCAAACTTTATGTCTGACAAACCAACATAATAATTATCTCTTCGGTTATATTTTTGGTTCAGTTTGTTGTTTGTCAGCAGGATTACGGGCCCGATTATCATGAAACTTGGTGGAAAGGTGCAGCATGAGCCAAGAAAGAACCCATTAAATCTTGTATTAGATCCAAATCACATGGCAGATACACAAATTATTTTTCCACCTTCATTAACATTGTGAGATAGGGTATTTGACCTTGGTGGAATAAATGCCATACACTAATTAATTTAAAGGATGTGGTGATAGACCTGCTCTATATGAAAAGTGTCCTGAGATAACCTTTGTTAGGATTTGTTGCTATATAAATAAAATTGACTTGACTTGAATTGGTATCTTAAGATCCAGCAGATGGTAGTAAAGTAGTGAGAAAACCAATAATACAGCCAACTGTAGAAATACGACGACTCCATATCCACATTTGCGGGTACCAGTTATTCTTTGGGGGAGCCTGCACATGTAGTTACTCAATCCTCATACAGAAAGCAGTCATTATGGCACACACCACTCAGGGACAGTGGTTTTATGGAAGAACAAGAACAATTGTATCATCGCATTTTTGGTATGGTGTGGTCATACATGTGTACATGATGATAAATTGTTTTCTGTTTTTACAAATGTATGTTAAATATGTGAAATATTTCCAATTTAAATATACACAGAAAATGCACAGCTGACCATTTTTGACTTAGTTCTATAATTTGGGAAATATATCCAGACATATACTAGAGTGGCTTCACATGCAGATTGTGTATTATGGGAGACTGGACTAATGGCTTTCATGGAGGTCTGAGCTATGTACCCTTCTAGTGAAAATATGTGATTGGTTTAAAATATGCTTTTTATGTAAATATCAATGTTATATATTTGTCTTACAGCGGCGCAACGACCCCTACATCCTCAACTCTACTGTGTCCTTCATGGTCATAGCCATGCCGTACCGCATTCAACCCTCCACCCTGCCTCAACACACCACCTCGGTAAGATGCAGGCAGTGACAGAAGTCTGTGATTTTGAGAAAAATGACACATACCAGCGTTTACAAAAGCCTAACTGTCTGTGTGTGTCCTGCAGATGGGGACCCTGGTGTTATGGGGGACTCCTGATGTGTCGTTTGCTGTTCCACTCTGGGTCATCATCCTGGCCATACTGCTGGGGCTGCTGGTGCTGGCCATGCTAACGTTAGCCATGTGGAAGGTACATACATACACACATCACCCAGCATTCCTTGTGGTAGTTTGATTATCCAGTGTTACACTAATGGGTTAATTTGATTCCCTCAGTGTGGTTTCTTCGACCGGGCGCGGCCACCAGCTGACGATGACATCTCTGACCAGGAGCAGCTGACGTCTGATCAAACAGGCGACGCCTAAGACGATACATGACAGCTCCCGATTGGAGGACCACTGTTTGGGAGGGATATGCACCTTCTGAGTAACTTAAATCAGATCTGAGATCTGTATTAGTTGGACCCTACATTCCTCGGCTGGAGGTCTTCTGCCTCTAATGAAACTGACAGACTGAAGACTGCAGCGCCAAACAGACTGGGACCAAAGAACGAGGTTCAAACCAGACAGAGTGGGACCAAAACACACTTAACAGGCTCAAGCACACACACACACACATGTCCATTGTTAAAATGTATCCATTGTGATGAAGCAACAGAGCTGAAGACAGAATGGACTTTGTTGTGGAGACAATACTTTAAATGTGTCGGAACATTTCAGTGTGCCTGTGTGAGAGAGGCACAGAGAGACTTGAGATCTATGCACAAGTGGGTTTGTGAGTGTGAGAGTGTGTATGTGTGTGTAGGTACTGTACATGTGTGTGTCCATTAGTGTGTCATCCTTTCATTCAATTATGAAGTTCTGTCCCCAAGTGTTTATTTATCCTAGTCTTCTTCTTACTGGGCTGTATACAGATTTATCCCACACACACACACAGGCACACACACATACAGATGCAGCCACCTGCGTAAACACAAAGGCACAAAGTTGATGTCTGTATTTATGAATGTATGTGCAATATTTGGGCGTTGCGTGATACTGAAGCTTGTTTACACTGGCATTATTTTATTAGAGCTTAATGTTTCCATTGTTTATGTATATAAATGATTCATTGGTATAATAGATTTTAGTGTTGCAGAACAACAAAAGCAATTGTTTGGACTGGTTTACAGTAAAGCCCCACCACACAACCACATGAGTTCTGAAAAGTGAGTCGACAAATAACTAACTTATTATTGTCTCGATAGAATAACTTTATCTTTGAAGAAACAGATAATATCTCCACAGCCGAAGCCCTGCCCCGCTACTTCAAGGTTCGCGTGTATCTGTAACTTTGGATGTTTTTCTTTAACGTGGCAGACGATAAGACTTCAAAAACTAGCTGCAAAGACAAACAGTCCATATCAAAAACACACTGTAGATGGTCTGAGACTGTGTACATTACTGCACGTACTGTATGGCATTTAACAGTGTGTTTAATGTTGTCACTTGCTTATCTGATATTAAGTTATCATGCACGGGCAGGCAGAACAAAGCGGTCAGGGCATCAGCGGCACCCTGAATTTAAAATGAACCTGTAATGTGTCATGTTTGAGTCGTATTTGGTTTCTGTATCAAGTGTGAAGTTTTATCAGAATAAAGTGTTGTTTGATTATTTGTCTCATCCTCATTGGTATATTAAGTAACTGAACTGTAATGTGTTAGTTTGTTTAAGCTAGTAAACTTGTTAGTAAGTTTGCACACATAGAACTGCATAAAATCCAGACAGTGAAATAAAGACGAAATGTGTCAATAGAGGTCACAAAGCCAAAGGCACAAAAAGAGAAGAAAAAGTTAAAAAAAAAAAGAACTTAACTAACATATTTCAGAAAAATGCAACAAAAATAAATGAAAACAAGAAGCACATTGAGCATTAAAACAAACCAGCACTCCAGTTAAAGCAAGGAAATGTATAAAACACAAGGCTGAGAAAAGAAGAGGAAGAAATTAATTAATTTTGTTGCCAAACTAGCACAGGAACATAATATGATTAGAAATTGAAAAATGTGTTTAGGAAATAAAGCATATTAGTTTAATTTGCTCTGATTTAACATGCTTTGAACATGTTTGATTTCATGTACATAAGGATTAACTGACATGTAACTATAGTATGAGAGTATCGAAAATCTTTTCTCGTCAGTCCTCTAATAACACCTTTTTAGTGTAAAGGCTGATGTCTCCACCTCAGAGGAAGGACTCGTGCTCCCCCAGCTGGTGCAGTGTTAAATTAAACCTGCATGAACTTTAACTGGAGGAGCAGCACAGTAAGAATGTCGAGACATGAGCGGCAGAACAGGGACCTCTTGTGGTGATGACTTGAATAAGACTCTGTGTTAAACCCTGTGATGTCAGCATACATTTAAGACAGTCCTGCAACAGGGTGATCCGAGAATTACGTTTGTGCTCACTGATGATGGTAGTTGATGAGGTGAGTGTGTACTTCTCAGTAGACAGGTTAGGTTACTGAGGAGGAAGAGAGTAACACATGAAGGGAGACTGCTTCTGTGAAGCCACTAAATGTTTAGTATTAAAGGGACAGTTCACCCCAAAATCAAAAATACATATTTGTCCTTTTACCTGAAGTGCTGTTTATCAGTCTAGCTTGTTTTGGTGTGAGTTGCTGAGTGTTGGAGATACCAGCCATAGAGAATTATGCCTTTTCTCAAACATAATGGGACTAGATGGCACTCAGCTTGTGGTGCTCAAAGCACCAAAATAATACATTTGAAAAACTCAACAGCAATGTCTCTTTTCAGAAATCATGACCCATTTACTCAAGATAATCCACAGACCTTGTTGTGAGCAGTTTCATGTTGGAACTATTTTCTTTCTGATGAGCTACACCCACCAACTGCATCCCTGCACAGAAGGAACCATGCATGTACTCATGGACGAGAGGTGCATGCAGGTGTAAACATTAACGGCGTGCTCCTCGGCTGAGCTGTAACATTAGCTAGCTCAGTGGTGCTAGGTGAGCTAGCAGTAGATGCACACTTCCTTCTGTGCAGTGATACGGTTGGTAGGTCTTTCATCAGAAAGAAAATAGTTCCTACATGAAACTGCTCACAACAAGGTCTGTGGATTATCTTGAGTAACCGGGTCATGATTTCTGGAAAGAGACATTGCTGTTGAGTTTTTCAAATGTATTTATTTGGCACTTTGAGCACCACAAGCTGAGTGTCATGTAGTTCCATTATACTGGAGAGAAGGCAGACACCTCTACCTCCAATGTCTCCAACACTCAGCAACTCACACCAAAACAATTTAGACTGATAAATAGCACAACAGGTGAAAGAAAAAATATTTTTGAAGTTTTATGCAGTGTGTTTTATAAAATGTTATTGGTGAAACTCAAGTCATCTCTCCAGATTCATTATCTGCGTAGCAGCCTCAAATATTGTTGGACCGGCACAGTGCCTACAGATAACCCACAGAAAGTGAATCCACACTGCACATCTAACTTGAATGTTCCTTAAACAATACTCATATCTACTTACATCCAGTGCAATGCATGCTTCTATTCAACAATAAGTTGAGTTGTACATGAAGAATTAGTTTACAAAGTTGTATAAATGGTCAGCAGAGGTCAACACAAGTTGGAGCTTCCTTGGGGCAGGAGCTGTGGATGAATCCATGCACACTGAGATCCGACTGCTGCAGATATTTAGTCTTTTGATATTTCCATAACAGCATGAATCCAAACACCATTTGTTATTTTGAATTATTAAATTGCAAATCATGTTATTATTCATCAGAGGTGACGCTATGAGCCCAGATCATTTTGAAACAGCGATTTACATGTCATCTATTCTTCCCTTTAAGTGAAGGCCTGCGCGCATGTTCTCAATGTAATTGGAGACGCAACGGGCAGCCGTTAAGGCCATGACCTTTCATGGCACTCTTCATGTGACTGAAGCAGTTTAATAATATGTAATGATGCTGCTTGTGGGAAATGTCTTTCTGATGCTTTATCACATTGACCATCACCTTGCAATATATTGATGACATTCAAGTTCATTTTCTCTCATCTTGTAGGTTTTAGGATTTTGATTTTTTTATTTATTTTGAACATTTAATAAAATAAAATAAAACGAAATGAAATGAAATGAAATAAAATAAAACGAAATGAAATGAAATGAAATGAAATATATTGTAGGAAAAAAAACCCTACAAAACAGAGACCTACTAGAAATCAGTGAGAAATATTAATTCACATTTCATGTCCGAAAAGGAGTAGGAAGAAGCAACATGCTTGTCTCGTCCCCAGTCTCAAACAAGAGATGCCTTGTACATATATCTGTATTATATTTCATATTTCAAAGGCCAGTAATCAGGAGAAAAAAATGAAATAAGGAGAGATTATTTCTTAAGGAAGTGTTTTTTTTAAAAAAAACAAAAGAAAAAGAGAAAAATCTTAATGATTTATGTGTTATATAAAAACATCAGTTTGAAAAACTACAACAGGAAAAACAGCAATAGTAATTTTGCAATCAGAAATTCTGCAATCACTCCCTCCAAATAGTCCCCAGTTCAGTCTTGTCATGACTGATATTCAGAATATGAAAGTGCCTTTTGGGAAATATCAAAGCAGGAGAGTGGAGGTGAAGATATTATCATCATATCTCAAGTGGAAACATTTATCACAGTCGCACAGCTGACAAACCGCAGAGTGCGGTCTCCATCTCTGTCAATCTCACAAAAAAGAGACACACTGCTTTTTTTTTCTTTATACTCTTTTATTTCTTTGAATATATTTGATCAAATGTAAAATCAAACATTTGAAGTAAAGATTTAACAGTTTTTGACTAGCAAACCTCAACACCATCAAAATAAGGGAACATTATTGATACTTAACTACATACTGTACGTAGGACGATACATACTGTATCTTAGCTGAGATTTATCCAACAAACAGACCCGAATTACAAAATCTTTTTTAAAAGTCTTTTACTCCCATAATTTCTTTTTTTTTTTTTTTTTTTTTTTTTTTTGAGCTGGTGCGAAAGGAAATATCTTAGGTGAAGCAATATCCTGTATTTCTTTTCAAATAAATGATGATGTATTTTTTGTTTTAAATTAAACTTCACTTCAAAGGTCTGTACATGGGGATCAGTGTTTATCCTCTCCACTGGTAACAAGGTCATACCAACATTATAATGGAAGACTTTGGCTATTTACAAATCACTGAGATGCTGCACTGTTAGCGTACAGTCTCTCTCTCTCACATGCTGTACATTACCTCTGTGTATTAGTTTGACTAAAACACCCCCCACCCCGTATAACAAAGTGCAATTCCATAGATCACCACAAAGCGGTGCTGTTACACCATATTCAACATTATTTAGAAAGGCTCTGAAAATTACAAATTTTAAGGGGCCCATCTTGAGCTTATTTGTGAGCGAAAGGGGTGTATAATTATCACTGAACCTTTGAACTTAAAGCCCCGACACACCTGTGATCCACCTTCACAGGAGTTGTGTGCTGATTAGACCCCTCTCAGGACAGACTGCACTTTATTGGAATCTCCTTGTTGCACCTATTCGGGCCTATCAACTTCCTGCTTTGTTCCTATGCACTGAGTTTAGTGACTCCACCTGAAATGAGGTCAAATCAGCCAGAACAACCTTGTGGGTGTGCAGGGCATTTAAAGGAACATTCAAACATTTTGAGGAAATACAGTTATTTGCCGTCTTGCTAAAAGGTAGATGAGAAGATTGACACCACTGTTGTGTTTGTAAGCTACCACCAGTAGCCAGTTAGCTTAGTTTAGCACAAACACTGGAAACAGGGGGAGTGAGCTAGCCTGGCTATATGCTAGCTCGTATCTTCTTTGTTTAATTAATTGAAAAACTGAAATGTAATAATGGTACTTTGTGATTTTACAGGGTGGAATGTGCTGGACTATTTCCTGGAGTCTCCACTTGTCTTGTTGCCTGACGAATTCACAATGACAACAAGACTTGAGGGAAGTTCCTGCACCCAGTCAAGAAATAGTCTAGCACATTACCTCTCCATAAAACCATGTGGGCCATTTTTACTACTGTGTAAGGGCACCGTCACATATTAGCAAATGCAAGTGAGTGACCATCACCTGCCTGAATGTGGACAGTGCCAGTTGGGACGCACACGGAAATCTAGCTTGCTAATTAATACAATCAAATATGACGTTAGCTGTGCATTATGCATATTATTTCTTATGTTCCGTGCCTGCATCTCTTATGAGGGGTAGTTATCATACAATATTGACAAGTTGGACACATCAACAGAGTCTCCTACACACATACTTCTTTACTATTGGTTGAGGCAGCAACTTTACTAGTCAAAGTTCACCAATGTCTATACTAACGTGATGCAAAGATGCAAATTTGCTTTCACACCAGAGAATGTTTTATTCGCCCCTTTGCGTGCATTGAATGGAAGTGAACAGAAAGTGAATATTCATCAATGTTAATTTTGGACTTGTGTGACCATACCCTTACATCTCCTAACTAATGAGCAAGTGAGCAAACAGCAGATTGTTTCAGTCTTTCCCAAAGAAGACATCCTAACATGCTCCATGCATCAGCAACTGCTTGCCCTGGCTCTATCTAGCTAAGCTTCACACACCTCCAACCTATTTTCAGAACAATAGCAAGCCATTGCTTAGCCTTGCTCAGGGCTCGAAAGGCTCCCCGAATGTTGTTGCCACTCATAGTATATCTGGACACTTTTAAAGTTCACTAACTGTTAATATGTTAGAACAAGGTGTGACATATTTGTTAGTGAGCTTTACATGTGCCACTAGGTGGAAGTTATACCTTAGGACAGAGTAAAGTCTTAACATACAGTCCATGTCCCCTGTTTTCCCCTGTTTCAAGTCTTTATCCTAAGCTAAGCTAACCAGCTACTGGCGGTTGCCTTGTATTTACCATATGAATGTAAGAGTGGTATCAATCTTCTCTGCTCAACTTTATTTCTAAAGCATCTTTCATACCTTAAGTGCGCCCAAAGTTCTCATCTCACTCTCAGCAAGTAAACTAATTACTGTATTCCCCAAAATTTGAAATTGCTCCTCTAATCTTCAGTCCCACATTTCACAGATTTGTCTGTGTCATGATGACATTTCTGGTCTGTATTTGAAAACTAACAATTTCTTAACAAAAAAATAAAAGTACAAACACAGGCCAGGCTCACAAAAGAAATGGCTACAAAGACAAAGTGATGAAACAGTACCTCTACTTTGTAACGGTGAAGAATATAAGACCACATCATTTTTGGAGAAGAACAGTCACTGGGCAGTGTTTAGCCTGAGCAGTCAAACACAAACAGAAGAGAACAGTCTGGGTTTACAATAAACACCTTTCAGGAGTTAGAAAAGGTCAATGGCTATTATGATCAATTGCAGTTCATAGTCACATCTACTGCATGTTACAGTGTGCAAGTCAAATTGGATTCTGAGGAGGCCAAATGTATGAGGACGTTCCCAAAAGAACTGTAGCACATTCATGAACATTAGATCAATACCTGAACTGACAAAAACGATAGCAGGACCACTTAATATTGGTGAGCTAATAGAATGATTGAAGAAGGAGGCGCTGTGGCACATACAGTACATAGGCTACATAAGGGTAAGAATATCTATACACACACTGTACACTCTCTAGGATACAATTTACTGTACATGATCAACTCTAGCTGGCTCTTCTCTTTCATTCTCTGTATAGTAGCTCTATCAGTCATCAAAAATAAAGTTGAGATAGTTTGCCCGATGTGTTTACATTCCCTGCCCTGGTATATAATGTTTTCTCTCAATGATAAAACCTGTAAGACAGATGAAAAACAGTCAGTTGATTATTCTCATTGGATCTGACAGCTGAGGAACAGGGACACCACCACCACACTCCTGCTGGATGCTTCATCAAAGTGCTGCTGCTCAGAAAACACACACACACACGTGACTGTGGACATGCACATACTGTCTCAGGTCTACACACACACACACACACACACATACAGATACACACTGTTCCTGAGTATGAACTGTAAGATTTTTATTTTGGCTGTACTCTAAGGATGAAATGACATGATGTACGGTGATCTAAGAGAAAGAAAGCTGTTTTAATCCAAACAGCCATACTCTGATATAACAGGTATGGACTTAAGAAAGGCATACCATCACTGAAAAAAAAAGTTTAAATGGTAAAACCCCAAAAAACATGTGCTGCTGTGAACTAGGTACATACATCTAAGGCCATAGTTTCTGTAAAGACAGCAATAGGACAGATCAATAGGATGGGAAGGTACCATTTTTCCACCAATCAGTAAATATCATGTCATTTTAATCTTACGGTGTGTTTGCATTAAAGTTGCTTTAATCGATATTTTATATTAACAATAAGTCAGACTGTTATGTGCAATTTGAAAGGGAGATCATCGTTACCAGACTCTGCTGTTCATCTCAGCTCATTGTTTTTTGTTTTATGGCCTGCAACATTTCCTCACTGCTCTCATCAGGGGTGATTACAGGCATGGCAGCTAGTCAACTCTAATAAACCCAGTTTGAACTACCTGCACAGCACCAAATGGCAAACAGACAATGTTAACAACTAGCTTGTAATCATGACAGAGAATTTAGCGGCTTAAAGGTAGAGTCAGCTATCTCCTCATGGTCTGCTAGCTGTCTGTTCTGTGTATGTGCTGAAAAAAAAGATCTGGTTTCACACCCATTCGTGGCTCTGTAAATGAGCAAGTAGCACACAACAGTATTCCAGCCAATCAGCAGCAGCTTGTTCATGCTGTGCAAAGAGGAAAGGCCATGGATGTACAAAACGAAAGGCAGTGTGAGCAAGAGGGACGGTAAAACTGAGCCTCTGAAGGAGAACTGACAGGAGGGGGTGTATTTGTTTGGGCGTTGAGTTTGACTTTTAACAGTCTTTCTCCAGAACTGCTAACTCCACCTTTAAGGGCTAGAGATTTCTCTCAGGAGTTGGCCGAGAATGAAACAGAGCAAATAAGGAAAGATGAACTGCTCTGCATCACATGACTCCAAACACATGATTATCTGTGTTGCTGGATGTGTACTTAAGCGTAATTGTTTTCTGTATTTGCCATATCAAATCTGAAAGTGGTATCATATCAGTGTTGCATTTACAGTTTATTGAGCTGCCCCCAAGTGGCCAAAAATGTATTATGTCAGCCAACTATGGTTTAAATTGCAATATGAGTCTATAAATAAATTGGCTAAAAACTCATCGGCAGCTATATAAGAAATATCTCGACTTCCCCTGTTTGTACAGATTTGAAATGCTGCACATAGCGGTCCCAAAAAGATGACCATCAACAAGTGATACGTGCTGTACTTGAAAGAAAGTATGAAACTTACCAACTACTAAGGTAAATTTTACTGAGGAACTTCATCAGAGAAGTGCACCCGTGTCCAATGCTGTCACACACACACATTGCAAAAGCAATGGTGTCAAATTCTACATTGACTGAGAACTAATTCAGTGATTTACATTCAGGCCTTTTCAGTCTTGATATTTGCAGGTTTTATTGACCACTGAGCTCACAGCTGCAGCCACACAAACACACCTTAATTCTGTGCTCTGTCTGACAGCCACACAGAAAAACACAAACGCACACAGGCACATACACAGAAAGACAAGTGGCACAACGCCACCTGTGGCGGCGCACACACCTGCAATGGTATGAAGATGAAAAATAGTAACAAAATATAAGTCATTGGAAACACAAGGCAGCAGAGATCACAGCCATGATGATTGAGCATTATCACTGAAACACCAAAGGTCTCTCTTTGACTCCAACCACTCACAAACACCACTCACTGCACACCAAATAAACAAACAGAATGAGAGTCAAAATATGGTTACCCACTTTCTACAAGCTGACATCAGGGTCTGTGCTTGTTCATGTGATAAGTGGAATGGTCAACTGGTCTGCATCCAACGGGTTTGAGCCATGTGACAAAGGAGATCCAGCTCATGATATGTGACACCCCAGTCAAGTGTCTCTCAGGTGTCTGACCGCCACTCATACTCAACATTCACGCTGCATTCATTTTTGCTTTCAGCATTGATTGCACTGATCTCGCATGTGATACCACTTATGAAGGTGCTCTACTGTACTTCATCGTAGATATCAGACTTGTGTTAAAGAAAAAGAAAACATGTAAATACTGTGTAAACTCAGCCTATATTACAGTAGTCTGGATAGAGACGAAAGAGAGGGGATAAACACAAAGCAAACCACAGGTAATCAAAATTCCTTTAAAAGTTCTCTCAACAGTCTATTCTTTTGTTCAAGCACCTTTCACTCCCGGTACTGGAGTGGCCCTCTATGCTGATTTTAACCTCCTGAGGGATGAAGGAGGGTTTGGGCAGAGTCAGAGGAGGCTCCTCCTCCGCTCTCTCAGTCTGGTCTCGCTCTGGAGCTGACCAGCGTCTCTTGCGGACTGCGGGTCTCTCTGGATCACCACATTGTATTTTGGTAAGTGCAGGCATGTCTGTTTTAACTGATTCCTGTCTTACTTCTCCAGTCCCAGAGACTGCCAGCATTGGTCCAGTTCCGTAGATCCCCTCCCCTGGTCCTGGAGCTAGTCCCAATCCTGGTGGTAGCTCTAGTCCTGGTCCCGGTCCAGTAACCTGCTCCCTCTCCAACCTGTCCGCACTGGATGCCTTCATGAGGAGGCCACCGTTTCTGCCTGCAGTGTTTGGACTCACACTGTTTCTTACAGTGGCATCCACACTGTGACAGGAGTCAGAGAGGTGACCGCTCTTCAGCTTGGTCCCCAAAGCCTGGCTGTCTGTTACTGTTGTGGTCCTCAAGCCGCGGAGAGTCAGCGACACGCATACATCGCCCACGCACAGCTTGGCGCAAGACAGCTCAAACAGCTGGGTGGTCCTGTCTGGGCAGCAGGACGACCAGCCCTGGCCAAACACAAAGAAGGGATACTCCACCAGCACCTCCACACACACCTGGAGATGAGTACACACACCAATAAACACAGTCAGCTTTTAGCTCAATACAGCCTGAAATATGTGTGGAGGATTTATATAAGACACACATCTGTTTAAAGTCACTATGTGCACATTTGTATGGGATAATACATCTTGGAAATTATTCTGTTGGCATAAGTTCTGTTTGTACAACAACAAGCCTTAGGCCCTTTCCACAGAAGACATTTTGACGTGCCGCAGCGGGAACTCGCAGGTATGATAATAAAATTAATGATTGCTGAGTTTCATCCAGCTGCTTCAGTTTCTGGGTCCTAGTATTGTGCATGCTGGCTCACTGTCACACTGTCACAGCTTACTATGACACCTAATGGAGTGGAGCCATCGTTAATGTTATTATTTACACCTGTGCTTCTCCTGCTTTGCAAAGTCAAAATGTCTGCTGTGAAAACGGTCTATTGGTGCAGTCTGCTCTAGAGCCAGAGCAACATATTGGCACAGCTAATAAAATCTTTATCACAGATATGTCAGTGTTGCCATGTATGTCTGTCTAAAAATAACACTGCAGTACAGACAGGCAAAACATATGTTTCAGGTTATTTTTAAATGATGTCCTCATTTGTCCATCAGGGAGCACTGACTAATGTATTTTCCATAAAAAATAAATTATTTATGTATGTAAATTTTCCTGTTCAGTACAACTCTTTAATGGAGCTGTATGCAACAGTCAGAGCATACAGCTTGGATTCAGGGCCTGGGGCAGGATTGTCTACACGCAGTTCTCAACATGGAGGTGGTGGAGCTAACAGTGCTAACTCAATAAACTACAGTAGCAGCAGGGCTGACAGAGCTAACATTAGCCCCTTTCACACTGCCAGATTTTCCACGAATTTGCCGCACTCCCGATTTTCTCTTTATACTGCCAATGCTGATAAAAGACTGATTGGGCTTTCCTGCAAATTTGCACAATTCCTATCTAAAAAGGGCTATTATTACCTGGGGGGAAACCAGGCTGGATGCTACACTTTTGTGACCACAACGACCCAGTATCAGGGGTAACCGCTGTATGAGCACAGTGCAGAGCGGTGGTGATTAGTTAGGCAATGGGATACACACTCACATGAGAGAAGTTTGCCTAGACAGGTTTCTGCAAGAAAGTCGTTTTTTACCCATTTTTTAAATTTTTTATTTTACCCATACCACAATTTTTCCCAAACTTACAAATCCCTTTCTAGGACAAAGCCACCCAGGGAAACTTCTCCCAACAGTGATACGCACACAAGGACTCACATGCACAAATATGCCTGCGCAGACAGACACTCTACCACAACACTGGCAGAGAAGCTTTGATTAGAGCACACACAGAGGTAGACTTAGTTAATGCTCAGGATGCCATTACACCACTACATCTTTACATCGTAATGACAGTAGTAAAGAAGTGGATTACTGCATACAGCTCCTTTAAAAATCAAATACAATGGATTCTCTTTGAAGAGTTTTGTTTGTGGTATGTATTAATTTGTTTAAACAAATAAGGTGTAGTGTCTTATTCTGGAGAAAGTTGTTTGCCGAGTCTCATTCCCAGGTCATCAAATACCGATGCACTGGGTTGATGGTTCGGTCCAACTACCAACCCATGACCTAAAAATGTAACTTGTGACCTTTCTCCAGAATTGCATACTGAAACTTTAACTCTAAAATATCAACATTGGTGTCAGCTTTAAGAATCCAGTATCAGTGGAGCTCTGCAGCCCTTCACAGACATGGGGTCCATAACGTTGCTCACTTCATTTATCTATGAAAATAATGGCTTTTGGCCTTTCAAAAGCTAAGCTCTGTGTAATTAAATGTTGTTGGTTGCTGGAGAATAATCAGTAAGCTGTAAAACAATGATATGAAGGAAGAAGAGTGTTGGCGATTCTCTCAGTTCTGCATCAGAGATGGATTTCATGGATTTTTATTTTGCAGCTGAGGACTTAATGGATGATCAGAGTGAGCACAAAGAGAGCTCAACTGTGCTTGTCACTAATGGATCCCTTCATACATTTTGTCATCAACTTCAATACATTTAGATAGAACAAAAAATTCTGATGACTTTATATTTATAAGTGAATTGCAATCTGCCACAGTGGCTTTTCAATAATGTCACTGGGGGGCGCCAAAGACTTCCACATTCTATACATAGTGGCTTTAAAAATTAAACATGATTAATCATTCAAGAATGATGAATGACAAATAACTTACCTGAGCTTTGAGCTCTCCCACAGAAAACTGTATGACCACAGCATTGGGACTCTGTCCACTGTCGATACGCTCAACAGTGCTGGAGTCGATCTTCAGCTCACTGCTAATCTCAGCACTCTGGATGAAGTCCTCCGTCTTGAGGTCCTCCACGCGCTTCAGCTCCCCATCAGCCAGCTGGATGATGGAGCCTCGCATGAAGAATGGAGGAAGTGCCACAGGGGAAGAGGGAGAGGAGATGGAGTGGGAGGCCTGGATGGAAACAGGGGCGGGACTGGGGACAGGAGCAGGAGTTGGGGAGGGAGCTGCCGCCACTGCAGGAGCTGGGTTAGAGGGCAGGACTGGCATCGCTGGTGCCTGTGCGATGGCAGGGGGTGGTTGATTTCCATCTGGCCCAAGCGCCTCACACTTAGACAGGGCTGTGGCCAGATAGGCATGCGGCATGGCGGTGGATATTTGAGGGGCAGTGGTAGCAGTCAGAGCGCTGACAGTACGACTGACCTCAATTTCTGTGCCGTTATTAGTGCCACTGACTGGGATGAGGAGGGACTGGCCACTCGGGATGACCAGGTGCTGAGGCAGTGCCGCATGGTAGCTGACAGCGTGCTGATTTGCACTGGTGATATAGCCGATGATTGGTGGCTGTGTGGAGGAATAAAGACTGGCTGGCAGCTCCTCAGGGGGTAGAGTGGTTTGAATGACTGTATGAGGAGCAACAGACTTAACCACATCTGAGGACGAGAGGGCAGTGAAGGAGGATGATCTGGACACTGGTTTCCCCAAACAAATGCCTCCTTTCTCAGTCTGGACTAAAGAGATCTTATTTGAGCCAGTTTCACGTTCAGCTCCGTGATTGGGCTGGGCCAACAGCACCAAGGAGGTCTGGAGTCCTGCAGGGTTTTGGCCGTAGTCTGCAGGCAGGAGGATATGTCTGGCCTCATAGCTCTGGACCTGCTGATGGTTCACTTGATGACTGGGAGTTTTAGTCTGTTTGACCACCTCTAACTCCCCGTTCAATACACTCTTAGTATGCCCCTCTGGTTTCTTTCCAACTGAACCATCTGCATACTGAACCACCAGTTGGGAGGGAGCGATGGTGAGCGTTTGAGGGAGGACGGCTGTGTGAGGGTGGAGCTGGAGGTGGGCTGTGGGTGACGTGACGGCATTTCCGCCGACAGTCAGAGGCGTTCTGCTGTCGAGATGAATGTACTGGCTGGTGACTTGGGGAGAGCTCGGGAGTGACACAGGAGCCAGTTCTGTGGGAGAGAGGCCTATTTGAAACTGCTGCTCTCCTTTGGTGTTGGGGGAGATGAGGGCAGTGGTGTAACCATCCAGCTGGGGACGCTGTCCTATGGTCGAGCTGTTAGGTGCAGAACCAGCATTGGCAGAGATGATGTGAGAGGAGATGTAGCCAGCATAGGGCCCAGAGCTGATGAACTGAACGTTGGGTCCCAGTTGGGCAAACTGTATAGTCCCGGCCTGCTGGGGAAGGGCTGTGGGGTAAACTGCAGGCAAAGAGGCCAGGGGCACCGCAGACAGAGGAGTGGCAGAGGAAGGGAGAGAAGTAGAAGGAGAAGAGGAGGAAGTGGAGGAGATGGGACATCTCGGGCTCTCTGCGTCCCTGGATCTGCAGCGCTCGCTGGCAACACTTGCCAGCCATGCTAGGTTCTCTGTGTGGGGACTGTCCGTAACTACTGCAGCTGGAGGTGTTGCTGTGGCTACTACCACGGGCCTCTGCTCCAGAGCCAGGATCTCACGCTTCTTAGGTGGCAGGCATCCATTACTCCGCTCCTGGTTGGATTTCATTGTGCCACCGTGGTTCTAATATTCCCAAGTATTAATTCTAACTTCTTCTGGATCTGTCTTTCTCTCTCTCCTGGACTCGTTATGTGCAGCAGTCGGCCTCTCAGTGTGCTCTGTGGCTCTGGCTCTTCTTGTGTTCACGGGTGGTCAGCTCAAGGTCTCAGACCAAAGAAGATGGAGTCACTCCAGCTCACAAAATGAGCTCCATAGACTTCATGAGGAATCATCTCTGACCGATCCACCTCTTCCACGATGTCAACAGGAATCTGATGGCAGAGAGAAACTCAAATGAGACACAAAAAATCAAATTTATAAGTTGAAATCATATGCTGTGCATGTTTTTAAGCCCTCTGGATAGCTTCTAAATTGGGGCAATATAGATAAACTTGACTTTACTTGACTTGAAAATCAATTCTATCTCATTAGTCTAATTGCACTGCAGAGCTAGCTCAGTAAGCACAGTCTGTGTTTATGAACCATATTCACAAAATGTTCCTGCAGGGTTGCAAATGCAAAACAGCAAACACCAAAATACTTCACTGTTAAAAATGCCCTCACTTTCATGTTGGTGAAGGTGTTGTTCTTTGTTTTGCCACAAGGTGGTACCTGATGTAGCAACTGCATCTGATTGGTGTTAATGCACTTGAACACACTACATGTAGGCCATTCTGTGTACATTTTTCCGAGATCAACCTCTAAAGATGCCCCTCAAGGATCTACATGGACTAATCTGTCAAAACTCAACCAGCCTTTCCATGAGTAATGATATATGACTTGCAGGAAAGTACAGTACGATGTTGTGTGTCATCATTTACATAACATGGAAAAAGCTCTTTCGTGTTTTCACCAGGCAGGAGTTTCCTGAACTGCGGTGTTTGTGTGTCTGGCTGTGTGTGCGTGTGCATAAGCACTCGTGTGTACAGGCTAAGTGTATGTGCGTTGCTGTTGGCTGTTATCTTGCTCCAGGCTCTAGGGTAAGAAAGCAGAGCAGTGAAAGGAGAACAGCACAGAGTAACAGCCTCTGAGGAGCTTATGTTTTTGTCTTTGTTTTAACACTCCCCCGGTCTTGTGTTGAGTCAGTGGGGCTACTGTAAATATAACATCCACCTCCAGACAGGAACTCTGGGTCAGTGGGCGCATCGGAAAAAAATGAAGTGAAAACAATATGGCTTGCAATTTGATTATGGAACATTCTGCAAGAAGCGTAAATGGGCCTCACTGAAGTACTTCAAAATATTTTAACAATGGCTTTCCGCTGTACCCCATTTGAGTGGTGTTTCAAAGTTCAAGGGAATACAAAGTGGACAACAAACAATGAATGAGTAGGTCCTCTTTTGAGTTTGGTTTGGTGAGAGGCAGACTGAAGGCTGGGTTAAATGAGTAATGGAAAAAGCTCTTTATTCCCAACAAGATGGAGAGGTTAGTGGAACTCATGCCATATAGAAGATGGATTAGTGAAAGGTAACAAACTATGTCAACAATCCTCAGCAGCAGCTAGCCATAATCAATGTTTGACTGTAGGGCTACCCCATAATCTGGTCTGATACACTGTTGATTCATATGTATGCACGGTCACATAGCTACAACACAACAATATGCAGTGTGCATCCATTAATTCCCAGACAACAACATGCAGCCTTTTGCTTCCCATGAGCTCATTTTTTTCACAGTTTCTTTTTCAGATTGACTGTTCTTTCCTGCAGGCTTATCTGTGGGTCAATGCACACGACTCTGAGTTGTTCATTAGCCAGAGGCACCACAGAGATGGAGTGTATGACACACACTCTCACACATCCATCCATTCATTTTTCTCCCCCTACATTCCATTCAGAGGTGCTGGGCTATTTGACAGTGCTAAATTGTATTTTCACATTACAGAGGAGGTTCACTACAGCAGGCAGACATGTTACATAAAGACAGAGGGGGGAAACAAACACAGAAGGCGACCTTGGTCAGTTTCTATTTAGATGCATCTACCTTTAATGTTGGCTGTGACAAGGTCACTGCATCCATAAGCAACGAAAAACCTCCGTTCAATTCATCTAACCACACAGCCTGGTAGATCCAACAGATGTAACAAAGGGGGAGAGCAGCAGAGCTGGAGATACAGAAACAGAAAAGAGGAGAGTGAGGGGGAGGAGAGGGAGGCAATGGAAGATGATAGAACTGTGTAGAAGGAGGAAAGGGAGTAAGAAGGGAGGGGGGTGAGAGTAGAAAGAAGATTAGGGATGAGAAAGAGGAAGAGAGAATGGGGAATGGGGAGAAGACAGAGTGCTGCTTCTCCTGACCCACATTGAGCAGCGCCTGCAGCACCAGAGCGCCATAGCCCCCGCCTCGCTGAGAGTTTCCCGATCAGCAACACAGCCACCGCTACAGCCTGAGCTACACTGTGCAGCATCGCTCAGTGGCAACAACCCCACCTCAGCAACACCGTGTCAACACTGTAATGACATCACATCTGAAGCACAAGTACCTCCTATGATTATCGCAGCGTTGGAAGACAAAGCCAGTATGATCTGATTTTTTTTTTTAAAAACACCACCATTACTGTCAACAAACCACAGGTACAACGGGATGCTCTTAAAGGAGGTGTCTTTCCTTTCCTCATATGACCTGTACACAGCACTCTCTGCACATGGTCACACACACACAGCGCAGCAGCCAAAAGCCTCACTAGATTTTCCAGCATCAGCCTATTATTAGAGCACTGACACCAACAAACATACGGCCTATGTGGTACTATGGAGAACAAAGGCAATCTTTCAAGACGTGACTGTCACACTGAGCCAGGCAGCACGGGAGCCCTGAGTCAGTCCCCTGACCCAGGACTGTCACCTCTGAGACATGTATGGAGGGATGACAACAGAGAGAGAGGGGGACAGGTCGCTCTCTGTTCCGCTCATCACACTGATGCTTTTCAGCTCAGACAGAATGATTGAGCCAGCCTCGCATGTCTTTCAACCTACCACAAAAAAAACTGCACAAACCATAGAAATAGGTTTGTGCGGCGGTGCTTGTCTGCCGTCACTGTGTGCGCAGGAGGGCAGACGAGATGTTTTCATTCAACCTCCTCTCTGTTGTCTCCAGGTGAGAGGGCCCCCAGCAGAGTTACATCTCCTCTCTTACGCAGCAGTCGTCAGCCCCTCCAATCCCCCACCTTCACTCCTTCCGCCTGAGTCTTCTCTCATGCTCCCAGACCCACTATTTACTCCTCGCATTGATCCACGGCTTCATAGCAATAACATTTCTCTGCTGCAGGATGGTGCAGGGAGGTGATAGAAAGGCAACAAAATTATTTAGTGGCAAAAGATCAGTGCAGAAAAGCTAATGTTATGACTCTGAGGTATTAAACCTGTTGTCAATAGTGGTATACATCATAATTCACCTGCTAGACCAGTCATACATACACAGTGAATACCCAGTACAGCAAATGGCTATATATAGAAAACAAAAACATCATTATCAATCTGAGCTCTGGCATGAAACAGAGGGGGAGGTACTGTGGATAACAATCTGTACGAGCGTGTATGTGTGATTTGCTGCATATAAATAGGATAGGACCTCCCCTCAATCCCCTTACACACGCAGCTGCTTTAACCACAGAGCAGATCAATACAGGGTACTGCTTTTTCCTAATACCCAAAAGAGCCATTTTACTGCCCCTTCTCGATACAACAGTGGTGCCTGTGCCTTTAAGAGGCGGACCAACCGTGTGGCAGACTGAAGCAGACAGTAAGAACAGGCAGTGGGTTCAGGCTGTTTGTCTTCACAATGACTCCAGAGTCCTGCATCACTGCCCGACACACACCGATCACACAGTATACAAGCAGAGCCGGCGTCCCAGTCAGCGAACACAGCTACAAGCAAACGGGGTCAACACTGTTGAATCCCACCACAGTGACTCTGGACAAATGCTGTGACTGTAGCCTCTGAGGGCTTTAGAATGACAGTTAGAGCGCATGAGTGTAGTAGCAGGGCAGAAAATACTACTATGCCACAAATCAAGAGGAAAAGAGACAACCCCCACCCCTCCTCCCCTCCTCTGGTTAGAGTACTAAGAATAGCTCACCAGTCCCTCCACAGCCACTGCTTGCAGAGCATGTCCAAGGATTCTTCCTGCCTCTCAGTGTGTGTGTGTCTGTGTGTATGTGTGTTGGAGACGTGTTTCCTAGGACTCCTCTTCCTGAATCTCTCCTTTGTGCTGCTCTCCTCTCCTGGAGCCTGTGCTGTAGCTGCTCCAGCTCTGCCCTCCTCTCTGGACTCTCCGGTTTGGAGGCAACGCTGCCCCTGCAACGGGGCTGACGGTGAAGGAAGTTCCCCACTGCTGGAGCTAACACCAAGTCCTGCGTTCAAGGCTGCTCCAACGCGTGTTATGCAAGGCCACCAGACCGCCAGCTCCCTCTCTGCCTGGCTGCTTCTCTCTCTCGCTCTCTGTCTCTCTCCCTTTCCCTCTCTACCTCCCTCCCTCCCTCCTGTTTCTTTCTCTCTCTCAGTACTCCACTGACACAGCTCCTCCCCCAGCCAGCCTCATCAGCCGCATCAGGTATTCATTCAAAAAAACACACTCTACTTGGCTTAGCGCCCAGACTACGCTCACACAGAGAGGGAAGGAGGGGGAGGGAGCAACAGACGGAGGGTGAGGGAGGGAGAGGGAGAGCTGGAGATTCAGAAAGCGTTTGCACAGACAGACGTACTGCATGAATGTGAATAACTGTGGGATATTCACATTGGCATATAAATGCAGAGACACTAACACATATGCACGTACACAAGCCGACAGAGGATTAAATTGTTCAGTGTGTTAGCACGTCAAAGCTGTTTTAATGCACTGCTTCGTTCTTGTTCATTTTCATATGCATTTTCCCTGCAGAGACAAATCTCTTCCTAATCTGCCCCTGTGAGCTGCTCTACAATTACAGTCTCAACCTCTATTCAGCTGCAAAGTGACTCAGAGTAACCTGCCATCCCCTGCCCAGGTTTCCCCAGGCCTCCCCATCTCTTCCCCAGAGATATTTCCCTCAGTGCAGGCAGGCAGCGCTGATAAACACCCCCCCGCCCAGCCACTTGGCACTGGGGGCCTCCTCACCCAAAGGCCTCCTCCTTATCCTGTACAGCACACAGCAGAGAGAGCCAGGCTGCAGACAGGCACTTCACCACCAGGCCAGCCAGCTATCTGCTCCTCTGCAAGCGGGACAAGCAGGGTGTCCCCTCCACCTAAACTGCAGACTGGGGAAAACACAGAGTGCAACCAATCACACAATGCAGCTACTACAACAAGCCTAGTGAATAGCATTATACCCACAAAGGCTCCTGGCTGGGGGGTTCCCAAACTTTCTCACGGGTGCATCCTACAAGAGGTTTAACATGTTTAACTGAAGAAACTGGGCTCAACCACTGTGACTGTCATACACACACATATGGAACCACTTAAGTGATAAGATGTGTTTTCCCAGCTGTTGAACTTGAGAAAAAAAACTTGTGCTATACGTCTTCTTGCCAAGGGGCTAAAGCCTCATCTTCCTACTGTGACGATTATTCCTTCAAAGAAGCTGCCAAGCCAGTGTAAACCTCCGGAGCTACACAATCCCGAATGGAAAGAAACATGACAGAACCCCATCGCGAAGCACGAGGGCATCTACAGGAGACTGCGGTTTCCTTGCCTTAGAATGTCTCACTGTACATTGAAGGTCAGAAGTAATGTCAGCCAAGTGAGCTGAAATAAGCTTTCCCATGAGAATTCATAAATCCAGCTGGAGTTGCATGGAGTAAAAATGTTCACTGCACTGAGCAGATCAAGAGTGAAATTGCACAAAGCACTATTAAAAACTTCCTCTGCAATTCTGCGCAGGGAGTCAGTAACACTTTAGATTACCAGAACAGTACATACTGATGTATACATGTGGACACAAGGGAACAAGATTTGAAGTTTGGGAATAAGAAGGTAACAATCTTGCAACTTTACTTTTAACTAATGGATGCCTATACAAATATTACAGGGTACAGTACGACCACTACTGAGCAACAATCTGGAATTGAAAGAGAACTTACAAAGAAACTATCTTTAACAACTGCCTGACCATCCATAAGAGCAGCACACAGGTCACAAACAAGCCTCCATATTGCTGGTAAAGTGAAAGGCAGCTGAACTGTTCCACACTGAGCTGTTTTTTAAGGGGCGCAGTGGTGATGTTTTGTATAGACAGATATTCATTTGTCCATCGTTAGAGGAGACAGACTGTCACACTCCTGGTTTTCAGTTCAGCTATATTTACTGAGAAACTTCATTATTCCTGTACTCCAGCAGTCCACATTAACCTGAACCTACTCAAGCTGTTGAAGTCCTCTGTAAGTACGATGTTGTACCCCATACTTAGGCCTACATTACAACATTCGAAGTAACATATAGATTATAGGACTACAGTATGATCCTGACAATGCTCCCAGATCGTTTCCCCCTCATTACCTAACTTAACATTTTGTTCCCTTGTACCTACATGTATCTGTACGTATTGTACTGCTAGTATAAAAAATTACACTGTTAAATCGTAAAGAATTACATTGAGCGCTGCAGGGCATAATCTAAAGTGTTAAGATCTTCCACACAGATCAGGAATATTTTATCTTTGCTTAATGTTTTTTCAGATACAAATGAACACTACTGGATGCTGATTACTGTGGTCCAACCTGACGGAGGGGTTTTGCTGGCCCAGCTGTCATTTGCTCTTTTACTCTGAGCACACACAACCAAGTGTAACATTCCTCAGCGTGGTGTACACATAATAAAAGGGAGTGCTCCAAACCATAACAAGATCTAGCCTATGTCATCTTACAAACATCAACTACTGAAAGCTGATGATCCTCTGAGTGAGAGTTAGCAGTATAAATGGAGGTAATACTAGTAAAGTAATAACAGACATGGTAAAAGTACTTGCAGCATAGCACTCTCCTTCACTATCTCAACAAATCAGCATTGCATTATACTTACATTCCTCCATTTATAAACACACAGATGCCTCTACACACTGCCTCTCGGTGCTCTCTCTTACTCATACACTGTAGCCTTCAGCAGAAAACACAATGAAAACTCAAGTGGGCTCCAGTTGCTGCAGGTTATAACACTGCGTGACCTTTACTGCAAAGCAAAACACAAGTTCCAATTTAAGTTCTGGGTGAACTTTTTCAACCGCAACCTCCTCTCAAATCTGAAGAGATGAATCATATTACCTTGAAACTGTTGTGTTCAGTGTCCGGCAAACAATTATCCAAGCATCATTACCCACATTCTGCTCTGCATCCTCACTGTACACTTCACTGGTGCTAACTGAGCCTCCTCCATGCAACAGACATGTCCAGACATGTTACACTAATCCTCAAACACACAGGACAGGGAAGCATGTATGATACAAACAGTCACATATGGGAAATGGCAAGCTGTAACGTTACATGATGTTTGCATTAATTAACTTATTCATGTTTTTCAAGACAATTCCAGGAATACCAATTAGCAAAAACACTACATAGTTTGGGTCACACATTAGCATAGAGTTGGTGAGGGAAACATTAAAACAATGGTAGAACAAATAATGGTTACTCACTTCTGAAATTGAAACAACGCTGCTTAATTTATCAGCAAGCTAACTTTTGCAGTATTAGCTTGCTAGCCATGTAAGCTAGCTACATACCAATAATAACCCATTCTGAAACACAGCTAGCAAGTTGTGTTGACACTTTAAGATGTTTTCTTTCTCATTCTGCCTTCTTCCTCTCTTCTGATCACCCGGTTTTTCTTTTGTTTTAATTACACAATTAATTAAAAGCTAAACTTAGTCCCTATAAACTAGCATCAAAGATACAAACAGTGGACATTACCGTTAAGAGTGGACTAAACCATATATACCCTTTTGGGGGGGCAAAATGGAAATACTGTACTGTAATACTATTACAAAATGAAATACTATTTACTAACACAGAACAGTAATACTGAAAAGTTTGGGTCAGACGTTAGCATTGAGTTGTGAGGGTTTTAAACATTAAAATAGTGGTGGAACAAATAACGGTTACTCACTTCCGAAATTAAAACAACGCTGCTTAATTTGTCAGCAAGCTAACTTTTGCAATATTAGCTTGCTAGCCATGTTAGCTAGCTACGCACCAATAATAACCCATTCTGAAACAGTACTGCCTTTCTCCTCTCTTTTGATAGCCCACGTTTCCCTTCGTTTTAATTATAAAAATTAATTAAAAGTTTAACTAAAGCCTTAACAACAAGCACTAAGATATCTCTACTAGAAACAGCGAAATTACCGTCAAGAGTGGACTAAACCATGTGTGCCCTCTAGAGGGAGGAAGGCCCGCTGAAAGGCTCTGATAGGACATTTAAAATATTATTTATTCACACAAAATAGTAACACAACCCCAGCTCCTAAAAAAATGGAGGCTGTGTAAAACGTGAATATAAACAGGATGCAATGATTTGCAATTTTGTTGGACCTATATTCAATTTAATACAGTCCAAAGACAAGATAAATGATGTTCAAACTGATTAACTTTATTGTTTTCTGTAAATGTACAAAGTTTGGTGCTTGCAGCATGTTCCAGAAAAGTAGCAAAGGAGCAACAAAAGGCTGGGAGAGTTGTGGGATGCTCAACAAACACCTGCTTGGAACATTCCACAGGTAAACAGGTTAATTGGTAACAGGTGATAGTACCATGATTGGGTATGAAAGGGGCATCCTCAAAAGGCTCAGTTGATCAAAACAAGGATGACGCTAGGTTCACCACTTTGTGAAAAACCATGTGGGCAAATAGTCAAACAGTTTAAGAACATTTTTGAAAGCATAACTACAAGGCACCGTCTGAAATCCGTAATATCATCAAAAGATTCAGAGAATCCAGAGAAATCTCTGCACATAAGGGGCAAGGCTGAAACCAATATTGGACTCAGGAACACTATGGAAAACCGCTGTCGGTAAACACAGTTTGTCATGCATCAACAAATGTAAGTTAAGACTCTACCATGCAAAGTGAGAGCCACATATCAACAACATGCAGAAACACCAGTCTTCTTCGGACCCGAGCTGATCCGAGATGGACTGACACATAGTGGAAAAGTGTGCTGTGGTATGACAAGTCCACATTTCAAATTGTTTTTGGAAATCATGGACATCGTGCTAAAGTGGGAAAGGACCATTCAGATTGTTACCTGTGCGAAGTCCAAAGCCAGTATCCATGATGGTATGGAGGCGTGTTGGTGCCCATGGCATCATGCATAACTCCATATCTGTGAAGGCAGCATGAATGCTGAAAGGTACATATAGGGTTTGGAGCAACACATGCTGCCAGCAGCCAGATGAGGTCTGTGTCAGGGATGCTCCTGCTTATTCCAGTAAGACAATGCCAAGCCACATTCTGTGCGTGTTACAACAGAGTGGCTTCGTAGTAAAATCCCATTTAATATGTGGTGCATTATGAAGCGCAAAATATGACAGCAGAGACCCTGGACTGTCAGGCAAGAATGGGAGCGAACTTTACTTTCCAAACTTCAACAATTAGTGTCCTCAGTTCCCAAACGTTTACTGAGTGTTGTGAAAAGAAAAGGTGATGTAACATGGTGGTAAACATGCCCCTGTTCAAACTCTTCTGGAACGTGTTGCAGGCGTGAAAAGTTTATCAGTTTGAACATTAAATAGCTTGAATTTGTACTGTATTCAATTGAATATCAGACAAAAGGGATTTGCAAATCATTGCATTCTGGTTTTATTTACATTTCAGAACTGGGTTTTTACTTAATGTATAATGTTAATAACATAAAAAGCAGAAAAAATAAACTGTAAAATCAGGCTTTTTGATGGCCTTTCCACGAATATCTTAGAGTTCTAGTTAGTACAACTATTTCACTCACTGTAAAGCCTAAGGAAATATAAAAAAGTAAGTTATGGAGCAAAGTTCAGTGCAGTATGTGAGAGCAGCCAATGGGAAATACTATGCATTAGTAATAAAGAGAATGGAAAGTAGAGTGTGGGTGGTTGGATTAAAGGGCATCTGGTATCAGAGCAGGAGGTAAATAACCCTGGCTCGGTCCTGTCTGAGAGCAGACCTGTCTCTGCTGTGGCGCGCTCCAGTTTGGAGGGAACAACATGCACACTCCACACTATGTGGGGAGAATGTGAAAGCGCTTGCTGCCATGGCAACAAGGCAGCTCCACAGTCTCCAGTCCCCATTAAGAAAGATGGGTGGCAACGTGGCTGTAGCTCAATGGTGGTGTAGCATGACACGCTGAAAGAGCCTATTGAAAGCCAGTGAATTCAGCAGTTAATGAAAAGAGCAAGGGGACAGCGAATCCACCAGGCAGGTGATACCGACCTCACCTCTCCGTTTGGGGGCATGCACTTGTGAGCGTTGTGTGAATATTACATCTACTTTGCTTCTCTATTTTGATCAGTAGGCACGGTACACTTTGGCCTCAAAATCTACGAGACTGTCATTTAATTCCAGCTGTAATTACAATAGAGCAATTGTTGAGTGCTGCTGAGTTCAAAGTGACCTTGAAGAGAGTCCTCGCATCAGCATTAGATGTAGATGAAACAGATGATGAGTAAGCAAGGGGTTGAATCTCTGCAAACCAACAAATGTTGTCCTGGTTCTTTTTAAAATACGATAAAGAAAACAGTGTCTAATATATTTTAAGGTCATTATGAGGTCCAAGTCCTTCATTCATAGAGTCCAGGAAATGGTTATCTACACATGCCTGTAAAAAACCAGGGGGCTGTGGTGTCATTTATTTCTGTCTACTATATAATTGTGTGTGTCATTTTGCATCAGAAGTTTGGAAATTTTGTTTATTCAGGGTCTGAATGTTTGCCTTATACAAAACAACTGCAATGTGATTCATTGTTGAGGCAGTGGCTGCTTGATATGAGGGAGTACATCAACCTGTTACATCAAACAGATTACTACTATTACCACTTTGTACAGACATCGAAGAAACAAATATACGCAATCAGCCAAAAACATAGACATTTGTCTGTCATCAGGACGGTACATGTATTTATGTAACTAAGGATAACATATTCCAAACAGATGATTTGAAACTCATGCGTCTCAGTCAAATGATTGTGGTTTTACTGTAGGACACCATTAAACTGAGTTCTTTAACTCTGTTACATGCAGATACTGTGCATGTGGTGAAAGCCAAATTCAGCAGAACAAAACAGATTTCATCCTGAGTCCAAGTGCCAAGACTCTTTTCATTCAGCTGAAAATAGCAAGCCACTGCTTACGCACATCTCCAGTCCAGAACATAGTTTAGGCAACTAAAGGATTGGGTGGGAGTGATTTGTGGAGGAGGAATACAGCCACTGAAGGAACTCAGCAGAGTTTGTTCAAACACATGAACCAAATCAATCAGAAAAAAACACCAAATGGTGTAAGAAAGGGGGGAAAAAATCACTGAGCACAATGCACAGCCAGGAAGTTACTGCTGATTTTAGTTTCTTAAGATATTTACAAAGATGTTGGGTGGCTCAACAGAAGTGAGCCAAGAAAACTCTGTTATCTGTCACATTTTATGACATGTATGTCCTTACAGATTACAAGTTATCAACATGGTCCATATTGTTTCTTTGGAAAGTGCCTGAGCTGGGTATTCTCGCGAGGAACTTGAGCATTACTGAAATGACCTCAGTGACCTCAGTGAAAGCCTGCCCACTCCTCCTACTGTGGTGTAGATTCAGTACCAGCTTCACACAACAGAGGGCAGTGTATGGACTGCTTCACCTGCAGTTGGATGAACGCTGTACATGGATCTTTAGTGCAAAAATATGTTTAACTCAGCATTATGTTTACTATAAAAGCAAATTAATATTTGCCTGCAGCTACTCCTTTTCACATTTCATACATTATTTCCAAGGGATTCTTCCACGGCCATAATCACCTGTCTAACACTGAAGGGGGGACAATTTTCAGTCGACGCCTTCTGTGACCCAACCCTCAAAGGTCTGTGGGAAATTACACCCAGGATACATTTTAAAAAATTAACAGCATATCTCACAATTTTAGAGCATTTTGAAAACAAAAATCAAAGATCAGGGGTTTTCAAAATTTTGATGAATAAGTGCCATTTTATGGAGCCAGTAAGATTGAAAGCACACAGGAAAAGTGGGTGCACAATTTGTAGGGGAGACTGGGGTTGGTTGGCACATTTTTCCCTCTCTGTGATATCTCTCTGGCAGAATTTACGTTACGATATTGTAACCAGCTGTAAATGAAAGGTTATGGCCGCAGCTATAAATGCAGTGATCCCCAACTGGTGGGTCATACTCCAAAAGTCCATTCTGAATGGACCCCAAGTCAGTCGCGAATGTGTGAGGTTTGTAAAAAAAAACACACTTTATTTTGAAGTACAGCAAATTTCTGACACAGAGCTTTATTTTGAAGTGCTGTTCCCTGCTGTAGAGTGAGTGACGAATGGACAGCTAATTGATAGAAACAGCAAACTAGCTGGACAACATGGCCAAACACAAGTATTATGCTGAATATATTAAACAGTGTGGGCCTTGAACTAATGACTACAGAAATCTGGACCCCATGGCTAGACCAGTTGGGAACCACTGCTTTAATGTACACAAATATAGAGTTAGATGATTTGTGATGTCAAATTGTGCTTTGTGCAATGCTATATTTAAAATAATGATAAAAAATAAAGCAACCAACAAAAACTATTTGATCATTTGATTAAAACAAGAACCAGAAAATATGAACATTTAATAGAATATCTGCCCATTTTTAAAACCAAACCTTTATAAGCAGGTCGTCAGTAGGAATGTCTCTCTTTTACCATCGACAATTCACAATAGTAATAGAAAATATTAACGTATAAACATTTGTTTTTAACCCCCCATCAAAATAGTTTTAATCTCTCAAAATACAGTTACAATTATGTTTGCCAGCTACAATCATTCATCACAGACTTTAAAACCTATATCAAAATGTAGCTGAGTCCTTGTCTATTGCCTAGAAGTAACACATTTCTGTTATCTCTATCCAACACAGTTTTATACAGATCACATTTTTCACTTTATATACTACATACAGAAGTGCAGAACAGTCTTGGCAAGGTGCTGAAAAACATCACCACATGCCAATAATTTGTAAGGTAGTTTTGACTCTGTGGGGCAGCACAGTCTGTATTTATGATGAAAACGTGTTTTTTTACATCGTAACATCAGACAATATGTTGGGACAGACATGTTTCATTCCCTCTGGTGTCTCTTTGTTTGTTTCCCTGTCATCTTTAAAAGGTCTTGAGAGTGTTGTGTTGATTATATTGTAAATAATGCAGCTGTTGTCAGGCAAATGTATTCATCATCTCCTTAGTCCAAATCAGTGGTGTGAAGTGGAATCGTGGCCCAGTTTCTCTTGACATGAGCGAGACTGCCAGAAGTTGCCCAGCATCTTTTGAGAAGATACCAGTAGGTAAACATATTTAAGGCCAGTTTCTACCACTCATTTTCTCATCAAACATATATGTGCAGAAAATGTACATCAGATATTATGTTACCCTGAAGCAACACTGTCAGAGGAGAGAAAAAGCTGGATTTGTCTGCAGTAACTAACGCAGCCTCCATGGTTGTCTTGACAACTCAAGCATCTCGCTGCCTTGAGCAGAAATCTACTGTGTTCAAAAACACAAACGCCCAGAAACCTAATGTTATGTCATAGAAAAATGGTATGCTGTGCCGCGCCCCCTCAACACACATACACACTCACAGTCTCTCTTTCTGCCTCTACATCACTCATCCTGAGCTTGTACTCACCTCATATTCACATCTATTTTTATACCCGGAAAATGAACTCCAGCACCAGGCAGCGTACTATTCCGGAAAAAGTTTATTCATATCATACTCACTGCTGTTTATTTACTTGCCTAGAAATGAGTTCATTCATAATTTATTGGTGTTGTAAATGGCAGCATGTCCAAATGGTACAGTGCTGTTGTGATGCCCACAGCCAGTTTAGATTGTTGATTGATAGTTCAGTTCAGTTCAGTTTGTTGCACATTAGAACACTTATTTTTGGGTTTTCATCGTCTAAAGTTGTGGATGGAAGAGAATCAACACCCTTGCTTGACACAGGCTCAAACCACAAACCCGCTATTTTTGAATATCCTATCAATCGCAGCAAAGTCTCCAATCACTCCAGTCTGTTCTTTTTTGTTTGGATAATGTCATGCATCCCCGTTCCATCAACAATCAACAAGGTACAGACCTTCCTCTGCATCATTGGTGAAGAGGAAGTACAATGAGAGCTGGATTAAGCAGTGACCCCTCTATCACCATCTGGTATCAGCCCCACGTACAATTTTAAGTAGTGTCTGTGGGGAAAACGCAAAACAGTTATGGTTTAGGTACACGTCTGTATGGGTTTCGTACAGTTCTAAGGGTACTAAAATGAAAGTGTTTGATGGAAATGCAGGTAGTGAAAACCTTTTTTAGAATCAAAGCCCTTTCTGTCTTTAATAAATTTTTCAATGGACCATCCTTTGACTTTGATGAAGACTGCAACACCCTGTTCTGTAATATCTCAAAGAAATATAATAATATAACAGTATAGAAAAAGCGTACAACCCACTACCCCCATAATAACTTCTGTACAGTCCCTTATAAATAGAAATTAGCCAGCAGTAAGTCAATATTCAACACATTGCTTTATTAAATTAACATCAGTGTATGTCAATTAAATTGTCAGTCCCCAAAGTCCTCAAAAGAATAACAAACATTCAAACTGTGTGTGCAAATGCGTGTGTATTTATGCACTTAGACATGCGTGTGTTCCCCATGACACCTCGAGTGTTGGAGCAGGCGTTTGCATCGCTCCCCAGTCAACAGGTCTCCTCTTCATCAACAGCCCTCTCCACTCAGGCAGAACCCAGCCAGCATGTAATTACTGACTCCACTTGAGAGGAATACCAACAGGCACAGACACACTGGGAGGAACAACAACGACGCTGAGCAGCATTTCAGTTCGCAGCACCTTTCCACAACTTCACAACACCTGGAGCCTGATGGTGTGTGTGTGTGTGTGTGTGTGTGTGTGTGAGGAGCAAAAGCCAGCTGCCATTTTAGTTCTTCTTCTAATGAATGAGCCGTGACTTTAAGGACACAAATTGTGTCATTCACAGAGAATATTTTAGTCCAGTTGAGCCCAGATTGTTTACCTTGTCCCTCTGCCCTGTACGTGGCTCTGTTCAGAAACAGACACATGGCTGTCAGAGAAAGCTGTGAGCCCTCCATGCTGCCTGTAGATGACTCCCTTGTTAAAAGAGCCAGAGAGGGTGGCAGGAACTCAGGCTGGACACCTCACCAACTCGATGCCGTATGGCATGCCATGTGGCAGCAAGGAACTAGATCTGTCAAGCAACAAACAACAGACATGGAAAATGGGGAATGGAAAAGATGGTTTTTGCACAGAGTTGAAGTGAGGATACGCTCACCTTCTCTCAGCCCTTTGTGTCTGAGTTCACCCTCTTCATCTAAGGTGATTTATAATTGAACAAAGAACAAAGTAAGCTGTTTGATGGATGGACCTCACATTTATTTTTACAGTCAATGGCAATAGCAGTAATCACTTCTCAGCGCTGCCATCATTACTGTCACATTAGGATTCCTATTCATAGACACAAGGATGATCCCTGCTGTGATTTAAACACATTATTGGGGTTTTTAATAATAACTGATTGATATTTGTTAATTCACTGCAGGGGCTGTGAGGTTTATTGCAACATTAAGTGGTTTCACACAAAGGTCTGTCGTAAATTATAGTAATAATTGTTCCCTTGAGCTTTTCTGAAATCTTCCTCCTGCACATTCCCTTTGGATACAAGCCAGAGCATGTCGATACAAAAATAGATTACAAACATGCCTCAACTCCAAATAAAGCCACACTCTCACTCATCAGTATACAGCGCAGTAATGGTTGTGGGAGGTGTCTGCCCACACTTTTCTCTTCCTCAGTAAAGCCCTTCACAACCATGAGTTATATTATTCGGTTGCCTACAGTAATGGCACAGTGCATGGCAGCAGCATGCGGAGGGGGCTTGCTCAGTAATCTGGGAGTACCATCTGCGGCTGTCAGCTGAAGCTGCCACTTAGTGGGTCTAACACAATCACCACGTCAACACTTTGCCAACAATTGGAGCTTCAACGGTTCTCTCCGAGTACAGGTGACATGCCAGAAAAGTCAAAAGATGGAAGATGTGTCTTGAAATTAGTTGATTCAGGCTGTGCCTCGATTTAATAGAAAATGATTAGTTTTCTGGGCAGATGGTTGAATGTGATTAACTTTCTGTGATGCTAAATCAGGATCAGATTTTAGTTTAAAAATATTTCATGCAGGTGACAGTGCTGAGGGCTTATTCTGCATGATGCATCAACACAGGCAGAGAGATGCCTGTATGACCAATAAATATACACTAGGTGGAGCCAAAGTCCTGTAACTTGGAAGAATGTGATCACTGGGTTTGTAATACATAATCTTTTATAATTTCAGCTTCTCACAACAGAGCAAATAATCAATTAATAATCAGGTTAATTTATTGTGACATATTTAACTGGGAGAAAAAACACCAATGCATTGTATTTTCTTAAAGAAATCAGACTGGAATATCTTCACGAATTCTTACTGTGGAAGTAAAGAGCAATTTAAACAAAATTTTACTGTGGCATACTACATGGAAAACGTACAAATGACCATATCGAGGCCACTTAATTAGTATCAAAAGCTTGTAAAAGACAGACATCTCAAACATGCAGGTAAATAGTGGGGATTTCATTTAATTTTCTTAAATGCAAAAACCTGTTAATCACATAAAATGTGTCATCCATTAACTTTTCAATCACACACATGCTGTCAGAGTGAAGGAAGAGCGATTGTGATCAGGTTCACGTTTCCTTTCAATACATTTGAATGTGCCTTAGAATTCAGCAGCTGCAAAAGCCGATCATGATCCATTACTCCTGCAGTGATGAAGGTCAGCGACTTAAAGTTAAAAGGTCTGAGCATTGAAATCTTAAGACAAAGTTTTAAATATAAAGAGATACTGAAGGTTTAATCTCAAGAATGCATGAATACCAACTTTAATACTTGTGATACGAGACATTCACCCTTAATCTGGAAGATTAGTATTTAAAAAGAGGCAAATGTTGTGTTATTGAAATTCTGGAAAATACCATCATCATCCCTGTCTTCAAAAGGAGACATACATTTGGCACAGGAACAGTTTCTGAAAGCAGCATGTCGAAATACATGCAGAGATACAGTATGTGTCTGAGACAAACCAAACCCGAGTTGTTGGGAACTGAAATAGTTCATACTGATGTGTATCAAACTCGCTGCGTCCATCTTAATGCTCCTGCGTGTTCTGACAATACCTTGAAAGGTTGAAGTCTGAGTTCTGCAGGCATTTAAAGAAACACACACACGGTGCCTGCTCAGCGTTACTGTAGGACTCTCTTCTAGGTCCTTCTACGTCATCTGATCCTAGAGCGCTTCACGACAATTGTACCAGCTACCATATCATACACAGTCCTGTTGTGCTGGAAGAACAGAAGTGTGATGAAGGCCGGGAAAAAGAAGGCAATTGAAAAGTTCTTGTTCAAGGCCCGGACAGTTGATCTGTGGAAGCAGACAGAAACAGTGATTACAATACATACAGGGGAGACAAACATTCATTATGAAAATTCTGGAAGCTGTCCTTTAAAAAGGAACTACTCACGCAGAGAGGGACACATTAGTTGCTGGCACTACAAGCACCCTGTTAGGCTGAACCAGAACTGATGAGTCACACGTGACAACTCTGAGTCCGACGAGAAACTTCCCTGGAGTGGCTCCTCCTGCTCCCCAAATGCACACAATCTGTAGGGAGAATGGTGTAGCAGCTGTCACTGAACTGCATGGGAGGCCTTTCCATATGGACACAGGTATTTTTGTAAACATGCATTTTGGCCTTCTGTCTACACTCACTAAAAACGAGCCTTGTGTAAAACAGTGAGGCGTCACAAATCAGGTGGTATTTTGTGCAATGGCAGACCAAAATAGTGCTGCTTCTAACCTTGCAAGCAGGACTTTTTACATGTTTACACATAAATGTACAGTTACTTTTCCACAATGTAGAGGACAACAGGTGTCACTGCTCCAGGTAGCCTTCAGATAATAGCTTTATTTCAGTCTGCTGATTAGTAATCACCATCATCATCTTCTTCTTCTTCACATGGTTATCTCTGCACCTGTAGGTTTGGTGTACTCTTGACAGCGCTTCACTTGTGTCTTTGTGTTTTCATTTGGAGGGAGATTTTTTTATAACAATGTGGATACAAGATTTGTTTGAGGTATAAAGAAGGAAAAACCTGGTTTACAAAAATACCTGTGTCCATGTGAACTTGGCTTTAGTAAGCATAAAACTTACATGTGAGCACTTACCTCATAAAAACACACTAATATCCGGTACACAAGTGCAACAAGCATCATTTTCTGTAGCTCCTCCATCGACGTGTCCTCATCTATTTCCTCCACTATGAAATGCATGGCAAATTTTGAAACATCCCTGAAAAGCAAATACATTTTTATGATGTTATTCCAAATAGGGCTGCAATGATTAGTCGACTTATTGATGACTAATCGACTATTAAAATAATTGGTTTGAGTCATTTTTCATAGAAAAGTACTATAAAAGTACCCCAAAATACTCTTATTGCAGCTTCTTATGTTCAAATATTGGCAGCTTTACACACTCTCCCATGACGGTCAACTAAAGCCATTTGACATGAGTATGAAACAAGACATAGAGGACATAATTTTGGGGTTTGGGAGAGACAGACTGACATTTTTCAACATTTTAACACATTTTTCGATAAAAAGATTAGTCGACCAATGGAAGAAATAATCGACAGATTAGTCGACAAAGAAAATAATCGTTAGTTGCAGCCCTAATTCCATATAGTGTTAATTCAATTATTGGTTTTGTTTCTTTAAAAGGATGAAAAACACAATCCACTGCTTTCAGAAATTAAAGAAACTCACTTGATTCCACTTAGATGCATAATACTGATGATTATGGTTGCTTTGATGAAAAACAGAATGAAGAAATCCACCATCTCGGCCAGGAGTCTTTGGAGAGGTGAGGGAATGCTGTACTCCCGACCTGATGAAAAGGAGCCAAAAAAAGCAAAGCAAATTCAAGCAGGCACAGTAAACAAAATTGTCAAACACACTAAAGATACACACCCTACTGTGACTGTTGAACATGTCATTGCAAAAACTTTTTTCATGTGCGCTGCTGTAACAGTCCACACTCCTCTGGGGAGGTTTTCCAAAAGATTCAGGACCCAGCCTGCATGGATTTATCCTTCAGCCATAAGAGCATTTGATTTAATTTGATTTGATTTCACTTTATTATCAGAAAAAAAATCTGAAATTTGTCTTGCATCTCAGGACATTGACTGTTTCACATAAATACAAAACATCCTTAAATACAAATAAACAAAGCAACATCTAACTAAACAACAAAACCATACCACAAATGCTACGAATCACATCAGATTTACATAAAGTGGATGCAGTGCAACAAATTAATCATTCCTATTACTTTCAGTGTTGGAATCAGGTACACTGAGCCTAATTAGAAGTCATGACCTAATTTAACAGGTCTGACCAACCGTGGAACAAAAGAGTTCCTCAACCTGTATAATCAAGCCTGTGGATCTCTAAATCTTCTGTGTGAAGGCAAAGGCTGATATTTTTCAAATGAAATGTGAGAGGGATTTGAAGTTTTTAACTATCAGAGCCTATATTATTTTAGTATACGCAGGTTGAAAACTTGACTCAAGCGTTTGACCCACAATCTTTGAGCAAATCTAGCCAGTCTATATTTAAGCTTTTACGTTTTTACCATACACTGATTCCAGAATGCAAAACACTCTGTATTATAGATTGGAATAGCAATAACAGGATATGTTTGTTTGCTCCAAATGACCTAAGTTTCTTAAAGGGGAACACCACCTAAAAGTTCCAATATGGTATTCCCATGGCCTTGAAAAGTTCAGTCAGTATTTGTGAACATGACCTACTCTCTCTCAAAGCCAGAAACCAGAGAAGTAAGTCTCAAACTTGTGATGTCATAAAGTATAAAGCTGGAGCTGCTCCATAGACAATGAATGGGAGGCTGATTTTGTGGACCCACAGAATGTCTTTTTTTTCACCCAAATGAGCTTTATTGCAATGTAGTGTTTTCACTTCTAAAAAAGAAAATGTACCCACATGCTTAGAACATTGTGCTCTCAGTGTCATCTATAACATCTTTCACAATTCATTGTCTGTGGAGCAGCTCCAGACTTTATACTCCATGACCAGGGGCACAAATATAAATAGCGCAGGCAGTGCGTTTGCACTGGGGCCTGTGGGGTGGAGGGGCCTGACTACCACCTGGAAATGCGCCTGTGTTGAAAGAAGAGTTAAGTTAAGTTCAGTTAAATAAAAAATGGTGCGAGTTTCTACATATACCCTCAAAAAGGCAAACCCATCTCCATTATGGCTTTCTGCTTTTGTAAAATAGTATCAGTCTATGACAAAAATATATGCTTATTCTACATAAACTATAAAACTTCAATAATTTCCTGTTTTCTTAGGCTTTAGTTTTTGTCATATGCAGATATGTAATGATTTCTGGGTAATATGTATGGTGACATCCAATATCAAGTTCAATCATGTAACCAGACGATTCAATTTACAGTAGCGAGTTTAGGTGCCACATCTCTTAGGACTGACAAGCTGGGCACATCTGCAAGTGGATAAAACATAAAAGAGGCAGAAAGACACACTGTTGATAATATACATATATGCCTATGTGTGTGTGCGTGTGTGTGTGCTTCATAACCAGTAACTAGCGCACATTAGGGCCCATCATAATACCTTGCACTGGGGCCCATCGTAATTACCTTAAGCCACTGTCTATGACATAACAAATTTGTGTTTTAGCACTCTGGTTTTGGGAATTGGAACACAGCTGTTCATGGTTACTAATATTTTTGTAACAGATTATTCTTAAATCTGAGTAATAACATGCTTGAATTTTTAAAGTGTGTGTAGCTCCCCTTTAAGAGTAAATGCCTTGCTGTTACCTTACTACAAATGTAATATGTGCACTCAAGAATAAAGCAGTGTCCACACAGATGCCCAAATATGTGTAGGTGGATATTTGTTCAATCTGGGTGTTGTGGACAGTAACTGATGGAGTTTAGGTCTGTGCTGAAGACCAATGGGGCATTTAATGCACAGTGACCATGTCAATAATGTGGTCAAACCATCATTTGGTATGTTCTCACGTTGCATAAACAAAGGGTGCATACTGTGTCCTGTGCCCTGTGTGATAAATGCTGGCCTGAAGTTAACCTGTAGAAGTACAGTGAACACAGCACAGATGCTCAGGCACCATTATTTGGTTGTTGGGTATCTGGCAACGTTAAGTGGTTGTCTGTAACCCCACATTTTAACAACCTGGAGAATAAACAGCCAGTCAAAGTTAGCAGCTTTTACCTGGTCTCGGTGCATTTCCATTCTCCTGCGGCTGCTGCTGCTGCGGCTGAGCGGCCACCGCACCCCCGCCAGCGGCTTCACCTGCCCGGCTGCTTTGGGAGGTGACAGCAGGTGGATAAGGCGACAGCGGAAGACCAAACGCACCGGTATACCAGCTGTGGGAGTTGATATCAAGCGGTGTCGTCGAGGTCCCACTGTCTGACTGTAAATAATATGGGTAGGACATGGCTGACGCTGCCATCCAGCTCTGCCAGTTCATATACCCAGTGTAGTACTGCCACATCCACCCCTGCAGCTTCTCGCAGTACTCCGTCGTGGAGCGGCTCTCACCGGCGTCTTTCTTGCCCTCGACATTCTTGTGACTGCCTATTCTTTGGGTAACCTCGTCAACGAGTGGCTTTTCTGTGTTTGCAAAAGGTTTCTTCTTTTCCTTATTGACTTCCATGTTTGTGTTTTCCTCGTCAGCCATGTTTGATGATTGCGTCGCGTCACGTACGACGTCTTCCGGATCATTTCACCTGGATGACGACAAGATAGCTGTAGAGTAAACATTATAATCGCGGAAACGTTACTGTTGTTGACTAAAATGAATCAAATATTCTTTTGCTAAAGACAGACAAACTCTGATAAAAATCTTGTCCATGTCGCGACTAAATATTCTCGCCTATCCCACCCCTTTATTAGGATATAGTGGTACAGTCCAATCATTGCCTGCTATTACAAGTATCAGCCGCAAGGGGGTGGCATTGCTGCGAGATATAAACTGCAGTGAGATTATAACATTTGGGTTCTTCATGTGCACATTATGTAATAATTTAAATGAGCAGGTAAAGCAAAACGACGTATAATGTTACTTTAGTTAATTTTGCTACATGTAGCTATGATTATTACACCTTTAAGTGGTTCTTAAGTGATTAGAAGATTATCTCAAAATTATTGTAGCCTAGTTTTGAAGAAGATTTCAATTATTTATTGCTGCAAACATTTGCTAGAATAAATACTTCACATTGTTAGCTGCTGCTCAGACTTAAGCAGTATAATACATCACTTTAGGTTTAGTTAATGTATCATAGATAAAATAATTGAGTATAACTACAAGTATTTAAAAAAAAAAATGAAATAATGAATGAAATGGGCATAACCACTGGATCCTTTCAACAAAGCAGCTCAGTCGAGCAAGAACAGTTTCTCAGAATTCATCAACTCATGGTGTGATTGTGTTTAAAAGGGTAAAACCATTTCAAAGGAGGTCCACTTCTTAAAACCTTCACCCAAACACTACCCGAGTAAGCTTAATCCTTAACAATGGGGTATTCAGAAATATAAAATGAGTCTGGGATAACTCAACGTGCTCTCCATGCCCTCTCTTATATGTAGTTGAACAGAAATTTGCAGAAAACTTTGAGACATATGCAATATACCTAAAACAAAGTACGTGTGCATGTGGCATGGTCTTATATAATGTGGCACTCAAGATAATGAATCAGCTTTGCATTAGCGAGCACTCATTGTTGCCCGAACACCACCTGGGGCCACAGTCATTCACCAAATCCTGGAAATCTTTTGGAGCCTCAACCTACTGCCCCAAAGAACCCTAATTAACACAAATTATGTGCACTTGCTTGAGCTCCACGTCTGTGCATCCAAGACAAGAGGGGCCTGGCACAAATGAGAGGTCAGTGCTCTGACCCCAAGCAGGGATTTGGCCTTCCCACCTCTCATTCACCCACATCTTTGTCATGGGAGGGCTGCCCTGATATGACATGTTGCTTTTCCTTGTTTGAACAATAGGCCTCTGTAAAGCCCCCTGACTGTGTCTAATAGCTTTAAAGATTGGGAGCCATGAGGGGTTTTAAAAATTAAGTAGCCATTGTATCGAATGTTATACCAACATGTTGGAAATACGAACAGCATTCAAGCTTAAAAAAAAAACAAAAACATAATTAGCACATTGAAAATAAAGATTGGTGTTTGTATTTGTTGAGACAAAAGTTCTTGTGTGAAGCTTTGTTTCAGGAATGATCAGCTATATTTCTAGAATTGATAAAAGCTTAACACACTCCAATTTAAATTGAGTTTTACTCCCTTTGCAAGTGTGTACCAGCATTTAAAGTCTCACATGGAGGACAATGTATTAAAAAAAAAAAAAAAAAAGGAAGCATGCAAATCACATCATTTGCATATGTGCAACCCAACACACAACACTTATTTGGTTATATTCACGCACAATTATTACACAGGTTGAAGTGTCACAGTTCACACTTTATTGGCATGTTTGGCATCAGTGCATTTGGCATCTTGTAGTGGAACAAAGGTCCATACTGAACATGAGGTTTAATTAAGCTTTCTCATAGGTCCTCACTGCAACCACATCATCCATGATGCATTTCTGTTGAGACAATAGTCAAAATGTTAGATCTCACATTGCAATCCAAGACAAAATGCAAACATAACCATTTAAAGTTAAAGGATGCATTTGAAAATGACATCTACATGCAGTTAATTACTTACAGCTGTTAGTTTTCCATCTTGAATCTCTCTTTCTAGTGTCGTCTTCTTTCCATCCCAGCTCTGCTCTTGCACGAGTTTGCCATTGTCAAAAGTGATGATAGTCTGAAAACAAATTTAAAAAGTGTAAAAATGTGTCAGAAGCACTATGTTGAGTCTTTAAAATGAGGCTGACAAAAGGATTACCCACCTTGGTTTTTCGGCCGTCTGCAGTCGTCTCCTCGAACTCCTCGCTCAGCTTGAACTTGATCTCAGTGGTCTTGAAAGTCGTCTCAGACTTCATTGAAACAACTCCAGCATCGTCCACGCTGATCACCAGGTTAGGCTTCGCCATGTTGCCCATTTGGCGGGTGGCGAAGCCCACACCTTCAACACAATGAATAAGATGCTGTTGGGATCATGCTGTCTGCTAACGAATCATTCAACGATGCATTAATCTGATTAATATCAAACATGCACCTACCGAGTGCCTTCATATACTCATCAAAGTTCTCGCTGGAAGTCAGAGTCCAGGTCCCGACAAACTGCTCGACCATGATGGTGATGGTGAGGATGAATCTCAGTCTGCTACACAAACACAAGGAGCGTCAGGATCCTCCGGTGAGGCGCTCAGAGAGACTGAGGCTCAGGGGAAATGACATATTTGAAGCCTGGTCGAACACGTGCTTGATTCGGGTCTGACCAATAAAGAGCAGGTGCTGCCGTTGCCATGGAAACGACGGGATTAGGGGGGCGTGTTTTTTAAAATCAGATTTTCATGATGTGTTTGATGGCAGCGGTGAAAATGGGGGTTTATCCCGGGTCTGCTGACTGCAGCATTAAAGTGCTGCAATAACATGACCTGATAGGATTTTGGTGTGTGTGGTTTTATGTCGCCCCTGCAGGAGGAAGGATGCAGACGTTTTTTTTTTCCATTAAATTATATATTATGCTCAATTGTGCAAATATACATTGCCGAATTTACCTTTATATGAAATATGCTTTTAAATAACTAGTTTTTACTCTTGATATAATCATGTGATGGGTGATGGTGATGATGTTGACGTTGATGATGATGATAATGACAGTGGTGTTAATGTTGATACTGATGGATGCTGTTTATGACCATTGTTGTTACAGATCACTGTTGTTGAGTATTGTTGTTGAGTATCTCATGTGTTATTCCATGTCTTTTTAAGTGTGTTTTTTACTTGCTTTGCAACTAATCGCCCTCTAGGATCAAAATAAAGTTGAAGTTGAAAAAATTGAAAATTGAGGTTTTTTGTATAGGTGAAGTTGACCTATTAAGAGATTTAGAAATAGTTTATATCATAAGCAGCTATAGCTAGAATATCTTTCACTATATTTGTATTTACTGATCATAAATTCCTGTTCTGTGTAAAAATCTGTGTAAAACAATAGCACCACTCCCTCTGAGTGAATGATGATACTGGATTTGACCAGCAGATGGCGCCTGTGAATAGCAAATAAAAGTTATTAGCCCAGGGGCGTCAAACTCATTTTAGTGCATGGGCCACATACAGATTTGATCTTAGATTGGCCGGGCCAATAAAACCATCGCACAATAACCTTTAAGTAACATCAGCTCTAATATTTTCCTTTTTTTGGTAAAGAATTACAAGTACATTCTGTAGACGTTCAACCTTTTACAAAACTGATAAACAGCCTGAGATGTCTCGAGAAAAATAAGTGCAATTTCAACAGTATGTCTTTCTACATTTAGTCAGTCTTTACGTGTGCATTTATCCATAAATTATTTTGAACTGAAGCTGCTGATTGACAATATTTTGCACAATGTCCAACATCTTTAAACATGGTTACAATAAGTATTCATTGTTACACCAGAGAAGTGTATTCTTGTCAAGATGGCAAAGCCTCTGAGGTAGAATTTTACATGAAGTAGGCAACGCCTCTTAGTCCAGTCATCAAGTGGGCCAGATAGCACCCTTTGGTGGGCCGGTTCTAGACCATGGGCCGTATGTTTGAAACCTCTGTCTTAGAGGATCTCTTCACAACTGAGCATGTTTGGCACACTTTATAAAATATGTAAGTGTTGACATAGATAGATAGATAGATAGATAGATAGATAGATAGATAGATAGATAGATAGATAGATAGATAGATAGATAGATAGAGAACTTGGTGTCTTAACATCATTGTAAAAACACTACAGCAGAAATCAATCAGGTATCAGTGGATTGTGTCTAAATGTCAGACCGTCTAGCACTGCCTCCCAATGGTTTCAGTGATACATTACACAGTAGGCCTTAAAACACACAGCCTTTGAGTTAAAGTTGCACTGAGAGAAAATAAAACTAAAAACACAAAAAAGTTGATCAACTTTATCTTCTCGTTCTGCTGTTTGAGTAACTCTCCGATCTACTTCAAGGCTTTTCCAGCCATTAATAAAACAATATGTCCTGAACGAGTTTTAAACAAGTACAGACTCAGCTGCTGTATAATAGATGAGATTTCATTTATTTATGTATTTATTTATTTCATCTAAATCCTCTCTATGAACCCTCTCTATCAAACAATAAAACCAAGAGAAACGGGCTATAAATGCCTCTCCTTTTCATGTGGGTTGTCGGCTGAGGTGATGGAGTTCCTGAGTGCCGTTGCTGAGCGTCTCAAGGAGATCAAAGTGAGAACGAGTCTTCAGACAGAAATGATTGGCGATGCTCAAAGTAAATCAGATACAGATCAGATGAGCGCCCTGTGACACATATTCTCTGTGGATTAAAATGGATTCAGTTGTTACACCCTCCACGTGTGGCCTCCAACCATGTAATACCTTCACATTTGGACCAGGGAAATTTGCTTTGTAAAATCACTTTAGACTGATACGTCACTGCCTGCAACGGTTGTTAAAACATGAAAGCCGACAAATGAAAGACAAAAGCAAAAGTTTCCAGGAATTAGTCAGGTTTTATAAACTGTGCATTCTCTGCTTTACTGTGGTCGAGAAATGATGACATGAATCTTAAGCAAGCATGCAGTTCCTTTATGAGATGAAAAACTCTAAGAACCTTTTTTTATTCTATCATGAGCCTAAAATAGTTCAAACAGAAATAGCCCTGCTGGTTATGTAATCAGTATGCATAATAATAATAATAATGAAGCTACTGACAGTGATGTAGTTGCAGAGAGATGTCCCCTGAGAGCCCATTTTTATCCTGTTCACTCTAAGAAGAAGAAGAAAAACAGTTTTGCAGCCCCAAATGAGTCCGTTTGGCTCCAGGTTCTGCATGTCGTTATAATTTAGTCTCAGTGTTTCCAGCTTTTGATGAGAGATGCTCATTTTTATAAATATTAAACTGTCTAAGAGCACGGGGTGTTACATACATGACAACCCCTTTGAGGTGGATTCACCCTTTTATCACGGCAGATGTTTGATGTTTAATGCAAAATTAGCCATCAATATGAAACCAGAGAAACTGGAATCAATGCATGCCATATAGAAAGGCCGTAATGAGACTGTCACATGGCTGCAATATTTGATTTCATGGTCCAAATGCATTAATTATTCATTAACATCAATGACAGGCAGCAGTGATGTGATAGTCAAAGGGGCTGGGCTGTGATATATCATGGAATGTTGTTTACCAATCCAATAAGCCGATTACTTGTTGTCCTGTCACCCGGGGGGTTTCTGCATACATACAGGTGCCATCCAGCAGGCGCAGTGCCCATCTAATGAACATGAACTCTCACTGGCAGCCACAGAGAAGTCCTTTCCTCCTGGTTTTCATCAACACTTCAGCCCCCATTGATGGGAGAACAGTGGCCACGGACAAAAGCTGTATATACTGTACAAACACAGCTCTGAGCGGCAGCACACTGACTCATTCTTCAGTGTGTGTGAGAACGGAGGGGGACCCCTTTCAGTTCCTTTGTGTTGGTGTCTGTCAACAGTGTAGTTGGAGGCAGAGCCCATTGTGGCGGCCAGTGTTTCGTATTGACACAGGGCCTCGCTCAGCTTGTTCCCAGGGTCCAACCTGAGGACTCATGAATAATGGAGAGAGGATCCTCAGGGCCAAGGGGGAGTTCGCAAGTCTGACTGGGCTTGTTATAAACCTGAACTACAGCTATATACGCCGGCAGGTAAAACTGCGGTCACCACTGATCATGTTGACGGTGAACTTTGCTGCACCTCTCTGCAGCCAACGATTTGACACTGAGAGAATGTGGCAGAGGAGCGGTGCTTCATGAAGTGCAAGAAGTAAAAAGGGCACAAAACATTTAAAGGTTGAGGGTGTAGGATTCAGGGGAATATATTGGCAGAAATGGAATGTAATATAGTAGGCATATTTTCTTTAGTGTATACGTGAAGACAAGAACTGTTGTGTTTTCGTTACCTTATGCGAGATTTATACTTCTGCGTCGAATCCAAGCCTTACCTAAAGTGTAGGGCTCTATAGTTGTGAGCTGAAACCATTCCCTCAGTGGAAATGAAGCTTTTATTTACTTTAATTTCACACATAGGAAACAAAAAATTGTAAAGACAATAAAGCCCCCACAAAATAGCATTTTAAATCTTGTGTGTGATTTATCCTTCGGGAATTATCTCTCCGTTCCTCACTAGGCTAATTAATACAATGTAAAATGCCATAGGCTTGTGCTAATAATGTTAGCATGTAACATTTGTTTGGAAAGGTGTTTAGCATAAGACAGTTGTTTTGTCAGTGAATCTTGTGAGTTGTAGTGGAGTCAAATTTTGTAACGTTACCTTTGTTAAATGTTGCTGTAGTCCCTGGCCTCATATGAGTAGGAAAATTCCGCTAGCTGCTAGGCTAATTTATACAATGTGTTGTGCTAAAAACATTAGCATGTTGTATTTATGGGGAAAATGTGTCCAGCCAAAGACAAGTGCTTTGTCTGTGAATGCTGTGAAGCCAATTCGTGTACTTGTGTTTAAAGACTAGTGTTTTGGAGATGCAACTGCAGAGTGACACAGACACACCACCGCACAAGTAGGTCTATAAATGCTCACAACAATGTAGGCTACATGCGTAGGCTACGGCATAGGCTCTAATGATGCACAAGTATAAATCCAGCCTTAGAATGAGCCGTTTATATTTACATACGAGCGGGTCCTTTCCCACAGAGTCTGCCATATTGTTCTACTGTAGCCCAGAACGGACAAACCAAACACTAGCGCTGGACAGCGCTGTTCACGTTTTTGCATTGGTCACCATAGTTAGCAGCCACTCCTCAATAAGAGTGTCGCAAAAAACACCAATATTTTTATTATGAAGCTTCGTTAAGTGTTTTAACCAGTTTAAATCACCAGGTTTTGATTTGGTGAGGGGGAGACCTCTGGGCATAATTCAGCTCTCGATAAAACCCTCTTGAACGTCTGGATCTTAGGTTAGCAGAGAAAAAAGGTGAGCACACATTAGCAGGTGCTAGGTAAGCGGCCGTCTCCAATATGCCAAACAGCATTGGGGACTGATTTGTGTTGTGAAACTGTCTTATTTAGTGTTTTTAAAAGCATTAATCACCTGGTCCATTTGGTTTTTTTTAGAGGGGGAGAAATAACAACCTACAACACCTGTTTTCAGAGGAAGTAAGTCGTAAGTCTTTTTCACTTCCCCATCTTGTTTGAGTATGTTTTATTGTAGTTCCCCTCTACTACGCTTAAGCCTTTGCCTGAGGTAGGGGATAAATTTCCTCCATGTAGAGATCTAAGCCTTTCAGCAGTGTCTCTCATGCATTGTAGTTGAGACATGTCCATAATCTGTTTGCTTTTTGAACCAAACTCCAAAGGTGATTTAATCATTTTTAGGAGACCTCCTGCTGGCTTGTCCGGGAACCAAAAACAAAGTGTTTAAACATCTGAGTCATGATTTTGATTTTGAAACAATTTTCTGTAATAGAAAGGTTTTTCATGCCATCCCTTTCTGTATATGATTTTAACAATAAAAATATGTCTTCACAATGCCAAAAAGTCATGCAGTAAATACAGAACATTTGCAGAGTAAACAAATTAATTTTAAAGGCCTGTTGCACTTGAAAAAAAAGCTATAATGTAGCTTGTAGGGGGTTTTTTTGAAAGATATATTCAAGTTTGATGAGTAAGAGGGACCAGCCAAAATTGGATATGCATAGTTCAGGTTTGGTTCCCAGCAGGTCCCAACCATCTGCTGAGAGGCTCACACGACCTGAGCAACGTGCCCTCTCCTCTTTGCCTTTTTACACGGCTGCTGGATGAGAGGGAACCAGAGGATCGTTCTGTACAGCCAGGATGAAGTGTGTGTGTGTGTGTCTGTGTGTGTGTGGCGGAGGTCAGAGAGGTGCCTCTTGCTTGTGTGCTTTGAGCTGTTTCATGCTTCCTGCTTTGATCTTCTCTCTCATCCCTTCATCCCACACGCTCCCTGTGCCTCAGGCTTCTGGTTTGCAGCACACCGACGGTGGGGCTGGAGGGGGATGAAGGCGGGGGGGCGGGATGACTGCCTCTCACAGAGACACCGCTTGTTCTGTCGACACAGGGAGAGGTGCGGGGAGAGCTGCCCATGGGGCACAGCCACCGGGTGCAGAGGGCAGTGGGCGGAGGGTTCATTAGGAGCTAAAGTGATGCATACTGTACAGTTCTCTGCTGCTGCTCCTCTTTCATGCTCTCTTAGATCCCCCAGCAGTGGGCTGGAATTCTTGTGTGAAAAACAACTGCCACAGCGCTTAGAGGACGGCCTCCTGACCCCTTACAACATGGGAAAGTGCACCCCTCAGCTGGTAGTTATATAAAGCCCGCCAGAGTCATGAGAATCCCTGATAAATCACTCGGCTTGAGGCCTCTCGTGTCTCTCTGCGTTTCACACGGAACGACTATTTTCTATGGGTCAATGTAATATGCTTTCTGCTAAAGCTTTACACAGGCTGCGTTCAAAGTGTTTTGCCATGTAATCAGTGTGGCAGGAAGTGATAGTTGTGGGACTGCATGACAGTCATCATGTGAATATGTGTCTGAAAAAATCATTTTATCCCCATCCTGTGTCTCCCCTAGAGCCTGAACATCCTCATATAACCCCTCACTCACACACACACACACACACACACACACACACACACACACACACACACACACACACACACTCACAGTCCCCACCATACCCCACCTGCTGAGCCCAGACTGGGAAACACAAAAGCAGAGGCACAGAGCAGAACCCCTAATTGAAGATTAATTGTAAGGGGGGAGTACTTACCTTTATTTAGACATGTGGTAAGTGTTAGGCCGTGACAATTAAGTCAACCATCTCAGCAGATGACTGCACTTAATATTTCATGACACACTTCGAGAGAGGGGGGGGGTTTCAGCCAGTTCTGCCGAGAGATAACCAAGACTTTCATCCCTTTTAAGACGACAACAGGAATCATAAATATCTGTGGCGACTGAGTCATATGGACATAATGATGAATGTGGAGTGAACCAGATAGCAGTAGATGTATGTAACAAGTGCAATACACTATTTTCTTGGGTATTTTTAACAAAAGCCATGAAATACTTGAAAAATAATTGAGGCCAGTGATGCAGTTACAGAGTTTTTTTTGCACAATTAATCACCTATTTGCACAATAAAACAGCAGAAATACAGCAACAAAAGCTACAGCACGTTGTGCAGGTGAGATTTCAGAAGCAATCTCACTTCAATAAGCATTATAAGTAAATACAAAAGTCATGTAATCAACAAAAGTAAATATATAAGCAAACAGAAAATAGATAAATTAACAAAGTGGAAGTATGTGTGCATTTGAAATAATAAAAACATGTTGCCAGATAAATACAGAACATTTAATTGGTGTCAGCATTTCAAAGTTTTCGTGAAAACTATCTGAAGATATTAAAGGTAAAAATTCCGCATGATGAATAGAAAAAAAAGCAAAAAAGATAGAAAAAGGTCACCCAAAGTTTGTTAATTACACAACTGTCGTGTAAAACTAATGTACAGAGACAGATAGAAGCAGCGATGGAATTAACAGTCGGACTTGGTGGGATTCGGATGCATGTTTGTGTGAGTGGGAGAGGGAGAGAAAGAAAGAGTAAAGGGGCTGAGCTAACAGGCTTTCTGCAGATCACTGGCAGTTTGACTGCAGTGGAGAGTAATGGGGCTGGCAGGGCGGAATCAATTACTGGCCACAACAGATTTTCCCACAGGTCGGAGCTTGGGAAAGCAGTACTTTACTGCAGCGCAGACAGCTGGCACAGAGCATCCACTGGGAAAGGGGCCGGCTCGCAAAAAAAGACAGCTTTTTTTTTCTTTTTTTTTTTGATAAACTTGTGACACACCATAAATTGACTCTTTTCTGTTTCTCAGTTCTGTCAAAAATATAGTCAGATAATGAGATTTGATTTCTAGATTGCATTAGGCAAAGAAAACTGCACATAAACCCCTCAAAAAAACCTTGGCTAAGGTGTTTGAGGCAAGGGCGTAGGTTGTGTTTCAACACATATGAAACAAGGGGTGTTCTTCACCAGGAAACTTTGAGCATCAAACACTTAAAAGTCAAAATAAAAGTCCTCTGTTCATGTCTTTTTTGGTATCTAAATACTGAGGGGGATATGTCCCTTGTAGACCTATGTTTGAGGTAATGTAAAGGATTTGTACTGTGACACCTTCAGAGACAGACCTATTCTAAAATACAGATTTCCACTGGCAGTGACCAATCACGTCTTGTAAAGCAGTGCATACACACACACAAAGCAGAGAGAAATGTCTACAGCTTCACTCCACTAATAATTCATATGGCCAGTGCCTGTGAGGTTCCCTTTGCGTGATGTAAACCGGGAGATACATTTCAATTAGAGCCCAAAACACCCCCCTCAACCTTGCCTTACACACTCATACGCACACACACGAACACGCACTCCATTGATATGCAAACAATGTTTTTCCTGTGGCAACACAATGTGTGGCCTTAAAAGTAGCTCACTCCGCAGTCCTCCTTTCTCTGTGTGGACATCACGTGCCGTCTCCTGTTGCGCTTATTTGGGAAACCAGTCTTGTGATCTGCCTTCCCTCTATTGTGCACTTGCATAAGTTAACTGGTAATGGGCAGCGTACTGGTAAACCTTATGAACAATATAATTGTCAGGGGCCATTGTGAAGGAGTGTGCGCCATTGTGGAAAAACTAATGGAATAGATTTATATTTATGCAAGAGTGACTCAGGTCATCCACATTTATTTCAAGAGAGGCTCATGAAGTTGTCCGTATCAGAGTTCAAAGATGTGTTTGAATGTTTTCTAAATGCTGTTCATGCCCTGTAATTGACTCTGAGCCCTGTAATTGGCAGCCGGTAGTGAGATGCCGGTGTCAGTTTTATGACCTGAGGAGCTGTCCTCAAAACAAAAAAAAAAAAAAAAAAAAAAAGATATTTTTTTAAAGAAAGCTCCTGCTAAACAAAGAAACAAGGAAGTTAACATATCCTCCCTGGCTTTACCTATCCAAAAAGCACAGGGAGAATGGATGCCAACAAAGGCAGGAAGGTAAAGAATGAGAAGGCGGGTGTATTACAATCAAACAGTGGGAATGGGTCTCAGGCCTGGTCTGGTCCCTGCCCAATATAGCGCCTGGGTGCTGAGTGGAACAAGAGGGGACAGACAGGAAGCTGTGGCCCAAAGGATAACATTGTTGCATGGAAGTTGTCTGGGAGACATTTCCCTCAGTCAGACAAGTTATTTAGGACCAACATGGGTGGCATTTTCTCTGCCTTACATAATGCATAGCTCATGCAGCAAAGTTAATACTTTTTTTTTTTTTTACATGCAGCTCTATTTGAATAAAGTATGGCCAAGGCATGATCTCACACATATAAATGTCCCCCACACGCCCCCCCTCAACCCACACACAAATGCAAACTTCACTGCAGCAGTTGTTGAATGACAGGTATAAGATGTCAGGATGGTGTGCACACAGGATGCAGGCACGGCTGCGAGCGTCGCTGCTGCCGACAGCCCCAACGGTTGACATAGTAAATCAATCCTGATGGGAGGGTGGGTAGGATGGAGGCGGAGGGGGGGTCCAATGGGACTGAGCCGGCCTCTGTCAGACACACTCAGCCACTCAGCCAGCCAGAGAGAGACTGTCGACGGGTGGGAGAACACTCGCCGGGAAGCGCTCACACGGAGATTGAGTTACCACGGAATTAGATCAGGGCTGTGGGAAACAGCACCTCCTAAACACACTCGCACACTCTCGGTCACACACACATAAACACATGCAGACACACCAGCACACACTCAGGCCGCACTCTCGCACACAAAGAGTCACCAAGGGAAACCTGAGGGAAGATTGAGGAAGGCAGCTGGGCACACGCCAGTTTCAAACAAATGCTTGCTTATACCTCTTAGCTTCCTGGCACTGGTTTGAGAGTGGTTTCTTCAAATTGGTGCCGAGTTAGGCCCACAGTCAACAGGCAGACTGGCATGTCCGAGTTATTAAATGTGGAAGATTTAGATGGCAATCATAGGCAAATGAGCTCAGACCAAACACACTTTCTCACATCCAAAATCATCAAAAGCCAACTGGAGTGGAGGCGGAGAAAATGTTGTGATGCCACAGTTGAAAAGTCAAGGTTTTTTGGAGGAAAAATCCTAATTATGTTTAATGGATCACAGGAATGTCAGGGCTAATGTGAGGGACCTTGACAGTCAGGTGTGAGGAGAGTGCTTTGTGTCTGCTTAATGGAGACCACATGAACCTGCCTGTCCTGTAGAGCTGGCTGCACTGTAGAGCCCCATTACTATAATAGCATCATAAACAATACTGAAGTGATCCCAAATATACCTAAGCTGCCTATCAACAGAGAGTCATGGGAAGGCCATGTATGGTTTAGTCTGGAGTGGAAGGCAAGAAGTAGGGTTTGTACTGAAACTAGCTAAGGATTTATATACGCATCTCTTGCACAAGCACCACACTTTGCGCAGTGAAGAGCAACATAGATGCCTACATGAGAAACACCATCCAGACAGGGAGTGTGCAGGCCGCAGGAGTTTTTCACCACAGGATTATGCACATGTTAAGGTCTATAAATCAACCATGTGGGAGTACAGGAGTATATAAATGCATGAAATGGATGAAGGTAGCGAGATTTTTAGTGAAAGTGTGCGCTGACAGGGAGGGGAAGGGGAGTGTTGGGGTTAGTGTGAAGGTTCATCCACACTCTGAATGACTGAAGCTTGCACATTGTATCTGTCACCACTGACACCCCTCTGACATTCTGGGAACAGCGTGTTGGCCCGCAGTTGCTCCCCGGAATCAAGCTCTCATCCGCACTTGTCCAGATCCCAACGCACCAAGTTAACAACTGACCTGATGGACAGAGCGGAGAAACAGCTGCTGCTCTACAAGGTACTGGAATGGAAGACAGCAGCAGGGGGGTCACGCTCCCACTGATGGCCTTACCAGACATGTCAGACTCAGGATGCAGGAATTATACCAGCCTCGAGTGCTGTCATTTCCCAGACCTGACATTTGGCTGCTGTTTTTATATGGTATTTCATGTACTTTATATGTCTATCTAAATGATGGCAGGGTTACGTTAAAGTAGCAATACCACACTATAAAAACAGTTCATTACAACTAAATGTCCTTGAAAAATACACTTGAGGAAGTGTACAGAAGCACTGGCAAGAAAGTGTCAAAAATAAAAGCAGTCATAATCCAGAATGGTGTCTGAAAAAGAAATATTATTATAGAATTGGATCATTGTTATTCATGAACCCAAATGTGAGCAGTATTTAAGTGTTCTAAAAAAAAAAAAAAGACTCCAGTACTAAGTTTGTTTTAGCAAAAATGTATGTGTTTGGGAAGTACTTAGCTTATGACTGGATAAATGAGACTTTAGCTGTATTCACATGGGACTAGTATTACCTTGGGACTTCTAGTTGTAATAATTTTGGAGGTCGTATGCGATCTTAATCCTGTGCAAATCTGCCACGTCCGTACTTTGTCCATATTTCACCAAACACAGAGTGTCGTGCGACATTATTAGTCCCATGCAAATCGGCATCGCTTTCGATTTGAGGTTGTATTTAGGGCTGCCCCCGACGAAGAGTTTTTCTAGTCGGCCAATAGTAATCATTTAGGGCCATTAGTCGACTAGTCACCTTCATATTTACAATATTAATTTGATTATGAAAATTACATATTTTGGGCGGGGCAACACAATGGATTGAATTCAAGGTGTGAGAAAGAATAGTATCAGTAACATTGTTAACACTGTGCTACATTACAGAGAAATACAAAACCGTACTAATGAACCTTCATTAATATAGGCCTATATTTTATCTACAAGTGCACGTCACACACTGAGCGAGCCGCCTGTTAATGACACTGTCGGCAAAGCAGTAATGATTGTGCTAAGTGGCTAATGGGCATGTAGCTACTTCCATGTTTCAGATCATACGTCATGTTTGTAGTCAACCAATGAAGATGAGTTTACATATCACCTTGGGTTCATCCTTCACCTTCTCAAAACGATCCCACACTTTGGATTTCCTGCCCGACATGTTATTAACTAGCCTGTGGAATAACTGCAGGTACCAGCCCTGTTAATTAACGTGACTCCTGTCCGACTGCAGAACGTGGCCACTTCCTGTGTCTGTCCTTTCAAATAAAATTCCCACATGGTCCAGTCATATAGGTTTTGATTTATTTTGACAAGGCACAGCTCCTAACAGAGTTCCGCGCTGTTGTTTTTTGTTGTCGTCGTTGTTGTTGTTTTTTCTGCGACTAAGCGACCAATGAAATCTTGCCAATGAATGACATTTCTGGTTGACTAACATTTGATTGACTATTAGGGGGCGGCCCTAATTGTATTTAGGCTATCTGTTTTCCACATGCGTCGTTTCTGCCTCATTCTGGTCGAAAGTTATGGAGGCTGCATTGGCAATGATAAACAAAAGGCCATGCACATCATATTCAGGGGGTAATGTCAGTAAATTCAGGTAAAACACATACTTGAAGTGCCCAGATAATACTAGTCCTGTGTGAAAAGGTCATTTGATTATACTGCATGAGCTGTGTGAGAGTTCGATGTAGTTTTGCTGTTGCTAAACGTGGTCCCCAATCAGCCAATAAATCCACATGTTTGTTCTCCATGGAGGCGTGCAAGAAAAACAAGGTTTTCTTCACAAATTCAAGGTAGCAGGACACGAACAACTGATTTACAAATGGTTATTTGTGGGTTAAGTATTCCTCTAAATTAACATGAACTTATTAAACCATGAATAATAAAGTTGGTGAGTTTTTTATTTAGATGATTCATTCATTCAAACATTTGCTTGTATTTATATATAAATATCTGTGTATATATATATATATATATATATATATATATATATATAGGCAGAAATATCTGTATCTCCTGTCTCTCTGTCCCTGATTCATACTAGATAAACAGTCAGAAGGGATCAGTTACACAGTGGAACATAAACACTGAAAGCTCCCGTGTTTTATATAGTTTACCCCCTGACCCAGGCGCATTAGTGGGGTCAAAATTTTCACACCTTCGTCAGACCACCCCTGCTCCCCATCCAGAGTGAGGCACTTGTGCTTTGCCGCTTGTGCCCAAGTAGGTTTGTATGTTTTGTTTTTTTTTAAATGCAGCTCATAAGCAAAACATTCATCTATGGTTGCATGTAGCTCAAGCTTCTAAAAACACGTCTGTCTCTCTTTCCCACTACACGGCAGAGCGAGGTTCACTGTTTTCACCCACTGAGGATGAATGATTTCCTGGGAAGGTCTATGTGCGCCAGTCAGTTGACCTGTTTGCAGGGACTGGGGAGGAGGTGGGGGTGGAGGGCTGAAGGGGAGGGTTTCCTAGGAGAGCCTGGCAACGCTGGCTGACTAATGTTGGGCCTCCCGGCTGATCAATGCTGTTTTGGAACCACACAGCTGACAGCAGACAATGAACAACACACTCTGCTAATAGGCCGTGTGTCCTCCACAACACCAAAGAAGAAGAGGGCTCCTGCTATAATGGGGCCTGTTGCTCATGAACTGGGGTCTCAGCAGGGAGACCGGGGACGTGAGGCCAGGAGTCCACGGGCCAGTCTGAGCTGTCGGGCCGCAGACTCAGTACTCTCTATTGAAAGTATCGATTTTTGCAGCTCCTGTAGACAAAAAGTGTTACCCGAAATAAAGACCACAATTCACCTCCTCTTGATCTGGCTAGTGCATCCAGTAAATTTGGAAGTGAGTGAAAGAAAAACACAACTTAATTTTATTTTTTTTATTTTTTAGACATAGCTGTTGGCAGGATGTGTAGGGATGAGGTAATGTTTTGAGGTTAATGTTGGCTATTTAAGATTAATAACTGTAATTTGAAGTTTGAGAAACAAAGTAAACATAAGCCTACAATATACAGAGCTATTTTGTTTAAGAAAGCTAAGGCTATTAACAGTCCCTTGTTATGTTATGTCTTCATAATCATAAGCCAACAGCAAGATATAGCTTCACAGCAAGGTCAAAACAAAATGTTACGCTATTGGCCAGTTAGCTAACTTTGTTTTAGCCTCCAATGTAAATTCATATATTACTGTAAAACCACATCTTGCACTGTATTTCAAAAATGATGGACCAAAGTTGACTCATGTAGCTCTATTACTGTAGGCCTACCTTTTAACATTTTTTGTTCTTCAGTCAATTCTTTCCTTTTTCTTTTTGCTGATCCTGCCCCAGTATCATCCATAACCGTAAAGTATAACATCAAAAATCAAATTCTCTAAAACAAAATCTCCTCCTGTGTCCTTTTAATAGGCTAACGTACTTATCTCTGCAACACTCTGCCTGGGAAAATGTAAACATGGGCTGTTCCAGTATGCCCGCTGTAAATCGTGTCATCTGATTTTACTTCTGATTCCCTATTAGACGCAGGGACAGGCCTTAAGAATAACTACAAAATAGCCAGTCTTCTTGCTGATGCTCTCATTTGCAGCAGTGCCCCCACGAACAGAAATAATTGGAGACCGATGTTGTTGTCTTTATGAGGCCATGGTGTTCATTTCTTTAAGTAGGATTAAGTAGTAGAATGCAGTGGTATCTTCGGAAACTAGACAACCTAAGGCATTTGTCAGTACCAGCCATTTTGACATAGCTTGTCGGGAAGGGGCTTAAGTAACGCTTCACATTTAGGTTAAATTTTGGTGAGGAAAATTTTCAGAGGGATCCCTTGAACTGAAAGATATCTGAATGGAAACGGGTTCCAAGGGTACCAAGGGTTAGGGTTAGGGTTAACCCTCTGTAAACTTGAGAAGGCCTGTTCCTCGTTAATGTTTTGTTTCGTAGGCTCAACTTCAAATTTAAGCTGTATTTTGTCTTTTTAAGGAAAAGGGCAAACAGCCTATTTAAAGAACAGGGAATTGCCTATCATGAACAGATACATAACACATTAAAACAAGATTGTTGTCAAACTCAAAATTTTACCTGTATCTGTACTGGTCTATGCCAGGGGTCGGCAACCTTTACTATTAAAAGAGCCATTATGAGCCAAAATATGAAAAAAGTGAGGCGGCAAAAATTTGAATAAAGGTAACAGCCTATTAAGTCTAAATTAGCCCATCAACATTATGAATAGGTCTAAATGAGCATTCATTAATATGATTTACCACAAGGTAGCTTATTTATTACTTTAACTTTGCAGTGTTGGTGGTGAAAGCAAATGAATCTGTTCATACATTATTAAATCCTCTATTTTCCTCCAAGACTATTCCTCTTTTGGATTCGGAATCCATAGCTAGCCTTGCTAGAGAGACTCCAGGTTAGCCACCGCTACTGAGGTTCAGCAAAATTTAGAGGAAAAAGCTCCAGGTTTTGGATGTATGACACATATTTTAGTTGATGAAACATTAAAACATTTTTTAATTTGATGTATAGGCTACACATTTTTACAGTTATAGAATGAAATAATCACTTTGCTAATAACAATGAATGAAACTCATTTCCAGATAATTTTATGTCAAAGCCACAGGGAGCCACTGAAGAGGGTCTAAAGAGCTGCATGCGGCTCTGGAGCCACAGGTTGCCTATCCTTGGTCTATGCACATCAGATAATTAACTGTAATACTGTATTAACTGGGCGGCACGGTGGTGTGGTGGTTAGCACTCTCGCCTCACAGCAAGAGGGTTGCCAGTTCGATCCCGGGCGTGGGAGCCCTTCTGTGCAAAGTTTGCATGTTCTCCCCGTGTCAGCGTGGGTTCTCTCCGGGCACTCCGGCTTCCTCCCACAGTCCAAAAACATGCAGATTGGGGACTAGGTTAACTGATAACTCTAAATTGTCCATAGGTGTGAATGTGAGCGTGAATGGTTGTTTGTCTCTATGTGTCAGCCCTGCGATAGTCTGGCGACCTGTCCAGGGTGTACCCTGCCTCTCGCCCGATGTCAGCTGGGAAAGGCTCCAGCCCCCCCGTGACCCTCAAGAGGATGAAGTGGTTAGAAGATGAATGAATGAATGAATGAACTGTAAAGCATATCATTAACTCCCCATATTGATGTAGTTTTCAGCTACCACAACAGCCTAAGTTGTGAAATTCTGAAATTCAGTTATGGCTTTTGGTTTTGGTGTGCCACCCTAAGATTTTCAGTGGCCTTATCTGACAGCCCTTATGGAAAATATCTGGGGACACCACTGCTCATTTGCCTTTAATGTGATATACATAAATATATATTTAATATAACACTTTATGTTGATTGAAATCATTGCAGAAATGAGTTTCAGCACCTCTATTAGAGCTTTCCTCTGAGACTTTGGGTTTGTTAATAGATTTAGATTTATTTATATATTTGTGTGTCATTCAAATACCAGCTCGGTTTTAACAGGCTCCAGTCATTTCAAGCCCTGCCCACACCACCATGCAGACCCCGCCTCCCTCTGCGCGGTGAGAAAATGATCAGAGCAGAGAGAGACACGTCTGACGTTTAAACTGTTGCACAGACTCTGTGCTGTCAGTGCACCACCGGAGCTGCGTCTGAGAGGAGGACTTTTCATCACTGTAGGTTTGGAAGCAAAATGAAGCGCAGCCACAATTACAGCTCATCAGACAGCGACCTGGACGATAATGTTGAGGTGGAGAAGGATAGCTGCGACGAAAATGGGTATGTTAACTTTTTAAAATAATTATTATGTCATGTTTAATGGGTGACTTGTGTGTTTCATTTCACTAGGTGCAACATTTCAACTTTATTGCATGTGTATTTTAATTTGATATTTTGCCTTGCTCGATAAACCTCATATTTTTTGTTTCAATGAAAATAAATGTATTGCTGTTTCATTTTTCAGTCAGCTTGATTCCCACGGCTCGATGTCACCCTCCACAACCACCCAAGTTCAAGCCAGAAAAAGGCGCAGAGGGGTAAGTGAACTCATCATCTCTGGTGCCAAGTTGCGTTTGGTAGATCCCACTGTTTCCCTCCCACCTGTGACCTAAATTACACTCTTTATTTTACCAATTTACAGATTATTGAGAAACGGAGACGTGACCGGATCAATAATAGTTTGTCAGAGTTGAGAAGATTGGTGCCAAGTGCTTTTGAGAAACAGGTAATTTGGTCACTTTTCCTTATAGGCAAGCACATATTTTTCCTTAAATGTTTTTTCCATATGGAAACTATTTATAAGTATCTTTAAATAATTTCTTTTTTTTTTTTTTACAGGGATCAGCTAAATTGGAAAAAGCTGAAATTTTGCAAATGACTGTGGACCATTTGAAGATGCTCCATGCATCTGGAGGCAAAGGTAACATAACTTTTGGCTTTTGATAACTAATAAATGAATTCATGTTGTAATTCCCTAATTTAAAAGATAACTATACTCTTGATCATCTGTCTGACCCCTCTGCTTCCTCTCCTGATGTAAGGTTATTTTGAGGCCCACGCTCTTGCTAAGGATTACCGCAGCCTGGGCTTCAGGGAGTGCCTGGCAGAGACAGCTCGCTACCTGAGCATCATAGAGGGTCGGGACGGTACAGACCCCCTTCGTATACGTTTGGTGTCCCACCTCAGCAACTACGCGTCTCAGAGGGAGGTGCACACTGGACTGGAACACTTAGCCTGGGGCTCTGCCTACGGAACTGCCCCTGCCCATCTCCCCCACCCCCTCCTCCTACAACACCCCCAGGGCAGGACACCTGCATCCAGAAGCAACAGTAGCCCTCCCTCCTCCTCCTCTTCCTCTGCTTCCTCTACATCTTCCTCCCCCTCCGCTGAGGCATCTGGGACGTCCAGACTCGGTGTAATGCCCCCCACAGAGACCCTCAGGGTGCCTCCAAACGGTTCGCTGCCCCTCAGTCTGTCTGTGCCAACCTCCAAGCTTTCGCCACCAGTCCTTTCATCCCTCTCCTCACTGTCGGCCTTCCCCCTCTCCTTCGGTGCTTTCCCTCTGGTGTCCCCGGCGGCACTCAGCACAGTGAGCCCCTCCTCCACCCTGTCAAAGCCTTACAGGCCATGGGGCACAGAGATTGGGGCCTTCTGAAGCTAACAACTGGACTGAAGGCAACAGCTGAGCTGTGCCCACCACCACAGACTGGGCAGCACAACCTGCCTCTGTTTTTATAGCAATAAAACACAGGGGAACAAAGCAAACTGATTTTATTTTATTGAAGAATAAATGGGAGTGTGTCATTTCTCTAAAGAAAGGGTTTCTAAATGATTTTATGTTATTCATTGACTAATTTAGTTAACATGCACTGTCTCCAGGCTGAGGACTGATATGATGATGCGACATATGGGCCATAAAGATTTACTGCAAGCACAAATGTAGAGGTACTATTTTGTACACAACATACTGAAACTTCTACATTTGTCGAGCATGGACGTCTGTATTTAACATAATGTAGAGTTACTTAAATCAGTCTGCTTCGTTAGTGGTATGAGAACTCATGAAAATGAATATGCATATTATATGTGCCATTGTTGGTAAACTAACCACTTGAGAATTGGAAAATTGCATTCTTGTATCTATTTGTAATATTTTTGTACCAATAAATTGAGTTAAAAGTATAAAACATGGATTTAAATCACAGTCTTTGTTTCTGTTGCATTTGCTCCTTTAACTCTGCAGAATGTTTTGTTATCATTATATATAATCAGCAGCTATTTTCTACAGTCATGCCACATTTATACCAGCAGCCTAACTGCCCTCCAAGTGATTAATACCTTTTCTTCCCAGATGACATATAATCTGCAGGTGCATTTTTGTTACAGTCCCATAGAAGTTAATCATGAGATAATAAGGTCCCGGTTATTGACTGAAAGGCAATGCCTTCACTGTGTGCCAGGTAAGTAACCAAATCTGAGAGCATTGTTGCCCTTATGAATACCCAGGAAATCATTAAGAGCCAGAGGAAATCCTTTACAATGTTGCCCTGACCTCACCAGCCTGGGTTGGTCTGAAACGGAGACAATAGTGTGAACAGGATGGGGACACTGGGGGAAAGCGGTTAAAAAGTAACAACAATACTCAAGACAGCTGGACCAGTAAATCACTGTTCAGCTCCACGGTGTTGTTTCTGACAGATTTTTTTAGGGGTTCACACTTTTTATAATTACTTACTTTTATCCATCCACGCAGCAACTCAGGCTCCCAGGAGAGGCAGTCTTTGATTTGTTCCATGAGAGCTCAGCCCGCGTGCTATTAAAGAGGAACTACGCCTACTTGCAAAATCCATATATGTTTTTTTTGTGTCTAAGACAGTCCAAAAATATTAGTAAACATGACCAACTCTGCAAGATCCAGAAACTAGAGTGCAAAAACTCATATTTGTGATGTTATAGGGTGCAAAGTTTGGAGCTGCTCCATAGACAATGAATAGGCAAAGATGTGATGAATGACACTGAGAGCAGCCAGGGGAATGTTCTGACTATATGGGTACATTTTGTGTTTCAGAGCCAAGAACACTACAATAGCATTACCATTCATTGTCTATGAAGCAGCTCCAGACTTTATACCCTATGACATCACAAATACTAGAAGTCTTTACTTTTACTTACCGTTGAAATATCAGTCAGTTTAAAGCACGATACAGAAAGATGTTGGTGTTGATTCTCAGACATCCAGGTCATGGTAATCGTAAGTGCTAGTCTATATCATAGGCAACTGCAAGTTTCTTGAAGGTGTTTTACCTCTCATCTAAGAGGTTTCTTCAGCTCTGGGTTCTTTCGAATTCCTGTACCAGTCGAAAGGTATTTTTCCCAAATTGTTAAGCAAAATGTCGGTGAAGATTCTGAGTCATCCAGGCCATGGTATTCTAAGTCCTATATCATAGGCAACTGGACTTGCTTGAGTTTCTTGATGACATTATGGTTCTTGGATGAGAGGTGAAACATCTTCAAGAAACTCAAGCAAATCCAGTTCCCTATGATATAGCACTTAAGATCATGATACATAAAACTATTTGTATTTGATGCTCTGAGGGATGATGATTGACACAAAAATGAGGCTGTTTCAGATCAATTCCAGATCAGGATTCACATGAGAAGATGAAACTTAAATCATCTTTTTTTATTGTAGATTCAATCTGAGGTTTTCTTGTTAGTTAGTTTGTTTGCTTGTTTTTTTGTTTTGTTTTTGTCATTATATGTCCTCAATGTTTGCATTCCGCTTATTATGAACTTCTGCCCTACTTTTGGATCGGTGTGAGCTCCAGCTTTGCTTTTTTTTTCTTTTAATCTACCACTGCCACCTAGTGGACAAACTTTGTCCTACACATGTCCGGTGGATAATCATGGATTCATTTTAGATGTTTATTAGTCTAACCCTTGAAGAATAAGCCTGACTATATTTCAAATAATGCAAAAAAAATTGAGAGCAAATTCAATTAATGTTTGTACTTTCTCTTGTAGCCAGAAACCAGAGAAGTAAGTCTCAGACTTGTGATGTGATGGTGTATAAAGTCTGGAGCAGCTCCATAGACAATGGATGGGAGACTGGTTTTATGGACCCATAAATACTCATACTCTGACTATTCCCCTGGGTGTGTCATCTATAGCATTTTTACCAGTTCATTGTCTGTGGAGCAGCTCCAGACTTTAACCCTATGACATCACAAATTTGAGTTTTAGCACTCTTGTTTTGGCATTTGTGAGAGAGTTGTTGATGTTTACAAATATTTTGGGACTGTAGGACTGACATGTATGCATTCTGAAAATGGGAGAACGCATTAGACTGAAACATGAATGAAAAATCAACTAGGGGACGACGGTGATTCTCAGGATGTGTAGATAACTGGTTCTTTTATTTGGCAGTTTACATTTTCCCTCCTCTTGTAGCACACAAAAGTATTAGATGGTGCATGCCATGTTCACAGAACCTCAAACCTTTATTCAGCAAAGCTTTCACAGAGAAATATATGAAGGGAGTAACACAAGCAGCAGAGGATGCAGGCAGATATCAGTGGTACTGTATATTAAAAAGAGACTAGTTCAGTGTGCTGAATGTAAAGCATCCTGCATCCGTTCTCCATCTAACCCCCTAAAGAGAGCAGAGGCTAGTGATGCCTTGTGGTAAATTCGCGTTCACACACACCCACACAGACATACGTTATGTTCACACTATCAATATCAAGGTGGGAGCAACGGCACATTCCACTGTCCAACACATAGTACCAGTATGGTGTCATAACATTCAAGAGCTTAATGCCCAAATACTGTGTATGTAACAGAGCTATTGATTTTGGCCAAAGATGGATTGATTGAGACATGGCGTTGTCAGGGTAAGTGGGAATCTGTGAGTGTATAAACAGATGCTCCCGGTGGGCAAAGACATTCTCAATAACAATAAAGCACCTATCAAGTTCATTATCAAGCTCATGTCAGAGGAGGTGGACACTTTATGGATCTGTGGCGTACTGTTAGGTTCAAAGCGTGCGTGTCGAGAGAATGAGTGGGTGTGCGTGCGGAAGATACTGTTGGGATACGTCGATTGCTCGAGGAGGAGCCTGCAGTGTAGGTACACCAACCATCATTCTTCACAAAGACACAGAAACATCATCATCATCATCGTCATGACATCATCAGGAAACATTGCAAATGTCAGTCTACAGCCAACTCACAACACCAACAGCTTTCACAAGAAAATGGTTGTAGAGTCAAATTTCAAAAACTGAAACGTTAATCAATCACAAACCAAATGTTTGAAATTGTACAGTGCAGTACAGTACAGTCTTTGTATTGTACTTCACCTACCATCATAGATAGATAGATAGATAGATAGATAGATAGATAGATAGATAGATAGATAGACTTTAAGAAAAAGTATTTACAAAATAAAAGCCATATTCCCACATTTTCTCTAAGGTCAACAAATCCATTCAACTCTCAAGATGGGTGTAAGTGATGTTTGTATCCACTGATAATACTGATAGAAGTGAGTACTGGTGGTGCGGCGTGTTGTGATGTGGTGCTGAGGTCCTTGAACCTCTTGGCCTCCAGGGTTGGGTGTCTGTTCTGAGGGTGGGGTGTGGGAGGGGAGGCGGGGCTGGATGGAGGGATGTTGATGGACCATGGAAGTCAGGACTTGTGTGAGGCTCATGCTGTCAGCTCTTCCCTCAGCTCTTCCCTCAGCTCTTTGTTCTTGCGCACCACAGCTGCACGTCTCTCCTGAAAACACCCCAACAACAGAGAATGATAAGTCATCTGGGCCTCCTATCAGACAGATCTAGATTTTGAAAATAGATGTTTTGCTATTTAGATCAGCTAAGCCATTTCACTTTGGATCACCCTGATCCAGATGCAAACTTTTTAAGATGACCAAATCCAGACAAGCAGTGCTCTAAATGAGACTACACATTACAATGTAGGCAGTCTGCCAACAAACACCACAGTTATCACGTATCGCCGCATGTGCCACAGATCTTTGAGATAATAACTTATATTATTTCGGGGATTATTTAATGGGGACAACATTCTTTTTCTTTTTCTTTTTTTAAATTTTACTGTATAGAGAGGCTTAATATGTAGCCCAATGTCTATTTTATCTACTTAATTTAAAAAGACTGTTCAGAAAAATCAAGTGCCAAATATAAATAAATATAGGCTATATATATTTGACTTATTTCAACTACATTTTGTTCCTGAAATCCACCCTGAATCCACCCTTCTGCTGGGATCAGGATAATCCTGAATTTTTGGATCAAAGGTATCACAATCCTTTTAGAAAGTTCTGAACAAAATGTGCTGAAGGTTTTACCCCGATGGATTACTCTATGTGATCTAATTCGATTTCAGAGTCCATTTTGTTTTTCGTTTGAAAATCCATTTTCAAAATTTGATCTGATCCAACAGCCAAAATGCAATCAGATTACTTCTGAGCAACTGGGCGCTGGTGGTGCCACGCCCAAACTTAATCATACTCAGTTTAAAGATGCAGTGGCGTCACCGAAAGGTGGCCAGGGGGGCCACCACCACGGCCACCCTGACACTGTCTCTGGCTTCCCTCCTGGCCCCCATTTGGAAGTCACATATGCATAATATGAGAGGCCACAGTGTGGTGTTTGGGGTTTTTTTTCACTTGAGAAGGCTTGTAGCCAGTAACTGTTTTGCTGCTTACAATGAATGTACTCCTTCAGATTAGCTGTATATCTATCTTTTAAAAGAAAAGGACAACCATTTTATATGAAGAACAATGAATTGCTTAACACATTTATATCACATTAAAACAGGATTGTTGTGGAACTTAGAATTTTAACTCTACTGGCATTAGATCATTAGCAATATTTACTGTAACATTAGAAAACCAAGTAATATGCAGTTCCTTAAATCTCGCACTGGCATAGTTTTCAACCAGCTTAAATACTTAAACAGCATAATAGAATTCCTAAAATTCAGTTATGGCTTTTGGTTTTGGTGTGTCACCTCAAGATTTTCTGTGACCCCATCTGGCCACCCCTTAGAAAAATTACTGCGGGCACCTCTGTGAAGTTAGAAACAAAGAAAATGTTTTGTCATTTCTCACCTTCTCCTGTAAACGCTCAATCATAGCTGCCAGATAGGCTTCACGGTTCTCCTTGATCTGCTCCATCTTCATCTGGAGCTTCTCCTCGGCCATCTTGCTGAAGTTGCTGTTCTCTTCCATGGCCTTTAGCAACACGTCCCTCTCGTGGTCTCGCTTTTCTGCCAAAGCCCTCAGCACCTGGGCCTCCTGATACTGAAAACGCACGACAAAGAAATAATAGACTGATTAATTCTAAATTATTCAAAATCTAAAATGTATTTTGTTTTCCATTATAAACATCTAAAGTCATTTCAAACAGGTGAAATACTCACCTTCCTCCGGTCCTCAGCAGCCTCCAGTTTCTTCTCAATGTCCTCTAAGGAGATGTCCCTCTTAGGGGGCGAGGGGAGGTTGTGGGCTACATCTGACACCGGAGAAGGCGTCTTGAGGATCACCTCAAAGGCCTGGCCAGAGGCTCGCTTGTTTATGGGTTTCACCTCCATGTCTGTAAATCACACAATTATGTTCATGACACCAGCAAAATCGATGTCCAATAACACGATAAATCACTCTGACAATATGTCATTATTATGAACGTCTGTATTTACAGGGCAGATAAAGCATCCATCTGTTTGATCCAAAAGAAAATCAATGTTCAGGTTGATCCATACCTTCAAACTCACACATGAGCTTGTTGTTGTTGCGTGACTCGTTGTAGAAGCAGGAGCAGATGAGGGAGAGGACAGACAGCTCCTTCATCTTCTCTTTGTATGCTGTGGGAATATAAACACACCATGCTGTGAAGTCTCTCCCATGAAAACAGTGAAACAGATCTCATAAGGTTTCCTCACCATCATATATCACCAATTCGGAAATATACTTGAGATATTATTAAGATATCACAAGAACAGATAGGAAAATTTCCTCAATAAAACAATTAGCATTAGATGACCAGTGCGCCTAAATGTACCCAAGAGCCCTATTTGATTGGATGAAAGTATTCTCTAAGTATTTGTGACTCATTTCAATCAAGAAATCAGAGTGTCTTTTCATAAGATAAGATCTGGTCAAGTTTTTCAATTTCCTGTTGACCCCTCAGCTGTTTGCCCTGTGGCATGATCACAATAATACGCAGCATCTGTCTACCTCATTGAGTGCTGCTGTCATAGCTGTCAAACACAGCTGATAAATGATTCTGACTTTTTTTTTAATAGATCTGGGGTAAGATGTGCTTTCATCACTGTCTTACTGACTATTTTTAATCTCATCTGCAAATTCTGTCCCTTTCTCCATCCTCTCTCTTCTCGTGTATTTGTCAAAGTGCCCACCTGGCTGTCCAGAGAGGACTACAGATTGTCAGTGCTGCTAAGCCTTCTGCTGCAAAGGCCAGTGTGAGAAGCGGCCCCTTGCTGCAGGGCTGGCCTGCCTCCCACCCTGCCATGCACCTGTCTCCTCCACTGCCGCTCTGCCACCACGCACGCCTCAATAAAGCAAGTGCACGTCCTGCTGTATTTTATGATCTAATTTGCTTATATTGAAGCACCACTAATGTTTTAGATACGTACACAGAGGCTGAACAGCACCATGAAAACAAATATGCTAAATGCCTGGCCTACAACAATAACTGTCCATCAGAGGAGATGACTAATGCAGGCCACAGTCTTATCTCTACGATTCAGTGTGCTTACTCCTACCACTAATTTATATTTGCTCATATGCCAATGGGGTATTTTTACAGAATAAATGGCAGCACATCTGTCACAGCTGGTGATGCATCCCAGGCAAGACATAAGGGGAGCTACAGGCACGAATAAAAGGAGCAATCCTAAATAAATGATCGCGTTTATGAGACGTTTAAGGTACAGAATCACGTTTTAAATTAATCAGATTCAGCTATGCAGGTGTAATAATAGCAAAGTAATGTAAAAGTCAGACGGATGAAGCCCTCTCTGCTTTGCTGTCGGCTAAATGGTCGGCAGCACAGCATCTTGGGTGGGGTCCGTCTGCATTATGCTGCATGTTGGGGCCGCTGTGCCATGAACCGCAGGTGCGGCGTTGTAAATAAAGCTGTCGGGGGCCAATCCGTGATATCTAATTATAATCTGTCACACAATATATGATCAAAGCAAATGAGGACTAACACATTAACGCAGATGAGGATAATGAAGGAGATATTTCAGTAACCTAATGACGGAGGATGCTCAGATTCTTTTTACCAGGCTCCTGTGCAGAGACAATAGCCTCACAGCCGACTGAGAAATATAAAGATATCATTGTTGCGGTCATTACAAAAAAGAGAAAATTTCTAAGAGGAGCCATTACAGAAGCACGACTACCTAGACAATACCGGGCCGACATGAGCTCTACACAGAACAGGTCTGACACAGGTCCATCAATCCATCCACACATCCACCCACGCACCGTTTTAAACATGATCAGTCTCAACACGCTTACCGCTTGCTGTTTTGGCCATGGCTGATGTATTTCTCCTCAGAGGATGCTGTAGCTCTGTTCAGGTGAACGGTGATGCTGCTTAAGGCACTGAGTCAGCGAATAGTCCGGGGTAGGATCGGATGGCAAACAGGAGGTGGGCACGCACGGGAGCGCGCAGGCAGACCCTCCTCTTGTCCTCTGACGCGCCAGAGCGGCTTTTCAGCATCCTATGTGACCATATAGCCTACTTAAAGCTGGCGATTCAAGCGCAGACACACAGGGAAGTCGATAATTATGTTCTCCAGACCGGACACTTAAAGACTTGTGTTTCACAGGATGCACATATATGAGAGAAGCTGATCCCGCACTGCAGCAAACATGTTTATGCCACTTAAAAAAACAAAGGATCATCTTATCTTGCAATTTGTGATCAAATAAACTAATGCGGACTCATTTTCAGAGCCAGTGTGTGGTGAATTGTGACTATGTCGCCTACTTGATATTAGAAATGAGGCTTGCTGTTAGTCAGACCGTCCAATTTAAACTTTGACGTCATCTTACGTCAGTGTTGGCCTGCAAAGACTAAAAGCGTGGAGTAGGGTTATAACTTTGACTAATATCTTCCAAAATAACCGGTGTATCAAAATAGATAGCCTATTTGTAGGAATTCAAGTTGAATCCAGTGACCGAAGTTCTTTACAGCAGTGTTGTTTACTGTTATTAAAGTATCCAAAGCAAAATTAATCAAGAGGTACACAGGCTGATCTAAAGACTAGGTGTGGGAATCACCAGAGGATCTACCATACGGTATTATCACGATTTTAAATATGTTGCAAAATGTTTAGTATTGCCCTGTGATAGTCTGGCACCTGTCCAGGGTGCACCCCGCAGGATAGGCTCCAGCCCCACTGCGGTCCCTAACAGAGTATAAGCGGTTATGAAATATGAATGAGTGATTGAATCAGTGTTCAGTATTGCACTAAAATATGTTGCGATATATTGCGATAAATTACCTTTCTTCAACTGTAAATTATGTGGCCTGAATAAGCAATTGATTGTATTATTTTAGTTGGCTACCCAAAGTTTAATTTGTATTTGTAATATTCATAAATTGTGTAATTTAAAAAATCAATACAATATTGCCATACAAAAATATCTCGATACTATACTGTATCGATTAAAGACAGGCAGATGTTCTCGAGCAGGCATAAGTTTAAAGCAAAGTATGATATCTGTGTTTATCAGCCACACTCATACCTCAAAAGGGATCCTCCCCAAGACTTTCCTGTTATTTTTAGAGTGGTCTGCAGTGGTCAGGATGTTGCTCATGCTGCAACAAACCTCCTGCTTCACACATAGTGCTTCTTGCACTGAGAAATAGCTGTAGGATGTGAACCTGTGCCACTCTGGTGAGCCAGAACACAAAACAAACAACTTCACACTGCATGAGGATTTAGTGGTTTTAATACATTCAGTGTCTTTCACCCTTTTACCCTTACATTTAGTGACATTTTGTTGCAGTTTTTAGGTTCTGAATGAAACTTGTAGAAAAATTAGAGAGGCCTAATTGTAAGAAAAACAATGCAACATAAATTCTGTATAAAACACACTCCAAATGATACATATTTTTTTAACAACCATACACCATTCATCATCACCAGTTTACAGTTTCCATGAAATATTTCTAGACAATGAGATGATTTTGTTACAGCACCGTTGTAAACATAGACTCCCTCAAAGTCATCAAGTTCAGGTTTTATTGAAAAGAAACTTCACATGTTGTAAAAAACAAAGGCAGCCTTAAACATGACGTATTTCCTTTAGGTTTTGGCCTCTTGTCCACATGCAAACAGTTTTAGGTCACTAAAAGAGAGATGTAATGATGTAATCTCCTCTGTAATCTCCAAACATTTTTTTGTGAGCATTGCTTGGTCCAAAGACTACCTCACATTTACACTATTGCTGTACCACTTCCCTGACGAACAGAGGTGTCTGCTCCACCTTATATTACTTGGTTGGCCTCAACATTTGAGGTTTAAAGCCCATCAGAAATTGTGGTTTTGAATCAGGCCTGGTCAAACCAGCAAATGATGGGACACTTTTCAGGGTGGGATTGTCATCAGTTAGGAATGAAAGACAGACATTTGCATGTCCAGAGCATCACTTGTGTCTTCAAGTGAGCTCCTCCACCCTCATATCAAGGGAAATAAACTGCAATAAGATCTCTAAGTCCTAAGTTAAATACAAAAGTGAAATAGTCCAGGCTGGTTTATAAGGACAGTGTCAAAGAATAAAAGTCATTGCAATATTTCAAATTTTAATCTAGAGGTATTAAAGGTATGGCTATTTGTGAGCAGGAAAGAATGTTTAAAAAATGTTTAAAGCTGAGTTATTGCATAGCACCATGTTTTCAGGAGAGGGTACCCAGAATTTTATGAGTGCTTGCAATAGCCACAAACTACTTTGGCCTTCAGCTGCTTCTTGATGTAGTGAGCAACCAGAATCTGAGGATGTTTTTGGTAACCGTGAAGAACCTCATGAGAGCTGCTGAGCTGATCCCCCTTCAGCCGATCCAGTAATGCCACACAAACCACAGCCGCTTTACAAAGAAACAAAGAAACATTCTCTCGGTAAAGAAACTCAGCGAGGTGTGAGGACAACTTGAAGTGTTTCGACACACTGAAGTCAACTGGTCAACTATAATATAATGCTGGTGTTATATTTTCTTACCTCGTAGACCGCTCAGCTTGCACATAGCAGCAAAAACTGATGACTCCATTTCAATATTGCAGATTCCTGCTTCACTGGCTTTTTTGAGGTAGTCCTTTTTATCCTCCTCAGTGTAGGAGCAGAAAGCTCCATCCAAACGAGCTTGCCCTGAGTGATTGATCAGACAGAGCAGAAAGACAGAAGAAATGGTTAAAGATGAACATTTGAACATTATAACTTAAGTACTTACATGTACAAGTACGTACATGTGGGTGAAAAATATGATGAACGCATCAGTTTGTTTTCAAAATCATACCTTCATAGAAATCCAGTGTACACATGGTGTTGCCAATCACTGTCTCAAACTGGTTCAGCTCCTCGCCACACTGCAGCAGCTCCTCAGCCAAGCTTTGGTCCAGATCAGTATCGCGCACCACCGTCTTCCCCAGGATCACCTGCTCAAACTTGGGCTGGAAGGTGGCATCCATGGACTGCTTGGTGACGACAACTGTGCCAGGCTCAAGCCCTGGAACCAAAAATTGGCGAGTGAGATAAACAATCATTTCTAGTCTGAATGTACAGCTTCAACTAAAAAGCACTTTTCATATAACACACTGAACTGGTATAGACTGTATTAAATCATACGCATTGTGTATATTTTCAAATTTAAAAACATCTAAAGAAAGATTTCATATTCTGAAATCTGGAAAAAATAGCATCATGGGCAAACAGCAACTAATTGTAAAAAGTCATATTAGATGAAAGTGCTCTAAAACCTAAGGGACTTTTAGCTCTCTCTAGTGGTCAAACTAAGAAAAGGTGCTCAAATATCATCCACTATGACAAGCACATTTGACAACACAGGGAATCCAAGTCAAGTAATTTTCTCTTACATAGGTTCATTGACAGATTCAAGAGGAACGTAGCATCCTTATAGAGTGTTAGCAGTATTTATGGTTTGATAATGCAACACATGAATAATCACAAATATTATCAGGCATTCAGGCAACAAAAGATATTGGTAAATATGAAGCTTACCTATTCCACCTGATGTCCCAATGCGTATAACTGTAACATCTGTGCAATGTGCGTGATGGAGGAGCTTTATTAGCTCATGCAGCATTATGGCAATAGATGGTATGCCCATCCCATGCTGCAAAATAAAGCACCGACATGTCACACACACTTTTCACATCTATGTAGTTTTGTAATAGAAGTTTACTAAGTACACAGATTATTAAGATTACTACTATTTTATAGCGTAGGATCTGTTTACAATATACAAAAGTGTCATGATAGGCGTTACATACACTGACTGACAGAACAGGGCCGACTTTGTACATGGCATAGCGGTCTGTTCCAGCACAGATGTTTGGATACTCTGATTTCGGGTCTTCCATACCGAGCTCAGCAGCAATGTACTCAGTGAATGCTTTCATTCTGCGAGGACTGCCCCCAACACACACAAACTGAAAGAAATCACACACACACATACAAAAACATACATACATAAGAGCAGAATTAAGATCGTTATGAAGGTGTGTGTTTTTTCATGTTATAAGAATAGTTACTTTGACGTCACCAAACATCGCTGGTAGGTTGTGAGTTCCTGTTCCTAAAGCAAAGTGGTAGAGGTTGTCATCTTTCAGTCCACCCAGGTAAGGGTTGTGCACATAACTAGAGGAAGAATAAGAGATTTCAGAGCGTCAGTTCTAGTCTGATAATCAGACTCAATTGCCATTCTGTTTTACTTCATTCATTAAATGGCTGAATAAATCTGAGATGTGGGCTACTCCATGTAGCATCAATTCAACCAAATCTGAAATACATATTTTCTCACTTGATTGTGTGATACAGAGATGCAAATAAGTAGAATGTGTGTACAGTGACAGTGCATGATATGTATGTGTTAAAAACAGTGTGCATTTTAGCTGTAAAAACATAGCCTAGTCTATAATGGAAGTAAGAGGATGTTTTGGTGACGGTCTGTGGTAACAAAACTGTTGATGTTTCTGGTTGAGTCTGTTGGAACAGGTTGTGCAGGGTCAGCCCTTTCTCACCTACAACATGTCAAGTCCTGCCACTTAGTCATTTCAGCATCAGATACCAATGCGCAGAGGCATCTTTTGCCATGGTATGATAACACTGGGCGGCAGCTATGCCTGATGCTTCCAGCTCCAGATACTGACTTACAGTGACACCTTTTTTGCAGTGGGATGATATGCACTGAGCAGCAGCTATTTCTGATTCAGCTGGACAACACCGTAACAGCAAGAATGTCCCTACAGGCTTGACTTTCATCCCCAAGCCTACTGTTCGTTTTTCACCTGTAACCAAAAGTCAGTAGATTTATTTTAACAACATAGTGCGCTAGCATGTGTCGCATGCTATGTCATATGACCTGTGTCACATAACGTTCATAGGAACTGTACTTATTTGAAGCTAAACTATGATATTTTGTTTGAACCTAACCAGGGACTTTGTTGCCTAACCTTAAGGAAATAAAGGTAAAAATGAAGTGTTTTACTTGCGTAGCAATTTTATTTTGAAAAAGACGTATGCACATAATGAGCAGAAACTGTATACTTCCTGTGAAAGCGGAAATATATTTTGAAAAGACACAGTGCATGTAACGAATGTCAACTGAGACACTGTCTGTGAACGTCCAAAACCAACACAAGAGGCTACCTAGCACGTCATATATGACATTTAGGTCCACTGACAAAGTAGCTGTATTTGATGAGTTGGGATGAGAATGTGTTGGCAGGGTGTGATGGGTCTGCACTGACTTCAGTGTTAAAAGTTGTCATCAGGACTATTTTCAACTAATTAAAAAAAGGGGCCCAGATTAAAACTGTTGGGAAGTTTGTGTGTCATTGCCATTGATGTTAACAATTATCAGTTTATGCAGTACTCCTGGTACAGTCTAACACCACAGTGCTGCAATAAATCCTTCATGTGAGTTGTAATGTTCAGTTTTTGTAAAGATTGTTTGAGAAAGACGTCCATTCAACTGTATGGACATACTGGAGGATGTAGTTTGTGGTGCAGGTTCCCCTCAGGGCTGAATACTGGTTAGTTTTATAATCAGGTAAAGTGTAACGACAATAGAGAAAATTTGCCTGTGAGAACAAGTCCAGAAATAGCCAAAATACTTGTGGCTTAATGGAGGATTTTATGATTGCAAAACCGGTCAAGTCCTGTCATGTCACACCTGTGATCTTAGAGCAGCCTTTAACAATGACATTTAGACTGTTTCTGTCTTTCAATGCGAGGCTGTGAAACCAGCAGATAAACCAGCAGATTCCACAGTTTCATTGTGAATAATGCTTTCTTGGCTGCATCTCTTTTGGTATGTCTAAAATCAATTTTCAGCTCCTTAGTTTTAGATACATTTAAGTCCAAGAAAATATTGCCACACCAAGAGATAAAATCCAAAAGAGCTTTCCCATGGTCTGATTCTGATCCACGGAGGAGGGACAGCAATGCGGTATTGTCCAAGACTTTGACCAAGTAGCTGCCCTCCTGGGTGCTCCTGCATTCATTAGTGTACATACTAAAGTAACGGTAAAGAACACATCCCTGTGGTGTGCCAGTGGACAAAGCTAGAGAGTCTGAGAGACAGCTATTTACAGAAACCCTCTGTTCTGTTAGTTAAGAAGTCCAATATCCATAATACAAGCTGGTGGGGCAGATTAAAGAACAAGTATCAACTTCTCAAGACAGAGATGAGGCTGCATTGTGTTGAATGCTGATGAAAAGTCTGCAAATAAAAGCCTAGTGTGGGCCTGTGGCTTTTCCGAGTGCTTAAATAGGTTGTTGAGTTTAAAAAGCTTGGCGTCCTCCACACCTTTGTCTGCCTGATAAGCAAACTGCAGTGGATCAATTTCTCCATCAGCATGTTCTTAATAACAATCTCAAAGATCCTCATGCACGACTGGTCTAAAACCACTGGACCATTGGACCATTAAAAGTAATTACTCACACAGGACCAACATTTTCTATGGGTATGCTGGACAGTGAAATTAAATAGGGCAGAATAAATGACTGGTGTAGCCACATTCCTGTCATTAAGTCCTGTCACACCCAGAAGTTTCCTAATTTACCTTACAGCATATTCTGAGTCATAGAGTGTCAACACATTGAGAAGCTTTTGAACAACTTTTAAATATTAGTTTGGGATAGTGGAACTTCTCACCTGCTGCATGACGCGTCCTTTGGATTCATCTTACTGGAAAAAAAGGTGACAATATTATTATATGACTGAGAGCAAAACCAACACCTGAACGTTATAATTACAATCTGGGATGTAACTTATATTAAAACCTTAAATGTGGTGAGGAATTAGCCTTACCTAAAACTCAACTAATACACTTTTTTGTCCAATTCAATAAGCTTTATTGGCATGACATTTCATGTATGTTGCCAAAGCACAATTACAGTTTAGGACAGTAAAAATTCATAAATGTAAATGTATTAATACAAAACTCTAGACATAAATTTAAAAATTTGAAATTTTTAAATTAAAAATACCCAATAGATAATTAAATATTTACCTTTGTGATCAGCAAAGCAAGTCAGAAAACTACAACACAAACACCACACAGTTGTTTACTCCTGGTATGTTGTTGCTCGACTGAAGGTTCCTGTTTGCGACAAATCAGTTTCTAAACACCTGACGCCAAACCCTCCACAGTGACGTGACGTCCAGCAAGTCACAACCATCCCAAGCATCATGGGATGTAAGCGCTAACTTCTCCCAGTCACGTATCTGCGCTACAAAACAGCAGATTTTACCACATTACCACACGCATTGATGACAACAGAGAAAACCACAGGACACAGGATCTGTCATAAACCCATCACTCCATCCACCCATACATCGAGATTAACATTTCCAGTCTGAACACACTTGCTCTTTTGGCCATGGCTGATGTATCCTCAGGTGTGAGGTGATGCTGCTTCAGGTGCAGAATCAGCAAACAGACCGGGGTACGATGGATGGCACACATGAGGTGGGCATGCGCGGCAGTGCGCAGGCAGACACTCCTCTCGTCTTCATACATGCAAAGTGGTTGTCAGCATCCTGAGTGACCATATAGAGCTAAAGCTGGAGATTAAAGTGTAGCAGGGGTGGAACTTTGAATTCAAAGGTGGGATGGGCTAAATTCTGCGGAGGGCTCTAGTTTTTTTTCTTCATAATTTTGATACGCCCTCCTCAGGAAATCAATGGTCATAACAAAAATATTTTATAGAGCAAAACAGCAAAAAGAGATGAAATTGATCAGTATATTGAAAACCCAACTGAAAGAATATTTAAGAATTTAAACGCATGCTGTCCAACCCAGTGGACATGTGAAAAACTCTTTAAAAAGTGCATGTTTAAAAACAATGCACTTCATAATTTACTTATGCATAAAGAGGAATAAAACACTCAAACAAATCTTGACTGAGGTCCTAATAATTCATGTATGAAAGGGTTAAGCCCTCAAAAATGTAAACAAGTCATTAGACTCACAAGTTAGTCTTTAGACGCTTTGCTTAACTAAATCAGAAGCAGCCAGTGATCTCTGATTGTCTGGTGGCGAGACTAACAAGTCATTTATATTTGAACACAGGTATATTTGTCTCTTGCAAGAAAAAGATCCTGATCTCAATGAGATTATCTAATGAAATAAAAAGTTGTTTATATAAAAATGAGGGAATATCTTGTGGAGAATTGGTGTTCATCCCTCCATCAGAGTTTGACAGACTTGGCACAGAGCACTGACACTGTTCTGAAAGCTCAAGGGAGCCCGACTCCATACGAAGACACTTTATGTTGACTAACTCATCTGTATTGCAGCACATCTCATAGGCTACATTACTGCTTCATTCTGTAATTTATAATTCATTCACCTCTCCATTTTCTACATTCTACATTCTACTGCCTATCTCCTGTTGGGGCAGCAGTTCCCGCTGAGTTACAGGCACAATGAATGATTTCCAAAAAATAAAAACAGGCCTACTTTGCATGAAGTACAACAGTCGTGGACTGACTGTGCTAGTTTGAATTAACGTTTTAAAAATAACAGCAGTTAAAAAATGCCATTTTCTATGGCTAGCTAATGTGAAGACATTAACAAAGTGATATCAATATTCCAACATGATCTCACTATGATTTATTAGTTTTAAAACATTCATTGGAACATTACAGAAGCCTAATCTAAGAAAAACAACATAAATTCAGCATAAAATATATCTCAGATGATACATATTTGGCAACAACCTATATAACATAAAGACAAATTTATCAATATCAGTGTCTCTCTTTTGGTTTTCATGAAACATTTAAACTAACTGATTTTGTTACAGCATCGTTGTACACACAGACTTACCAAAAGTCAAGTTGTGATTCAGGTTTTATGGCAAAGGAACTTTATATCATACGTCATATAAAAACAGAGGCAGCCTTAAATAAAAAATATATGGCCATAGGCTTCTACATAACATTTAAGACTCATTTAAATTGTATTTAAGATAAATACAAGATGAAACAACAGTTAAATAGTGCATGCCAGTGTATGAGGACAGTCTCAGTGAATAAAACTCAGTGCATAATCATAAAGTTTAATCTAAACCTATTTAAAGGTATGGCTATTTGTGAGCAGGAAAGAACGTATAAAAATGTTTAAAGCTGAGTTATTGCATAGCACCATGTTTTCAAGAGAAGATACCCAGGACTTCATGTGTGCTTGCAAACCACTGCTGCACCTAGCTATGTACTGCTTTGCCCTTTAGCTGCTTCTTGATGTAGGAGCCAACCAGAATCTGAGGACGTTGTTGATAACTGTGAAGAACTTCATGAGAGCTGCTGAGCTGATCCCCCTTCAGCCGATCCAGTAATGTCACACAAACCACAGCCGCTGTACAAAGACACAAATAAATGTTAGAAACTCAACGAGGTGTGAGGACAAGTGTCTGTTTTGAGATGCTGAAAAATTGGTCAACTATAATATAATGATGGTGTTATATTTTCTTACCTTGTAGACCGCTCAGCTTGCACATAGCAGCAAAAACTGATGACTCCATTTCAATATTGCAGATTCCTGCTTCACTGGCTTTTTTGAGGTAGTCCTTTTTATCCTCCTCAGTGTAGGAGCAGAAAGCTCCATCCAAACGAGCTTGTCCTGAGTGATTGATCAGACAGAGGAGACAGACAGAAGAAATGGTTAAAGATGAACATTACAACTGAGGTACTGTGCATAGTAGGCACATTGAGGGGTGATGCCATCCCCCTTTGTTTACAAAATGACCAAAATGAGCCCCCCCCCCACCTGACATCCATTTCAACCCAGGTCCAGACCCAGAAACTGATGGAAAGAGGATATTCTTAGCTTTCTACTCAAAATATTAACCAAACTACATCCCATTACATAGGGTCATCATCGAGCCATGACTTTCAGAGCCCACTGGCCCTCTGAACTTCTTTTGATTGGAGGACTCTTTTGCGGACTAAGGGAATATCGCCTCTCTTGTTTACAATGCACTAAACCTGAGTAAATTGTGCTGTCGTGAACTGAATGATTGAATTGTGAATAATCTAACTGAGCTATTGATGTGTAACATGTCCATATTGACAAATATGTCAACATTAAACATTATATTTTGATGCGTGATGTGAAGCAGCTTAGATCAAACTCAAATCGGTCGCCATTGGTTTTATGAGGTTTTAATATTCTGAAAGAATTTGTCATCATACCATTAATCACCATGTCATCATGGCATTCACTTTGTGTCATATTCTGAAGCCCAAGACTTGAGTTTTTTAATAGCAAACAAAACCCCAAAATGACCCAAAATCAAGATGCTTACAGAAATCCATGTTTATCTTTAACTGGGCTGAAGGACAAAAGTGCCTACTGACTGTGTATATTAGTCAAAATATAATGAACGCATCAGTTTGTTTTCAAAATCATACCTTCATAGAAATCCAGTGTACACATGGTGTTGCCAATCACGGTCTTAAACTGGTTCAGCTCCTTGCCGCACTGCAGCAGCTCCTCAGCCAGGCTTTGGTCCAGATCAGTATTGCGCACCACCGTTTTCCCCAGGATCACCTGCTCAAACTTGGGCTGGAAGGTGGCATCCATGGACTGCTTGGTGACGACAACTGTGCCAGGCTCAAGCCCTGGAAACCAACAAAGGTGAGTGAGACAGTGATATATAGTCTGAACAAAAAGAGAGCTTCAATTAAAACGTTTTTTTAATTATTATTATTGTTTATGTTAAATCAACACACTTGACAAATAAATACAGTATTCAAGGGACCAGTGTGTTGGATTTCATGGCATCTAGCAGTGAGGAACCAACTGCATACCCCTTCCCTCACCCCCTCCCTTTCCAAGCGTGACGAAGAACCCACAGTGGCCTTCTCTAGGGCCAGAGCAGATTTTCTTTACTGTGAAAGCATCATAAGCAAGATGCAGACACAGAACTTTACCGGTGTGTAGTTGAGATGACAAGTAAGGCTGAGTTTGCGGATAGGCTTGGTCCAAGCAAGGGGGCTGCTCTAAAACCTGAGTGGCTTTTAGCTCCCTCTAGTGGTCAAACTAAGAAAAGGTGTCTGTAGGCAATATCACCTGCTCAAATATCATCCACTGTATGGCCCGACTAACCCATCTCATGGCAAGCACATTTGACATTTAACACAGGGAGAGCAATTCAAGTCATCTTACAATAGTTCAGTTTGTTCAGTGACAGATTCAAAAGGAAAGTAGCATCCTCATAGAGTGTTAGCAATATTTATGGTTTGATAATGCGACGCATGAATAATCACATGTATTATCAGGCATTCAGGCAACAAAAAAATATTGGTAAATATGAAGCTTACCTATTCCACCTGATGTCCCAATGCGTACAATTGTTACATCTGTGCAATGTGCGTGATGGAGGAGCTTTATTAGCTCATGCAACATTATGGCAATAGATGGTATGCCCATCCCGTGCTGCAAAATAAAGCACCAACATGTCACACACACTTTTCACATCTATGTAGTTTTTTAGCACACTACTATTTTATAGCGTAACAATTGTTTACAGAATACAAAAGTGTAATGATAGATATTACATACACTGACTGACAGAACAGGGCCGACTTTGTACATAGCATAGCGGTCTGTTCCGGCACAGATGTTTGGATACTCTGATTTCGGGTCTTCCATACCGAGCTCAGCAGCAATGTACTCAGTGAATGCTTTCATTCTCCAAGGACTGCCCCCGACACACACAAACTGAAAGAAATCACACAAAAAACTTTAATAAGAGCAGAACAAAGACTGTGCAGGTAATTATTTTCCACAAATTAATGTAACAAAAATCATTACTTTGACATCACCAAACATCGCTGGTAGGTCATGAGTTCCAGTTCCTAAACCAAAGTGGTAGAGGATGTCATCTTTCAGTCCATCCAGGTAAGGGTTGTGCACAAAAACAGTGCTATGGGTGGAATAAGAGATTTCAAAGGGTCAGTTCTAGTCTGATAATCGGACTTAATTGCCATTTTGTGTCACGTCAGTGAATGGCTGAATACATCTAAGACAGCGGCATCTCCATGCCAGGTAAGGAATTTGACTCCAGTTTTTGCGTTGCTCTCAGTGTTCTTACACAGAAATCATCAAAACAGCTAAGAACAAGGGAAACAAAGCTAAACAAATAAAGGTAAAGAATAGAATTGATTTATCTTTGTCTGTCATTTTTGACCCACATACTGCAATCCATTTTCTCATTCACCACCGTGTAGATTTTGTACGAAATTGAAATTATCTGTGGTATCATTTTTTCCAACCAGCCTTCAGTCACGATAGTTCTTCATGGTTCTCTCCAACAACTTGATTGGATGCAGTCAAACTGGTACAAACACAATGGACATAGAGAACTGAGCGCTGACTTGCTGGGAATTAAAGTGTTAACTTTAGTTAATTCAGGGAATAAATTGAACTGAATTGATTCGTGGCGCACATTGTTTATGATATACTTTTTAATATTAGAGTTCAGGGAAAGTATCAAGTATTTTAAACTCAGCAGTCTGCAGCCATCCGGGCCAGCTGATTTGACCCGATTCTGGGGTGTCATTTATACAGAGTCTCAGCTCAGTCAGGCAACCGGATGCGGCCTGGCTAATTTCATCCGGCATGCTGAGTTGGGGCCAATGTCGGGCCAGGTGATTTCTGTTAACAGCCCAGTGATGGCAGTGTCGGCAGCCGGAATCAGGGGCGTCATTCATACCAAGCCTCAGCCGAGTCAGGCAACTGGACCTGGACCAGCAAATTTCATCGGGCATGCCAAGTTTAGGCCGATTCTGGGCCAGGTCATTTTGACTACCTGGGAAGTAATGAGTTATTGGTGTTAAAGTCCCAGCGGAGTTGCGAGTCATTTTTGATTTTGTGGAGTCTAAAGTCATCAAATTTGTGACTCAAGTCTGACTTGAGTCCAAGTCATGTGACTCGTGACCACACCTCTGCCTCAGAAGCCCCTTTTACACTGCCAGATCTTCCGCGAATGTTGGGCCGTTTTGCCAGCAAGCTGCGAGCGTTCAGACACACAGAGCTGGATTGGCGAGTTGATCCGAGGTGCCCAATTTTCTGCCCCATAGGGTAGTCATATTGGCAGAGCCCTTTTAGTTTAAACAGACCGAGGCGGCCTTCCACAATGGGAGGGGCTGTTGAAGACTTCTGGGAGGAGCTGTTGATGACGCCGCACGTGCGACCCACTGGCGGTAGACTAACAGGAAACAGCTGATAGCAGGAATTAGTGAGCAGCTAGTAGCAAGAGGGCAACACAAACCTGACAGACACTGTAAAGATGAACAACTGGGGAGACAAAGAATTGCGCGCCGTCCTTGCCCGGACGGTAAAGAACGGGCAGACTTACGAGAGAATCCCCGAAGGACTGACTAGCCACGGCTTCCCTCTAACGTCACTGTTTACGTCACATGCTGAGCTACACATTTTGTTACTTCCTCACGCCCCCCATTGCCCCGAAAAAGGAGCATTCTGTATGAACAAATGTAGGTAGGCGGCATTTGGCCACACTCCCTGATTTTGTTTTTATACTGCCAATGCTGAAAAAAGACAGATTGGGCTTTCCTGCAAATTTGCACAATTCCTATCTAAAAAGGGCTACAGTAAAGTTTACCTCAATACTATTTTCTACCAACAAGAAATGGTCCACATGAAAACTGTCGACAGAGATTCTATTATACCAAGTATTGTTTCATTGCCACTGATTTAATCAGTCGTCACTTTATCAAGTACACCATCTTAAACTAATGCAGTCAAATATAACAGTCTTGTGATAAATCCTTCATGTGGGTTATTATGATCAGCTTTTGTAAGGTGTTAGTTGTTAGTTTTAGCTAACTGGCAACTGAGTGTAGATATCCATACATATAAGAGTGAGAAAATGTGTTTTAAATTAAATGACCCTTTAAGGTGAGGTGGCCTCACACTGTCTGCAGGATTACTGTCCCTGTATCCTGTCACACCCAGAAGTTTCCTTTCACCGGAACCAACCTCACATCATATCCTGCGGTAAAGTTTAATCATTAAATATGTCCACATAGAGACAAGATTTAAAGCAAACTTTTAAACATTAACTTAGGATGGTGGTATTTCTCACCTGCTGCATGACGCCGCCCGCTTGTCGTCCTTTGGATTCATCTTCCTGGTAGCAAAAACCACAAGTGACCATGAATAAAACCAACCTCTACAAACACCTTACAAACTGGAGGTGTGATGTTAAGCGTAAACCTTAAACGTGGTGAGCGATTATCCTCACCTCAAACTTAATTAAGACACATTTGGCCAAACTGTGTAGCGTTACGTTCACGCACACCGCGCTTTGTCGCTCACAGCGGTCAAAACCAAACAATTCGCTCTTTACCTTCCAGATAAGCCAACAGGACAAACAAAGACAGAAAACAAAACAACACAAACACAAGACAGGCATTTACCTTTGGTGTGTTGCTCCTCGACAGCCAGTTCCTGTGTTTCTGATATATTAAAACCGCTCTCTGCACATCTGACGTCGGCACCGGAAAGTGAGCCTCCTACCCCCAGTGACGTAACGTCGACACGTCACTAGCATCACAACATAACTAGCGGACTCATGGGATGTGGCTTCCCTCTCTCTGTCACGTACATCAGGGACCAAACAGCGGACGTGCAATTACCACGTTCATTGGTGTCAGCATAGGAAAATCCCTCTGTTGCCCAGTGATTCCCAGCAATTGCATTTAATGGTGTCATTATGGTTGTGACAGTGGTGATAACCTCCACATATCTGCTTAAAAGACTGGTTGCTGCTATGTTTTCACTGCTCTGGATTATGATTTGCTGTACATGAATGTATCTGCGCATAGTTTGCACATGGTAGATGCTGCATATCAAACTGTAAAGCCCTCATTCATCTCTGCAGCTTTATTCCAGGGCTGACTGGCCTTCTTTGACCTTCCATAGGCTCAGTCACTAGTATTTGCTTTTATAAAGCCCTCCCTCTGGCGTTTGTACTTTGATTGAACAGAGATCTATAGTGTGAGATCTAAAGATTTAGTTTTGCTGTCTGTTCCTGGCGTACGGACTGAGCTGGGAAAGAAGGCTTTTATGTGCTCTGCTCCTCTCACTTGGAATAACCTTCATAAAGATTAAAAACTACATGAATTGGTCTCTACCTGATTTTAAAGCTCTCATAAGTACAAGTTTGAATGAGTCATTTGGGTGTTGTCATTGTGTGTAGGTGTACTAATATTTGTACACGTTACTGTGTATATTTTGTGTGTTTTATTGTGTGGTTGTTTGGCTGTAACTTTTTGGGTGGTGCTGCTTTGGCCACGATCTCATTGGGACTAACCTGATTAAATATCCATGGGTTAAATAAATAAAAATTAAAATCAAACCCATTAAAGTGATAGCCCAGGTTTGCTCCTGAATTAATCCATTAGACTGTGCTCCCTTATTATTACATGCACAGGGATTTTTTTCTTTTGTTTTGTACTTTGAATGTAATTTAAGTGCCACAGTGTATAAAAATGCATCGAAATACAGATTATCAAAATAAAGTGCCAGGGGAGGATCACCCAGAGCCCCTGACAGAGGTTTGTGGTGTTATTTTTTTTTAATATATTAATTATAAATATTGGTTCACTGACTGGCCCCTGCCTCCTTGCATTTGTAAAAGTGGCCCCGGGCGAAGCAAGTTTAGAATACCAGCCATATGAATTCAAGTGCTTTTGAACAATGGTGTGTAAAACGTTGATAAATATACACCTTAAAGCAGTGGTTCCCAACTTGTGGGTCATGGGTCCATTCTGAATGGACCACACGTGACTTGTAAACGTGTCAAATTTGTAAGAAACACACTTTATTTTGAAGTAGAGTGAATTTCTGGCACAGAGGCGGCTACTTGACATAGTCAGCATCTCAACAAAACACAGGAATGATGCTGAATGTATTAAACTGTGTGGACCTTGAACTAATGACGAAGAAAAAAATTGGATCCCGTGGCTGGACCAGTTGGGAGCCACTGCCAAAAACTGAGTTGAGTCAGTTTGCCTGATTCTAGGTATCCTCAGTCCATTACAGTGTTCCCATTTTGAAATATCTGTAGTGTAGATTATTTATCTTCCTCGCTGCATATAGAAGATGAAAGGAAGGAAAAGCTTAATCATGTATGTAGTGATGTTGAGTATCATGTGAAACATCTAGGAGATATTTACTTGTTCTTGTTTAGAGAGGGCATATCGGTATATATAAAAAGTAGAATACAAGGTTTGATGCTGTACGATTAAAGATGCATTGGTTGTCAATGTGTTAGCAAACAGTTGTCTACTCGTACTTCCAACAAACTAATCAACATGCGTTCTAACGTTGATTTGTACATGTGTTAATATCTTCCGTATGGATTTAAGCATAATATTATGCTGAGTTTAGCTGTTTTGGTCTTCACCAACCCCTCAGGAAAAATTTTCACCCGCTACTCTCATTAGGTGCTCAGCAGGTAGCATACAATGGGTTTATTAGAGCTTAAAAACAGCTGGTAGCTGAGGCTGGAAATAAGGATAAGAGTAGTTGACCAGAAAACCAGAACAACCAGCTTAAAGCACCTAAAATACTCCATAGAACTGAGTAGCACTGCAGAGTTGTGTTACATTTTGTTGAGCAATGTCTTCCACATTACACACAGCCATTTGATAATACTATTATAATATTGATTATTGCAGCTTTAAGTTTTAATTAAATGCATGAAAGAAAACACAACACACAAAACTGTTGAGCCAGACTGTCCTTTATCAGTGAAGTTAACATGTTTAGTAAGACACGTTAAATCACAGCGCTGATCTACTCTCAGCTCATACAGCTGATGACAAACATCATTTTGATCACCGTCAAGTTTTCTGACTTTGATTGAGTCTGCATTAAATGACTTTTTGTTTTCCCGGTTTCTTCAAACGAAACATTACCAGCACAGCTGACATATAGCCATTAATATCTTATATTTAAAATATTTTTACAAACTGTAAATAGCCAAAATATTACACAGCAGAAAACAAGCAGAAATGCAATACTCATACGTAAGCAAATTAACTGTTGTTTCGTATTTTAGCTTTGAGCAACTTCACTCCAAACCATTGTCAGTCTCATTCAAAATAACAAACATGCAAAATTCAATTAGAAACACCAAGAAAAGCAATAAGAAAAGAAAACACCAGATACACTCTTTGGGGTGATTAACACCTGTGCAAATTTCTTAAGATGAGTGAAGCCAATCCGCCTTCCTAAAAACAGAAAAAATATTGACAAATTATATTTTATACTGTTCATGCTTGTGACTTAATGTCATTATCACACTCAACCAGTAATGTGTCAGGGTTAATATAGGTTTAAAAAAGACCGTAGTTTGGTGAAATACTGATTAGCCTTTTAACAGTGATATACATTCAAGTCGTTATCTAGATTGTCTAATTTGCTGGAGTATCAAAAATGTTTGATAGTCACACTGAGTTCACATTATAAAATTAAACTCACATGTCTCCCATTTCCCCATTGTTCCTCATTTCATGAAGCTTTAGGTGCCCAAGCTCTCTCTGTTGAGACAGTGTACAAACATAATTCAATCCAAACAGCACAGTAATTATTTTGACCATTTAGAAAGGATAGCACCGTTAAATTAAAAATACCCAACTTACTGCCTCTGTTAAGACTATGGGGTGCTCCGGCAAGAACTCTGGCTTCTTCCTGGACTCGGGACAACTTGCCAGACCAATTAAAAAATCTCTTGAGTAAGAGATTCTGCCTGTGAAAATACATGTTTATGTTAAAATCGACATGGCAAGAGTTCGAATCAGGCACATCAAAAGGAAGACAGAATTACGTTGTTATTCTGACAATGCAGTACTGTAAAGTAACAATTTTGGAGAAAATAACCTCCCTATTTAAAGTAAACACATAAGCATGATAAGAAAAGTGTCCAGATCTAGAAGAGCATCAATGCATACATGTCAGTAGCCATTAAAAAACACTTTGTGTCTTACCTTCTTTCTGTTTGGCGAGGTTGACAATCTTGTAGAACTGCTCTATGCCAATATTGGTCTATCAAGCGCAACATTAGAAAACTTTTTTAGAAAACCTAATGTCGTCTAAATCAGCTGCTCAACAGGCAAAAGATTTATTCAAAGTTATTTCAGTGGGTGAAGAGCTGAACTGGAAAAAATGACTTGACAACAACTTTGATAATCCATATAATTGTTTAGCATGAGCATTATAAAGCAAAAAATGCCAGACACTGGGCCTCAAGCAGAGACATTCGCTTAATTTTCTAAGAGAAAACTACTAAGTAAGTACTCTTACCCAGATGTGCTGAATGATGAATCCCACTTGATTATAAATTGTAGGCGAAGCCACAAATTTAAAATCCAGTCATTTTCAGCATTTTATGTTAAAACTTAAGTTTCCTTGCATAGAACAAACAATTTGTGGACTGTGAAAAATATGTTGTTGGTTTTTTTTTTTATCTTGGTAACAGTGCTCTCGACCACACCTACAAATTTCCTTGAAAAAAGTAACAGGTACTTACAAAACAAGAACAAATTATGGATAAAAACAAAAATAAGAGGATGTTTGTCGCTTCATGCATGAGGCCCATTGTCTTGTTTCAAAGTCTCAAACATGATTTGCAGTTTTAGTTTTGTAAGGTTGGAAATAATTTTCAGTTGCAACCATAAAATATTGTCCTCCTTAAGGTTTCTTACCTCTTGATCTTCTTCCGCCATCAGGGCCTGCGCACATGTTGCAGCATTTTTTTGGGGCTCTAAATTAAGTGGTAAAATTCTCATATGAGCATGCCAATACACATGAACACAGTACATTTGATGCATAACGTCTGACCGACTGGTGCAGACTGCTTACCACTGTCAACATGGATGAAGCGGCGCAGGGGTCTGGCAGGCTCCAGATGCTTTTGGAGGACCCTTCTCCTTGATACCTCCATTCTGGTGTCAGTAAGGTTCAAAGGTTTAAATCTTCATCACTCTACAAGGCTTGTGCATCACATTTATACTGATAACTCTGCATTAGTAATGTAAAGTGAAGTTTGAAAGTTTGAAAGTGAGGTTTGCAAATCATTAGGGATTCTATAGTGAAGGCATGTGCAGAGTCAGGCCCGGGAGCAAATCACAGCCCACGGCTTGTCTTTCAAAATGTACTATATGCAGCCCCCAAAAATTGGCATAAAGGCTGCTGCTTTCAGGAGCGATGGAAAGTTGAATGCTTCATCACTGTAAGATGAAACATTTGGGTTTGTCTCAATTTTATGTGATTTTTTTAATAACCTGTACAATGTGAGAAGCAGCTGGCCCCCAGGTATGTTCACATTATTTAATCTAGGCCCCCATTCTAAAAGTTTGGACACCCCTGCTGTAGTGGGTCACAGCCACAAGCTTTATGTCAAATGATGCAGCTCTTTTACTAAAAAAAAAAAAAAAAAAAAGTCAAGAGAAATGCACAGGGCTTACTATTTAGGATTCAACTGATCTTTCCCAATTCATAGCAGACAGGCATGTATTTTACTGTATTAAAAGTATGTCAATTAATTAGCTAGATCAGAATTATCCTACATAATTTGACAGTTTTGTTAAGCTAGGCTATTTCATTGAATCTAGGGAGACATTTAGCAGTGAGCAGGAATGTCCCAGACTGACTGTAGCACAACAGCTAACGTGAGCAATTCACCAAACAATTTAAATTGGCCACATTAGCTTAACTGTCAGCTAACTTCACATACATGAAAAACTGCGAGCTCAACTTTTTGTAAACCGTTTCTAAAGCTTTTTCTACCTTAATTGTGAGTGACAAAAGCAACTTTGGAAAACAGGTGGAAAATTCTTGTTGTCCACATCACAGTGGTTCATGGCAGACATCTGTGGAAATCACGGGCTGCGTGATAACGGCAGGCGGCGGCTACCATTAGCGAGTCTGTTTAACGTTCACACATCAATTTGTTTAACGTTAACGGTCAGGACTCAACGTGTCTAACGAATTTAAACGATTTCGCATTATGACATTAACAAAAGAAAATACGACTAAGTTAACGTGCAGTGATGACAAATGCAACTTGGAAATGATGCAGAAGTTTGAGCTCTGTGCTACCGTCATTTTAGCTAGTGACAACGGCCTGCTAACTCCTAACGTTAAATAACGAATTCTCTACGTAGTCATTTTGCTTTAAAGAAAATATATTTTACGTTGATTATTCACCTGCAGTTCTAAAAAGTTCCCTCGGCGTGTCTTTCTGCCTGCTCACCCCACCGGTGTCATGGTAGTCAAGGCAGAAGCAGAACTTCCGGTAGACGAAAAACTTTCAAAATAAAAGCCTTGTTTGTGTGTAAAGTTAAAATGTTAATATGAGACCATAGCGGAAGTACCTTACAGAGCTGTCCAAACGAGCAAACAGGGCACTTGTGTCTTGTAATTAATATTGCAAATTATAAATATTGTGGCTCTCTTAGAGATTAATCCTCTATATCAGACTTTCTTTAATATGTGCCAGAAATGCTGGTTACGTTTTTGTGAATAGGAAACAATATTTACCAATAACTTAATAAAAACATTTTTGGTTGTTGTTAATTCATAAAACTTTTGGGTAGGATGCTAGGATGCTTTTGCAACTGTTCCTCGTAGCATTAAGTCTTTGAGGCTGCTAAAAGCTGGTGAAAAGTAAACTCATATGACTTAATACTAACTGATGCACTGAAAAATTTTTAGCTTCTAAATCTACTTTCTTTATGAGTGTCACTACATGTTTTATGTTGCTAGGTTTACGATTTTATTGTTTGCTGTGCACCCAAAGATTAGGCATAATTGAGTATGTTTTGGCATCAGTCCATTTTGCTGATGGCCCACGAGGATGTGAATCATTGTTTGAGTTTCACGTTTTTTCATCCAAGGGAGGGTGGAAACTCAGTATTTAAAATACACATTACAGATTATCACAGAGGTCACTCATCCTCTCATTTCACAAGTATTTCTCTTGAACTGATGATTATAAAGTGAAAAATTTTTTATTGATTGATCTGTTTTAGTGATTTTGTATTGGAGGGGAGGATTTTATATAAGCCCTTTAGGCTTCTTTTCCTCTCCTGCAGTCATTTGCCCTTGTATTAATAAATACAATCCTTGTTTTATCATTGTGCATATGAATAAAAAAAAAAAAATACTGTATATCCCCACTTAACACTAATCATGACTCTATCATGACTGCAGAAAACCACTTCAAGCATATGCCAGTGAACCTTACCTTAGTTGTCAGTAACTGGTTCTTTTTATTTGGAAATTAAACTGCATCTATACATAAGGTTTGTGCCAAGCAAAATGTGTTTATACTGTAAAAGATCTGTGAAGGAAAAAAAACGACAATTCGAAGGTATGCATTTTTATAAAAACAACACTTCACAACAACCACAGTAAATTGAAATTTACACGCATTTTTCCACAGTGTTGCAAGTCAAACTGAACAAAAACATTTCAATGAGGAAACAAAAAATTGAATTCACTTTAACATGAGCACTGGCTTCAAAACCCATATTTAAGCAACTGACTACATTGCCTAATCACAATTTTAAATAAAAAGTGCAATTAGGGAAAACCTATATGCCACAAATTAACTATTTACAATCGTACAAAGCAAGGGCATCAAAACAAACAAAAAAAGAAATAAAGGGTCATGTTAAAAAAAGAAAGAAAGGCCATTGCTTCCTTTAAATGGACTTTGTTTCAATCAACACTAAATGTTCAAATCTCACTACTAGATCACATCAGGTGTTGTGACTTCCCTTCAATCAACAGTGTTCTTGTCCAAACTACACTACCAGGGCATGTTAGGTGTCAGGAAAAGCAATGACATTTACACAAGCAGTAGCTGTATTTTTCTTGGACCTATTGGTCTTCCACTCAGTTCCTCAATTGCTGTCAACGCCTCCTGACGGGACTCAAATACTGCAGTCGCAGAGCCTTTAGATTTTCCACTTTGATCGTACTGCAGTGAGACAGAGCCAGGGATAATGCGATATCCATAGCAAAAGTCATAGATTTCTTCATTTCTGATCTGGAATGGCAAGTTAAGTAGCTGTACACAGGTGGGAGTGTCAAAGTGCTGCACAGAGGGACCAAAGCCACCACGAAAGCCATTACCTCTGTCTTGTGATGCATACGAGCCTCCTGCATGAGGCTCAAAATCACCGCCTCCAAAGCTGTCAGCCCGTGCATTGGTCATTGGTATATTACCGTCTTGAGGACTGCTAAAGTCAGGGTACTCAATCTCACGATAGGACGCCTCACCTCTCCTTCCCGAGTACCGCTCCTCTCTCTGCAGTGGCTCTTGCACAAATGGCTCTTGCACCATTGGTGGCTCAACGCTCAACTGTCGCATCTGTGAATGTGTAATTGCTTTCAGTATGACTTCTGACCCAAGAAACCTTTGTCCATTGAGAGAGAGTGCCCTCATAGCCTCCGCCTCCGTCCGGAAGTGTACCAAAGCCTTCCCAACTCCAGCACCTTCATGGTCGCGCAGCACACACACCTTGTCCTCTGTGATATTAAACCCATGGAAGAAGTCCATGATCTCAACTTTCCGTACATCAAATGGCAGGTTCCTCACAAACAGGCACGTCTTCTCCGAGTCATGCTGCTCTCTGGGATAAGATGAAGGCCTCTCCTGAAACATTTCAGAGTTTCTAGGAGGACCAGCATCATTGCTTTGAGATTCCAGAAGGGTGATCATTTTCTCCCTTGAGATTGGCCGGGTATAAATCCATCGGTTCAAAAAAAGCCTTTTTTCAGGACTTAAGGCATCACAATAGTCACGCAGACTCTTGAAAAGCACGAATGCAGATCTCGTTCTTCTCCCATCACTGCCAATTAAGTGCAGGATCTGGTCATCCTCAAGCTTTGCGTTACGAAAAAGCCTTTTTATGTCTTGTTTTTCCACTGCATAGGACAGATTTTCAACCAAGACACAGTACTCCTCATCGGGAGGAGCAACGGTCCTCGGAGCCAAAGGTGATTGTGACCTTGCATGATGTGGATTCCTCTGATGGCGAATAGGGGATCTGTCCCTTTCAAAGCTGTTACCCATGTTGGTAGCCATTGACATTTTACCAGTAGCCCGACGCCAATCATCTGCTGTTGTTGTGGAAATCTCCACATACCTTGACCCAATGTATTTCCTATCCCTCTTCAGGGCTTCAATTGCATCCTCTCTTGTTGCAAATTTGACGAAACCTGTCCCATTTTTTGTACCATTTACATTTTTCATTAGGACCATCTCATCTATAAGTAAACCACTGAAAAAGTCACTGACTTCCGTTTCAGTAACAGAGAAAGGCATTCCTTTCAGAAACACATACACAAAGTCATCAGTTGTGTTTAAGGCCCTCTGGTGCTGAGGTGGAGGGGTATAATCAGATCTGCTACTTGATCTCCTGCCCACCTCAGGGTCCGCAGATCTTGCAGTACGTCTTGCATTCTCCTCAAAGTGTCTCTTCTGATCTAGCTCTGCATTTGCTGTACTTCTTTCAAGCACGTTCTGCATCTCTGTTTTACTGCTTAGCAGCAATGTAACTGGCGAACCCTTAATGCAACCTCCAGACCGTGTCATGGCTCTTCTTGCATCTTCATCGGAAGCAAAGATAATGAAAGCTTCCTCTCGCTCGCCACCAATTATATGCACCCCTCCATCTGGAATTCTGAGGCCAGTGAAGAACTTGCGAATATCCTTAGAACCTGCTGTGACTCTTAGTCCCTGTAAACGGATGACGACCGCCATGCTGAAGTACAAACAACAGCACCTGCAGACAGAGGGGTATAGAATAGCATTATTGCCGACAGAGATCCTCTAGCTCAACCTCAATTTCCTGGCACTCCACTAAAACACCACTGAACTAGAATAGCAATGTGAGACAATTGACATCAGAGGCAAGGGACACTATTATGATAAATGTCCACGGCAACTGCTTTTAAAATGAACAAGAAATTCAAATTGGTGAAAATAACATAGCAATTAAATATATACTGTGGCTCGCACTCTACAGCGCAAAGTCCCAAAACACAAAATCAACGCATCTGCCCACACAACAACTCAACATAGAAAGTAAAATATAAACTGAAGACCACTTTCCAAACAAATCCAACCCAAATTGTATTCACTTCATATTCAATCAAGTTTCTCGCAAGACTCACCACTTTACAACACATAAATTCAACATCTTCCAGATATTTTTGCAAACACCAATGCATTTAAAAATGCAGTAGGACACTGGCTTAACAAGGACCATATAGCATTAAGTCCAAATACACAAATCAACACAATCTCTCTGGAACAATCATTTACCTTTTCACCGTAGATAAACTTCATCAGACCCTTTTAATCACTCATACCATGGGTTAACTATTCAGATTAATCACGTGTAATCCAGCTAAAACAGTTAGATTTAAGTTGACCTAAAAATCAGTAATATTAAATATCAATCTTGCAAACAGAATATGACAAAGGCCACTCGTTTGACAAGACAGCTAAGAGCTGATAAAGTTGTTGCCTCCAGAGGGTTATTAGACTGACAATTTGTCAGAATGCAACAGTCCACAGAGTAGTCACCATAGCCATCATTTCACATTCACAAACCTTCCAACATGAATTCCGCATCCAGGTGCTGCGCAGAACAAATGTAGGTCCGAAATTTTCAAGTTTACCACCGAAAGTTTCCACTTATTCAGCCAACACAGCAATCAATAACTCAAGGGTTAAACTTCCATCGAGTATTTTTCCAATGCATTTGGAGAGGCCTTTGGAATGAGACAGCCTTGTTGATCCATCATAAATTGGGTCTTCAAATTCAGACTTGGAAGAAGACCGTTCTTCAACTGGGACACAGCTACCACCAGCAAGGACAATATCACTGTTATCATGGCACAGTATCTACAAGGTATTTATATTCGCTACATCAGCACAGACTACAATCCAACTCTAAATCTGTCACTCAGGAAACAAACACCAGAAAGCACCAAAGCTGACAATTACAACCATTATTACATGATTTTGTTTGGTAAATTTTACTATCATAGTGTGGTAAAGAACCATATCAGTGGTTTTGCACATTTAAACTACATAAATACTATCTTTACATTAGTAACACTTATTTCCCAGAGCATGCAGCCAGATTTTAGATAAGCATTTGGCCAAATTGTTGAAATTTTCAAAAGAAAATGTTTGAGTGCTTCACTCGCAGAAACACATCGTCTGTGACCCCAGTAATTACGATTTTGCTTGTCATACAATTTTTTTATCCCAGGACTTATTTCCATGGCTGTGCAGTTATGTATTAGACTGATTTGTAGAAAAGATTTCCCAGTTACAACTAGTTTGGCTTGGAAAGTCTCTGCTCCATGTGATACACCATGTTTGTTTGCCTCAGCAACATTTCCTCCTCTTCCTACTTTAGCTCAAACTGATACAGTGTTAGAGTTGTTCCACAGAAATTGTATTTATCTTCTCATTGGAGTTATTCATCATGATATTTGGGTGCATTTATGTGCTATCATGTGGCCACAACCGTCTTTTACTCTTTAATCTGCAAAACTATTTACATAGAGCATTTCATGCAACTGTCAAATCTATAACAAGTTTTTACTACATTTATTCTCCATGATCATTTGTATTCCCTCTCGAGTTTCCAACCATCATAGCTCATACATGCAATACTATGCAGCAGCTGAATGGTTGGATTCTATAATTAGACCTTCACTTCAGTATGTACACGCACCCCCGGTAAGGATTCACAAATCATTAGGCTATTTTAACACTGTGGAAAAAACCCCGGTGTGGATGTGTTTTATAGTGATGTTAGCTAACTTGAGTAGTGTCAACTCTATACAAGATTCTAGACTGAAATCAATGAGCCAATGGAAAATAAGAAAAATGCATTTTAAAATCAGGGGCACATGAATTTGTAAATGGTTATCAGTTATGTATATTCTTAGCACACCAGATTTAATGGACTGACTGCACAAAGCCACTTGTATGGTTCTTTAAGTTCTTGCAACAAGGCAAGTATTCATTTTGATATGGCTTGCTGCATGGTACCGGACCTCTGAACCAAAGTCCAAAATAAATACAATGTGATCAAACAGCAATTCAACTTTTTTTTAATCAGGACACAACATGTCTACAGCCATCAGATACCGCACCATACTGCACCCAAGAGCTGACAAAGGTCTAAATCAATTCAACTGCACCACAAACTCAGGCATTACACAAAATCAACTATCGTCAACTCTATGTTGGAAACACAACACCTACCTCATTAAGTGCCACAGTCGTCACTAGCACCGATACCTCAGGCTAGCTAGCTTTAGCTTTGACAGCCCACCGTTAGCCACCTGCTAACTACCCGTCACAGAATTGCAAATTAGTCAACGAGAAAAACGAACTGGTTAGCAAATCATGTCAGTGAAACGTAGCCAAGGCTCCCGACTATCTACATAGTTAAAACCACCATGAGGGCATTAAGTTGCACCGAGGAACACGGCCACACACCACCTCAGCTTAGCTAACCAGAAATACGGTAACGTTACTTCATTCAACACCCATGGCCTTCTCGTCGCCCCGCATTTCATCCAGAACGCCATCTGCGGCAACCCAAAGTAACACTGTGTCCAATTTAACTTGGTTAACTCGGTTCAATGGCTAGGAAGATGGAGAACATTACAAAAGTCCTTGTTAATCAAACAAAGCACAGGAAAATGTCGCGCTTAGCTGCCGTTAGCATTGTCGTCAACCAGGCCTGTAGCTTTAGCGTTAGCTCGTGTGACGGCCAACACCGACATGCGGTTATAAAAAAATATTTTTTATCAACTCCACAGTATTGCTACCTAACCAGCGACAAAACTTACACAATTGACAAGCACAGGTTCTCGTAAAAAAAAAAAAAAAAAATAGAATAGCCAATAGATTCAGATCGGTTAAGTTTAGCTTCGTGTCACTCTCGTTTCTCGTCTAAACGTACGGGAGGATCTTCTTCTTCTTCTTCTTCTTCTTCTACGACTTCTGCGTCAATTACTTCCTCTTCTTCTCCTTTACATCCGACTGGCTACAAACCAATGTAAAAGGTGAATGCCGCCCCCTACTGTACCGGAGTATGTAATACCATTATTTTATGAAGCACTAAATATTAAACCTGTTTGGTGTAAATACTTAAATAAATGTGTAAATATGTTATTACATGTCCCCTTTCTCCAACAGACTTCTGATGCTCCACGTCATACCCACTTTTACCGCCCTGTCCATCAGTCAGTCTCTTTCTACACTGAAGCTACTATACTATCAACACGTTTTAAGTTTTCCTTGAGTTCTGTAATAACATTCAGTCCAAGTTAAATCCTTCCACAGTATGTAACAGCTGGTACCACAAGGATCTGGCTTGCAGCATTTCTTCAGATCAACACAAAACATGGTAGCGACAATTTAGACTGAGTATCGAAAACATAGATTTATTTCAAGAGAGCAAGCTCATGTTTAGAACGTAGACTGTATTGTTGAGATCTCTAGAAAACCTTCGTTATGTTATGTTATGTTATGTTATGTTATGTTATGTTATGCAAGGTGCACAAATTAAGTATCAAGACAGCTGCATCTTGTCAGTATATGAAATTTGTCATATGTCAAGTAGGCTCATCGACTGTTTGACTCTGAGAGTTTTCTGTATAGAAGCTCTTTGTATTCAATGCAGACCAAGTAAAGTTATTTCCCTTTCGCTTAGTTTTGGTCATCTGACCCTCTCTATTTTGTCATTTAGGCAGTGGTTCCAATCCTGGGGGTCCCTTCTCTCACCCAGGGTCAATACAGGTTCATGGGGGGTCACAAGGCCTTTTTGATTATAAGGGGTCATATACTATATATAGTAGTAAACGCATAGTAAATGCTATATGATTCTTTTAAGTTTAGATTATTATTATTATTATTATTATTAAAGATAGAAACTTCACAGGATACAGGGCATGGTGAAGACCTGAACGCAAACTCTTTCCACAAAGCCTTCGCTTTTTGCTAAACAGCCTCATAATGCAATAGAAAAGCAAGCAGTTAAAACAACCAAAGAGCCAACTGAACAATGACCAAGCATCAGGAAGAAGATAACAAACTGTCAAAGAACAAGTCTATTGCATATATTGTTACTCTGTTATGCACTGGTTTATGCTTTGCTCCTTTAAAATATTTCTTATCTTGTAAATTTGACTATCTTGCCAGATTTTTAATACTTTTGTTTTTAAAACTGGGCCCAGTGAGTGACCCAGACCCCGGGGAACCCACTGGTTGTTCTGGTTGTGAAGTTAATTGTTGTCACTGTATTCAGTGTGACTGTAATTTGAAGCATTCTCTGGCACAAGAATTTCCTTTGGGATAAATTAAGTTCGATTAAACTGAATTAAGTTAAATGATTGTTGATTATGAAATCATATTCCATAAAATGTGTCATTTGGTCAGGGGTCCTCAGTTTACTCAATGGGTCCCTAAGGAAAGGGTTGGACATAAGTGCTTTATATTCTTTTTTTTAATTTATTTTATCTGTATATGTTTTATTTAGTAAGTTGCTTGTTGTTGATCGCTCGGACCCGCAGTGCGCTCCAGGGTTCGCGCCAGCTATGTTCCCACATCATGTGATGTTGTTGAACACAGCAGCCACAGCCATAGAGACACTGTGAGGATCAGTGTGTGGAATAAAAGGTATCCCAAAAGATATGTTCACCATCTTCCAAGCAGATCGGGTTGTCAGTCTTGCTGTAATTTACAGGTTGACCAAATTGAGACACTTTCTGGCGCTTGGTTTTCGCGATCGCTTGTGTTCTAGGATCTCTCCTCTTAACTCCTGGCTAACTCAAGTGAGCTCATGCTAGCTCGATAGTACCAGCACTCACCCAGGCTGAAGCTGGGGCGCAGCAGCAGCAGCAGCAGTGGAGCTGGCCGACGATCATTTCCGACAGCTCCGTATGGATTTGACGTCGTTGCTTGATGTTTTACAAAGGGTCGATTACCGGTGATTTCGAGGATGGGGGAACCTTGTGACCTTAAGCACTTCGTAAAGTAAGTACTACGAGAGTCGCTGATTTTCACTTAGCGTTGTGTTAATTGTTATTTAGCCATCTTACTACACACAAGTAAGACAAAACATCAGTAACGTTAGCTAGCATGCTTAAAGCCGGTCGCACAGACTCGAGTGTGCGAGTCCATTATCCCCTCAAACGGAAACGTATCATCAAACCATCCCTGCTTTTTGGTTCACTCAGAAAAGTAACAAGCTTCCACACTGGTCGAGTAATTCATCACTTTGACTTCACATATATGACAAAGATCGATAGATAAATCACAACTTAACAACAGTATCGTTAGCATAGTGGCTGCTAGTACGGTGCGAGTTAGCTAACCTAGCTAGCTTTAGCTCCTGATGCTAGTAGAGTTCCTCGGCTAACGTTAGCCGTCTTCGTTAACAAACAAAGGTTTGTTTACCTCTACTGCGCAACCAAACCCCCTGTTAAATGTCACAAATTGTATTCCCAAGCATATAATTATTTGCTAGTCAACATTAACAGCAATGCCTATACTTAGCAATACACAAGCTACAGCTATCTTTAAAGATGGCACACGAAAGCTCTCTGTTAACGTTAGCTTACCTAAGTTAGCCTAGCTGCTTCTGATAATTTTTGATAAACCAGTGCCACAGTGGTATAGCTAAGTTTATGTCACCTCAACTGCCCGCTAACAACTTGTATAAATGATGTAGTGTGACTAGATAATAAATCGTGCTGAAATATTTAACTAAATTGATAGGTTTCCCATACACCCACTGCTCGTTTTCACAGTGGGGAGAGCCATCTTTTAAAGGCCATGTTTTGGCTGCATCCAGTTCTCCCGCACAGGCCATGCTTTAGTTAGTTTCCTTGTTTGCTTCAAACCAGTCACCGTTTGTTTTCATCAGAGTGTCGATGTGTTCTTTCACCCAAATCCTCATCGTCAAGATAGTCTTTGTTTTCTGTAGGCCATTTGCTTGTGCTTTACATGTCTAATAATGAGATGCATGTCCTCCTCTCCCCCTGCATCCATGTTTTCATCTATCCTCGACCAGGGTAGTGCTATTTATAAACCATAGGTGAATGCATCCTGTTACTTTTGTTGTTGCTATGATGCAACTAAAGCGACAGCAGTAGAGAGAGATTACCAGCCCACCAAGCCGAGAAAAGAGGGAATCCTTGCCCCACAGCAGACAATCAATATTAAAACGTGCAGCTGGTATCTCTGCCACATTGCAACGATAGATAACAGGGATCTCCGAAAAGGGACGTCTGCAGAAGTCACAAACACTTAACGGTTGAATGCATGTGACACCACTTACTTTTTGACATGGTGTACACATATATATAGTGTGTTTTGCAGAAGCCTCAGCCACTATTAAACACTATCATGTAGATTGTCAACCATAAAGTTGATTTTCTCTATTTGATGATGTCAAAATTATAGAAGTTCCTAACAGAGTAAGCTGTTGTGGACAAGCAAGACTCAGTTCATTGCAACCCTATCTTTCTTTTTGTCAGGTGTGGCGTCACTGTGGAGGGCTCATTTCTCTGATTTTGGATTATTCTTGGCCAGCAGCCTCTTCAGGCCTACTAATCCTAGACGAGTTTCTCAATGGACACTCTGCTCAAGTCAGAGATCAGGTATTAGACAGCACAAACTCACAGTGTATGCCTTGTTTAAAGTAGTTTCATATGAAACTTGAAATTATATTAGCATGGTGTCTAAATTGTAGTCTGTTTTGGATGCAGTCTGTGCAGACATATCTGGCACCTAGTTATGTGACAATTAAAACTACAAGACTGTCCTCTGCAAAATGTTTTGGGCTCTTTTTTTCTATTTAGATATCGGATAACATGTCATAGGTTGTGTTTTGTGCATTGTAGCCACATACAGTATAGAGTATGTTAGTGCCTGTGACTGTAATATGCAATGGTAGAAACACCTCAAAATAAAAAGTAAAGATATGTAATTTTAGTATTTTGCATGAACTAAATGACAGCATTAGGAACAGAGGTAATTTTAAGAGAGATAATGTCAGGTCCTGTGGTCAGGTATCAGTTTATGTCACCATATGTCAGCAATGGATGACCACAATGCTTGCTTTTGGATATTATGTTCAGTCATTGTCACCGTTTATTTTATTAGCTTGGAGCATGAAACAGATCTGCATCACAGTTGGAATAACGTTTCTATATTTGGTGTAAGGTGTTTCTGCAACATCAAGATAAAAAACATTAAGTTTTTGGTTCAGTAGGCCCAGTCCATTTATCATTTGACAGTAAGCTGCTCGGTCCCTTTCTATGTAACACAACGTCACAGCAGAAGTGTCTCATTTTGAAGGTCACAGAGAAAAAAGGAAACCTCAAAGGATTAAATGACCCAATTGTTGCCCAGCACCCATATTGAGCCTACCCTAAGGAAAACACACACACTTTTATAGGACAAAAGGAGAGACAAAAACCTAATTATTCATCCAGCTTACATGCTGAACACTTACATTTATGTTTCCTTGTTTTTTTTATGATTTCTTTAATCTTCCACTGCTTTTTTACTTTGTGTGTGTGTTTGTTTTAGCACCAGTTGCTAGCTCAACAATGTAGACAGTCAAGCTATATGATACGAGTTGGGGCTTATTTCCACCCTTGTTAAAGGACCCTCACAGATATTTATACTCTACATATTGTTTATAGTTTGGGGGCATAGTTAAGGTCTGCATACTCAGGTTTAGCGTTAAGAATACATATGAATGAAATAGATAGAAGAGTACTTCACAGAATCACAAAGCTGGTTAAACTCATGTTCATCCCATCAACACCGATATTCGCTAGTGTTCTGGAAAAGTGAATGCTGCATCATTTTTTATGTGATACACTTAGTCTAATCTTTGCTAAATTAGGTATGATATGAAAAGTTTAAGACCATGAATGCATGTCTTGTAAGCTAGGCTATTACTGTGGAAGCTATTTCAATAGACACATATTTTAATATTTTGTAGTTAACAAAAAGCAGGGCTGTGATGCTAAAGGTTTTTTTTTTTTTTGTACCATGACGAAAAAGCAACATATCACTATGTTTTTACTGTTTACTGCCAATGCCCCAAGAGATTGTGATCTTAACTACAGCTTCAGTAATACATGCTGCAGCATAGAGACATGTAACCAATCAGAAAGTGCTTTGGGTGGTACATTGAGCAAGGCTACAGAGGGGTGGCTTTAGACAGAGGGGCTGCATCAGAGCCAAAGTTGTGCATGTTTCAATAAATTTATTATATCAACTCAAAATAAAAACAAAAATAAAAGCGGCAATGTCGATGATGATTTCATCACCTCGGTAGTGTCACATGACAGTGGTATTGCGGTGATGTGGTTATCATCAGCCCAAACAAAAGGTCTATTGTTTGACTTTCTCTCCATGTTGGCTCATTGTTAAGCACTGTAGCCTCACAATAAGAGACTGGTCCTGGGGTCAAATAACATTCCTGTCCATCTTGTGCATGTTGTTTTCATGTTTACATGGGTTTCCTACATCTGCATCAGTTTTCTTCCACACCTGTTATGCTCGTGCTATCGAGCAAGGCACTGGTGTTATAACTGGAGTTAGGTCTTCGGCATTAGAGAATCAAGCTCCAAAATGGTTAAGCTAGATCAAACGCAAAAGGGATATTTCTTGGCAGGAATCATTATAATCCAGATTGGATTCAATTTAACACTGTTTTTTATGATATCCAGTGTGGCCCTTTGATGAATATGTGTATTTTAAACAGAGCTGTTTTATCATCCTGTCCTCAGAACAAAGCAGTTTAGCTCTTGGCCTCAAGGTTTAGTGGATAAAATATTCAAAATCATCAACTTCATGCAGTATTTATGTACTGTAGAGCATGAAACACCATTATATTGATACATTTTCATGGATAATACAGATTTTTTTATACCACCATCATCAGACTGCATAAAAGCTTTGTTATTCTTCAGTTTAAATAAATAACAAATGTTTATTTTTTTTGTATTCAGGTTATTGCTCAGCTATTCCAATGGTTTGTTCTTCATGTAAAGTTTCGTATAACCTACTATAGGTGCAATCAACAGGCCAGTGAACCTGACAGTCACAGGAGTACTTCCTGTCATTTACCTGCTATTCAAATCCATTACTTCCAGTCACTGTCTGTTTGTCACTGCACCAAGTTGAGCATGTAGCCTACACACATACTATGTTATGACTGCCATGAGTTGGTGTCAGTCCTATGAGTTTTGTTGCATGTCAGTTGTTCCCCCTTTTTCCTGTCACTCTCCATAATATGTAAATGAGAAAAATAGTTTAGATAGAACTCAAAAATGGATTCTATATATAAGTATTTTCTTTACATAAACTTTGAGACAAATCTTAAGTATGCTTTTTAACAATGAAACAGGCTTGCATTTCAAGATTTGGGAAAACAGAGTTACACAAGCAGTTGGTAGAAAAAGTACACCTAACACTGTTGTAGATTGGGCAGCAGATGTTGTGCTTCAAAGTCATTAACAGTTAGAGGCACACACATTATGTTCAGGGACATGTTTACAACCCAGAGAGAAGTGAGAGTTCTGGATTCTTATATCCCATCTGCTTATTTTAAAATTGTCAAAAAAAAGACAAGACAGAGAACATGAACAGTGTACATTAATGTCTGTCCATCTTCTCTTTTTTATGTTCCCATGATGCTCCTCTTTACCGCAGACAGGAGGGGAGTGATGCTTCGGTAAGTTTTAAGTAGCGTTAAAGACCCTTATGTCTAACTTCATGATTTTCAAAAGATCTCAAGTTACAATTGGTCTCTTTTTTATTGTAGGTAAAGGTGGAGGGCCTGTCCAAGGCAGCTCTAATCAAAAGCCTGTCTCCCAGAGTCATGCTATCCAACCGTCTCTTGCCTAAAGGGACCAAGATGAAGGTCAACCTAGAGGATCAGGGCCGCCAGAAAGTATCCTTCAGCTTCTCACAAACCAAGAAGCCACTGCAGAGCCTGTTCTTCATCCCCGCCAGTCCTGACAAGTCTGTCACTGAGCCCAACGCTGCCTTGCCACAGGCAACCTCAGACAAAGGAGGGCAGAATACGGACAGCAAAACTGAGCAAAACCAGACACCCATGGTGCCAACATCAGTAACAGAGACACCTTCTCAAACACCAGTCTCCTCAGCCACTAAACTGAAAGCAGGCTTAGCAAAAATGCATTTCAAAAAGCAAATTCTCAGTGTCTCTGTGACTGAAGAGAAACCGACATCTGTTGTGCCAGAGGACCCGCAATCCCCTGAATTGCAGGTTCTGCAGAAATCTAAAAGTGTAACTGAATTTCCAACACCCCAGCCTCAGACTGTCGCCAGTGTCAACCCCTCTGAGAATGCTCACATTGAAGCCCCTGAGACAAGGGTAACCCCAAGCCTCAAGAAGCCAGCTGCTTCCTCAGGAAAAGAAGGAGAGAGTTCCAGTAGTGCTGAGCAGGATAGTAAGGTAGACAAAAGGAAAACCAGGTCCCAATCTAGAAGTGCTCCCCCTGGCTCAGAATCTGATGCAGATTCAGGCCAGATGTCTTCCAGCCACAAATCAGTTGACTCCAAAAATAAAACAAACTCTGACAGCAGAAGCAAAGAGGTAAAAAAGTCTTCCTCTGGTTCACATGTGGATGAGAAGGAAAAAAGTTCCTCCAAGCGGTCCGAGAATCATGAAAGGTCTTCTAGCTACTCTAAATCAGACCGTGATTCTAGACGCACGTCATCACGTTCATCTCGATCAGACAAAGATCGCAGAAGGTCCAGGTCCAGATCACGGTCTAGATCGAGAGGGTCTCGAACAAGTTCATCTCACTCCAGGTCGGAGAGAACCAGAAGCGATAGAGGATCACGCTCCGAAAGGTCATACTATCATGATTCTGATCGGAGATCACATCGGAGTTCTCCACGCAGAGAGAGAAGACGTTCTCGCTCTCGCACTGACAGAACTCGGGACAGTTCTGACTCTGAGGATGACCATAGGAAGACAAGGACGAGGACAAGTGACTCCAGTAGATTGTCCACCCATTCAAGCTCACATAAAGAATCAAAATCATCTTCCTACTCCAAACCTGAGAAAACCTCAAAATCTGCGGATTCTCCTCACTCTTCAGAGTTTGATAAAAGAACACAATCGTCAAAGTCTGAAAGGACTTCAAAACGACTATCAGACTCTGATTCGCAGCGCAATCGCTCCCCTGATCTGGACTCCAGTTACCGGAAATCTAGCACCCATCACAAGTCAGAGACCAACAGCAAATCCTCTTCTTCCAGTACGCATACCCATTCTCAAACATATGAAAAACGTCAAAAAAGCAGCTCTAGTGACTCTGAGGCAGATCATAAGGGAAAATCACAGGCCTCTGACAGAAGCTCTGGCTCAGAAGAAAATTGTAAAACCTCCCAAAAGAAAGCCAGTCGGCCAGACTCAAAGCAGACGACCCCTTCTAGATCTACTGTGAAAACCAGTGGACATGATAGACAATCAGATGATGTATTTCACAGCCCTGGCAAGACCCCATCGTGTGCAAACACCACAGAATCGTGTTCTCAGAGTGAAAAAGAAAAATCTCATTCCCAACAAGGTGGATATGAACATAGTGGTCAGGATTTTAAGGAAATGGTCTCATGCACTGATAAGAGTTTGCAAGAATCGTCATCCAAGAGATCGAAAGAAACAAAATCAGGTCTTGAAGTTGAGGATAGAAATGCTTCATCTAGAACTCCTAGTGAAAGCCTAAAATTTGTAAATGTCACCCTGGAAAACTTGACCAATGTGAAGGATAGCCTTTCTTCTAATAAGCGACCACATGTGAACCCAGATGCAGCTGTCTTAAATTCATGCAGTAGTAATGATAGTATAACGTGCAACCAGGAAAAGAAAGTTGTTGATTGTTCACCAGGGCCAACATCCTCACTTGATACAGCAGATATACCCGTCACCCAAGATGTCCAGCAGAACACTAAACCAGAGATTGTTGAAGATTTGACAGTCGACAAGCCGTCTGGTGAAAGTTTGCCGCTCAAATCACATTCATCGTGTCTTGAATCTGAGGATCAGCCGACACGTCAACAGCAAAATGCGGATACTGTTAAAAAGAGCAGCAGTACTACCAAAAAGTCCAGGTGGGACATTGTTGGGCAGGATAGCTCAGAGAGTGATAATTCTCAGAGGACACTTTGTACAGAGAGTAAGGCTTCTGTTAAAAAAGTGATCTCTGTCAAAAAAATAGAGTTTTCGAAAGACAATAGCCAACAAGACTCTGACATCAAAGATGCTAATCAGCAAGAAGCTAAAACACATTCCAAAGGGGTGAAGCAGACTGAGATCTCTAAGCAGGAAGTCAGCTCAGACAGCACATCCGTGACCGACAAATACAAAGACCAAAGTGAGCCTTCACAAGCGAGCACCAGCAATGACCACTGTAACTTAAAACAGAGTGTCTCTCAAAAAACAAACACAGATGAGCGTCTGCACGTAAATGATACATCACAAGCTGACAAAGCTGCACAGATGCAGAGTTGGAATGGTGATGACCATGAAGAAAAATCCAAGGGAGGTGCTCAGAAGAGCAAACCGAATAAGAGAACATTACTTAATCAGGATGCATTAGGAGGACAGAGTGAGGTCAGTGATAGTGACAACTCCGAGTATGACTCTGATTGCGACGAGGCTATAAAACGGTTGCACTCTGTGGTGGTGGTGCCAAAGAATTCTTCCCTAACAGTGGATACACAGGACATAGGAGCTTCCCCATGCAGTCTAATGAATAGTTCAGAACTGCAGAATGTGAAAATTGATGAAGACTCAAATCAAATCAGCCCACAACAAAGGCAGGGGAGTTCTTCCGCAATTGTGGAGACCAGTGGTCTATGTGCAGGTGTTAACGATTCATCCCATAGCAGCATGCTGTGTCAATCCCAGAGTAATATGATTGATAGCACCAGTCACTCGGAGGGCTCCAGCTCCATCAGTGTTCAACCTTACATGGCTGGTCACATCAGTGCTCATGGAAGTGCCACAGATCCTGCCCACAGCCTTGATAATTCCAGACAGTGTGAGCAAGGGCACAAACAGCACACTGTAAACAGCAGAGGTGAAAAGATATACTCCCATTACAAACATGATGATTTTTCCAATGCTGACAATATCAATGACCAGAATGGATTCAGCCTGGGTTGGGATTTTTCCCAACCAGAACAGCCCAGTAGTACATACCAGCAGCCTGATAGCAGTCACGGCCCACAGCTACCAAACACTAAACAGACAGAAACCTCTCCTAAGGGACAGGAGCACAGGCAGAGTAACGCCACCTGGAACCATCAATTCCCAAACGCACAGACTAGCAGACAACCCTACCTCCATTTGCATGAACATTGGCATCAGGACCTTGCAGGTGTAATCCACCCCGACTCTCTAACTAATGACCAGGACGACTACAGTGGGGATAAATTATCTGAAGTGAGTAAAACAGCTGCTGAGTGCAGTGGACCCAACACTCCTGGATCATCAAGCTTTGTACAAGGTCATGAAATAAGCAGCAACAGCAGGGGCTCTGCTGTGCCTGACCCCCCTAGAGAGGACAATTTTAGACCCCACAGGGGCCGGGGCCCTCCCAAGAAAAGGCGTCCAGAGATTGAGTCAGATTCAGACAACGAGGCAGAAGCTGGGCCGGCAGCCAAGAAGGAGCGGCAAGGAGAGGCAGATGTCTCTAAAGAAAGTCATGTCAAAGCTGAGGTGCAGCGTCCATCACTCAGACTGGATGACTTCCAAGATGCCAATAAATGGAAGGACTTTGCCAAGTCTAAGAAGATGCCCCCTTACTTTGACTTGATTGAGGAGAACCTGTACTTGACTGAAAGGTAAGTTGTCGTCCACCCTCATTAACAAAATAAATTATTTGGTCAAAGACTGACCTCATAATAAAACATTCAAGTGCTTTCAGGCTTGAGCTTTGAAATGCATTTTTTTAAATGTTTTTTTTTTTCTTTTTTTTTTTTTTCAGAAAAAAGAGCAAATCTCATCGAGACATCAAGAGAATGCAATGTGAGTGCCCAGTGCTGCCCAGAGAGGAGCGTTCAAAGGGAGTATTAGCATGTGGGGAAGATTGTTTAAACCGGCTGCTGATGATCGAGTGGTAAGTTGATTATTTTAGCTTATTTTAAATGAAACAATTTGCAAGGTTCCCAGAGGAAAACAAAATGACTTATTTTGAATTCTTAGGATTAAAATGATTGTACAATTAGTAGGGATGGGAATCGCCAGCGGACCCATGGTATTATCAAGCTACCTACAATATGATATGGTGTTATCAAGCTACCCACAATATGATATCATTGCAATATGCTGCATTTTGCGATTAAAATATATTGCGATTTTTGTTACCTTTTTTTCCAACTGCAAATTGTTTCACCAAAGGAAAACTTTGTTAACATCCTTTTTACCTCATAAGATAAAGTTTTCAGTCTGTTCATCTGACTTTAATCTTTTTTATTGCAGCAAAATGTGATGCAAAGCAGACAGACTGACCAACACCATCATAAAACATGTCATAAATGCTGCCTACACCTGACAAACTGAACTGTTGGCAGATTTAAAGCCCTCTGAGAGGCCAGATTAAATGCATGAGTGAAACACCTCTCATGCAGGTATCCCGGTAACTGAATGGCAACACCCATGTTAGAAGTGTGTGTCACAATGAAAAGTTTTTTGTTGGCAATCCCCCATCCTTGAGCTGCATTTTGCAGGAGGTCTGCAATGTTTGCTCCAGTGTGACTTTAGTGTACTGCTTTAGTTTGGAGAACATGAGACAGCAGTCGCCACTTCTCTGTGAGATAATGTGCAGTTATGATCTCATATGAATCCACTGACCTTGAAGTTCAGGCGTCACAAGTTAACGCCACCCCTCCTGCAGTACTCAAAGATTCCTCAGCTTCATGCTTCACTTCTCTGCAGAGCTTGGGTATGGCATTGTTGGTGAAAGATGCCAGTACAGAGTCACATACCTTGGCTCTTGTGTTTTTAGCATGTCTCAAAAGCCTTCGTTTTCAACAACGCTGTATGGACACAGATCCTTGCACATGAAGTAGGTGATGGAATGTGTTATTTCATCAGCTCTCTCAGAGCTGGATGGTAGGTTTGTCAAGCTAAGTCCAGTGTTGGTTGATTTTTCTGCAGAGCCGGTTTGGCATTAGCTTGGCTGTCAGCGGCTACGCTCTCTCTATGGTGGCTTGTAAGGTGAACCCCCAATATTCGTAGTATTCTCAGAGTTTTTTATATTCTCATATGACACTGCTTGCAAATTGCATCTATCATATACAAGTCTGCCTTTTCTTCTGTGTTAAAAAATCCAAAACAAGTCCAGATGTTTGATTTGAACGCCGTTAGCAAATTTCTAATTTCTTTCTCAGGAGCCTCCATCTTGTTTTGTTGAACCTCCTGCAAAATATTGTTATACTGTGCTGTATCGATTTTTTTCCCCCCACCCCTAAAAATTTGTGGAGAAAGCTAAAGACAAACACTGATCAAATACTGTTTTGTTAATTTCCTTTTTACACCGTGATAAATCTTACTCATTGCTTCAGCAATAGGAAATCTAGTAACGTGGTGTACCCAATAAGAACTGGACAAGAGTCGGTGTAAATCATGCTGTTTACCATTAAAATGTGGCATATTAAACAACAAAGTTAAGCTGTGTAGGAGACTGTTGGCATACACATGTTAACTAAAGAATATCTAATTGCGTTTTTGTCTTTGAACAATGATATTTTTCAGCTCCTCGCGGTGCCTGAATGGAGCCTACTGCTCTAACCGACGCTTTCAGATGAAGCAACATGCGGACTTCGAGGTTATTCTCACAGAGGACAAAGGCTGGGGACTGCGGGCAGCAAAAGACTTGGCTCCGTAAGTCTCTCTAAAAGCTCTCATAACATTTTTAAAAGCAGTTTAACACTAAAATTCACAAAATTTGTAGTTATTGTGGGGCTGCCTACTCTATGGGATGCCTTTAGGCTGCATAGTAAAGGTGTCCATGTTGTTGTTGTTGTTTCTAGCATTCATTCATTCATTAACAGAGTAATTGCATTCCAAAACAAAATATGTGCCATTTGAACAGCTTGACACCAAAGCTTCTTTCATAAGAATATATAAATTGAAGGTTAAGAAGGAAGTTCATTGGTCATCTTAAGGTATTTTCTCACAAAACAATCACTTATGTGGATGGTATCATGTACATTATGGGAACAAAAAGCTGATAAACCACTGGCATCAACCCTTTATAAGAGAGTTAAGTGATGTTCTTACAGACAGGATTATTGTCAAACTTTTTTGTTTTTATTGTTATCTCAGAAACACCTTTGTACTGGAGTACTGCGGGGAGGTATTGGACCACAAGGAGTTCAAAACAAGGGTGAAAGAATACGCTCGCAATAAGAACATCCACTACTACTTCATGTCTCTAAAGAATAACGAGGTAAGGGGTGACAATTCGTGGTAATATTTAAACTGCAGTGTGGTTTAATGATTCAGGTGAAGTAGCTGGCAGAAGTAGTTGATCGTGCGTTATGTCTCTTCAGATCATTGATGCAACACTGAAGGGTAATTGCTCTCGGTTTATGAACCATAGCTGCGAGCCCAACTGTGAGACCCAAAAGGTACAGCAGCAACATAAATACAAGTCTTTCAGGTGAACTTACTGAAGGCTGACTTATCTAATGATGAGTTTTATCTCGTTCCAGTGGACTGTCAATGGCCAGCTCAGAGTCGGGTTCTTCACCACCAAGGCGGTAACTGCAGGAGCTGAGCTGACATTTGATTACCAGTTCCAGAGATACGGGTAATGTTTCTCTGCAGTTATATTTTACCCCACTTTGTGCTGTATGTATTGTGTTTCCTGTCTGAGAACACTTATATGGTATGTTGTGATATGTTAACATATATAGGTTTGTAAAGATTGGTTGCCTAACCTTTTTACTGACTGTTAAGCTGAGGTGATTTTCTTGTTATACATTTTTTCTACAGCAAAGAAGCACAGAAATGCTTCTGTGGGGCACCCAGCTGCAGAGGCTTCCTGGGTGGGGAGAACAGAGTTAGTGTTCGGGCAGCTGGTGGGAAGATGAAGAAAGACCGCAGTCGAAAGAGCGCTCTCACCACGGTCAGTTCTTTCAGTCATATTTGAAAGTGTGTCTTGTCATTTCTTTGCATCTGGCCGCCAGTGATGTTAATGTGGTTTCACTTCCACACAAGAATCACAACCACAATAACTTGACTCATCTTAAATTTGCATACTTCCTGTTTCAAATATTTTTTTAACCATAGAAATGTAAGAATCGTATTGTGGATGCAAGCTAAAATGTCTCAAATTTCTGAACCAGTTTCTGAAAGACTAAGGTGTAATTTTGATGATAACATCACTTTGTCCTTCCTCAGGTTGATGAGGAGCTGGAGGCGTTACTGGAGAATGGAGAAGGCTTGTATGATGAGAAACAGGTTGTGTCTCTCTGCAGACTAATGGTCCGAGTGGAAACTATGGAGCAGAAACTCATCTGTCTCAAGCTCATACAAGTATGACCTGCTTGGCTGATGCCTTAATTGTATTGTTATATTTGTTATTATCATTTGCAGTGCGTAATTTGATATATTTGTCTTTCACAGGATACTCAAAATTCATCATGCCTCAAGCAGTTCCTGGACCATCATGGGTTGTCTTTGCTGTGGATCTTCATGGTGGAGCTTTCTGAAGCTAAAGGCAACAGTGCCAATAACATCAAACTGCAGCTAGAGGTGACATATATTGACTTTGCATTAAAACATTCACAATGTTGTTGCATTCTACTGAAATCCTCAGAGCCTTTGCTGATTAATAATTGATAATCTATGATTGTGTTTACAGATTATGAAGACCTTGGCAGTGCTGCCCATCTCAACTAAGAACATGTTGGAGGAGAGCCGAGTCCTGACCTTCATCCAGCGATGGGCCCAAACAAAAACTCTCCCTCACCCCGCTGAGATGGACGGCTACTCCAGTGAGAACACCTCCCGTGCTCAAACACCCCTCAACACTCCCGATGGTTCCTCCACCAAAATGGGACCCGAATTGGATGGCGACACCACCAAGCCTGCTGTGTACCGCCGCCTTAAAATCATCAGTGAGAACAGTCTGGACAGTGCGCTCTCTGATGCAAGCAAAGCATCTGACGGGAAGGAAGAAGAGGAGGAGGACGATGATGAGGAAGAAGATGAATCATCAAACGCAGGACTTCCTGAGAGCAAACAGTTGAAGGCAGAGCCAGTGTGCGAAGCTGCAGAACCAACGAAAGGAACGATGGAAGAGCCGGTGAAAGAGGAGGGTCATGTCAAAGGGGAGAAAGAGAAAGAGGAAGAGACAGGGATGAGTTCAAGCAGTCAACAACAACCTCAAACTGAGGAAGTAAAAGAAAAAATGGAGTTGGATGTGGAGAAGGAGATTGAGATGAAAGAGGACACCAGTGATGGGCAGACGGATGAACCTGAGGGGCCAAAAGAGCCCAGTGAAGAACAGGAGAGTGGGGAGGAGCAGACCAGCGAGGCAGTAACAGAAAATGCTGAACTGGAAGTAGACCAGCCCAGCGTAAAAGTTCTTGAGCCAGAGAGCCAGTCCATCCAAACAGATGTTGCTGATGTTCCACCTGAGCCACCGTCAGAGAGTGTGGAAGCCCAGGCAGAGACACAAGAGGCTGAGAAACCTCCCCCTGGCAGTGAGGCACAACCTGGTGAATCTACCACTGATGCTGCCTCAAGCTCTGAGACTCCTGAGGCCAGTATACCCTCTGAGGTCACAGCGAACCCCGTGGACCCATCAGTGATAGGAACTCCTTCTCAGGATGAAGAGGAGGGTGTCTCGGATGTGGAGAGTGAAAGAAGTCAGGAGCCTCAACTCAGCGCTTTGGACATTAGTGGCATGGCTGCCAGGCTTCTGGACAGCTGGAAGGATCTGAAGGTGAGCTCAGACAGAGTCGCCTTTAAAGATAGACTGTGAATCATGCATATAAATATAATCTGTTTGCAGACTACTGTTTGAAGTAAGAGTTGTGCTTGTCATTTCAGGAGGTGTACCGAATACCAAAGAAGAGTCAAGTGGAAAAAGAAGCAAATGGTAAGTTTAGTCTAATGTTGATTTGTTTTTTGTTTTTTTTTTTGTTTGTTTGTTTTTTTTGCCTAGAATTTCTTTCCGTTTGAGTTTGACTGACTAGGATTTCTCACAGATCGCAGCCGGGATCGAGACATGGCTTTGACACCACGCACCACCTCTGGTAGCCGAGAGCGTGAAAGGGAGCGAGACAAGGAGAGGGACCGTGACAGAGACCGAGACCGAGATCGAGACCGTGACCGAGACCGAGATTATGACAGAGACAGGGATCGAGACTGGGACAGAGAGCGGGACAGAGACAGAGACAGAGACAGAGATCGGGACCGGGACCGGGACCGTGACCGAGTCTCCGACAAAACTCCACAACGCAGCACGGAGAGACGGAGGAGACGCTCCAGTTCTCCACCCTCATCTTACGAGAGGAGCAGCCGACGCGCTGAGGAACGGTAAGAACTCTTGTGATTGGGGAAACATTGCAAACAGTGTCTTCCAAGTAAAGCTTTGATTCTCTGCCCATACCCAGTTGGGTATTTCTCAATATTTCCCAGAGCTTGATTCAGGTGGAGTCGCACCATTTCCCGATTTCTAATTGAATTAATGAAGAGTTAGGTTTCACTTTCACTCTGCTTGTGGATCTGCTGCTCCGTCTCCTCAGACAGTGCCCAGAGTACACTTTGCTGCTCCAAGAGTGTGGTGCTCTGAATAACAGAATGGTATATTCCAACAGCGCTCTGAATTTATGAGCAGTCCAGCATGTGACTACTTACGAGTGCACCCTGTGTCTGTCACTGCACTGAAAAGACTTATGTTGACTTTACCTTAAACATTTTTTTCACAGTGTAAGTGAGCTTTGGCGATATGGCTGAAACTGCTACAAGGCATCGCCTATGACACGTATTTTTTAAGTTTTAAGTTTTTCAAACTTTTTCAAACAAACAATGGGAATCAAGGCAGTGGAATCCAACACGCAGTGATAAAACACAAAATCGCCAAGTTATGTTTTATGTCACAACAAACATTTGGGCAAAATTGTCCGTAACCCCAACAAATTGATGTGATTCACAGTTTTTTATTTTCTTTTGGTTTTGGTTATTGTAAAATTGGTCTTAAATTGCATTCCAAGTGGCATTAAAAGTCTTAATGAGGCTAGCTTTAAGCAGTCTAACTTTGGTCTTGTTCTCTGGATTTTTAAGGTTTGACCCATCTAACAGCAAGACACGAGGAGCTGGAGGCAAGGAGCGTAACAAGCTGTCCACAGAAGAGCGCAGAAAGCTGTTCGAGCAGGAAGTTGCTCAGCGGGAAGCCCAGAAACAACAACAGCTTCAACAACAGCAGCAGCAGCAACTTCAGACTATGGCTTATGACCCTTCTCTGGCGTATGCCTCCAGCCCTGGCTTCATCACCTACCCTCCTGGATATCCCATTCAGACCTTTGTGGATCCCTCCAACCCCAATGCAGGCAAAGTTCTGCTTCCTACTCCCGCAGTTGAACCCACCCTGAACTATGAACAGACACCTCCCCAGCGTCTTATATCAGATCTGGGACTGTCCTCTCCATCCTCCACTTCCCAGGCCACTCCAGTCTCCAGTCTTTCTCAGCACATCACCACCCCTGAACTCGCCACTGGCAACCCCCAACAGTATGCCCAGCCAACTGTAGCAACCCAGGACGCAGGCGTAGCTGTCCTCTCTGTGCCTACCCAGGCAGCCCCTCAGGTACAGGGCCAGCAGAGCTACACTACTCTCTGGGATCCCACAACTCAGCAGGCAGTGACTGTGCAGACACAGCCTGCGCAACAGTACGCCACGGCCCCAGCACAGGCTCAGACACAGACAGCCATCTATTACCAGGGTCAGCCATGCCAGACTATCTATAGCATCCCCACCGCCTACCCACAGGCCAACACTCCTGTCATACAGGTATGGTGCTCTTTGCGTCTATTTTGCTGTACTCAGATTTACTGATTTCTCTTGAGAGGATACAGTGTTGGAAAGCATAGATGATTTTTTTTGCTATTAACAATTGAAAAAGTTTGTGGTTCGTATGTTAGTGTAATGGCCAAGTTAACAGCTGCACAGCTCATTTGCATTTTAAATTTAGTACATTTGTATCACATTAAACTTCATCAAATCATTAGAAATGTAGAATGGATCAACCAGAACTAAGTTTTGCAGTAAGCAGTTTACTGTTGAGCTTTAAAGAGAAGCTGTCCTTTACAGCACAGCAAAAATAACAATGAATGCCCAGCAGTCATAGCACTCCACTTGTGCATTGCAGCAGATACTCAACACACAGTTACTGATCTCTGAATGTGTCTCATTGATGGTCTGATCTGATTGTGTCTTGTGTTTCTGAAGGCTTACACTGAACCCACAGCAAGCTACCTGCACAGTCAGCCTGTGTATCCTGGCCATCAGCAGGGAGTGGTGGTGCAGCAGGGAGGCACAGTCACCACCATTGTCACATCCCAAACTGTCCAACAGGTAATAAATACAAAATCTGTGTTAAAATTCAGGGTTCCCACAGTTATTAACAACCTGGGAAAGTCATGGAATTAGTGAAATCTTTTTAAGTTTTGAAGAAGACTTGGAAATTTGTTGTGTGTAATGAAATTGTTACAATAATTCTCCATGGATAACCTTTTACGTCATTTAAGATAAAAGTAGAATAATTTCTGCGGCTGTTAACGTCATGTAGATCTAATATGTGTTAATGTGTGACAAAATTTTGTTTACCATAACGTACGTTTCTTCGTTTAAATTTGACATGTGTGAATAAGAGAAAAATAATGCTGCTGACAGTGTGATTTTACATGTAGGATAATGAATCCCAATGTTTCCTTTCTATGATATGCACTACTACTCCTAATTCTTCTTATTATTATGGGCCCTTGAAAAGTCATGGATTTTTTTTTTTTTTTTTTTTCTTCATGAAAAAGCATGGGAACCCTTGAAAATGGCTTTTCTTAGTGGAAACAGGATGATGGGGCAAGATATATCTGACTGATAATTAACAACTGTACATCATTAGTTAAGGAACAATATATAGACTCTTAAGCAACATGCGGTAATATTGCAGAGTCACTGTTTTGAAGGATGCAGTAGTTTGTTGGGCTGTTTAAGTCTGCATTTTGACAATCTTTGGGATTTCAGAAATCTATATTATGTGACGTGATTTTGAGAAACTCCTCTGTCTCACTGTGGCCACAAGGGGGCAGTATACATCTGAATTTTGCAGCTTGTAAGAGCTACAGTATGTGGTTCCTGTCTCACATAATGACACAGTTCCTGCTAAGATATGACTTAAGTTACAACAAATAAAGAAAAGAGCTCAGTGGGCTCCATTTGTGAAAATGAATCTAAATGCAATCATCTATAACTTTAAACTACAGTTGTCAAAAAAACGCAGCTTTAGTGAATTAAGTTTTTTTCTTTTAGCAAAGTCCAAAAGAGGTAAATCCAAAGTGAAGCTACAGGGATTTTCTGCTAATGCTTATTTTCTGTTTCTTCTCCTCTGCAGGAAATGATTGTACCCAACAATGTGATAGATTTGCCTCCTCCCTCTCCCCCCAAACCCAAAACTATCGTCCTACCTCCCAACTGGAAAGTGGCCCGGGACAATGAAGGCAAGATCTACTACTACCATATTGTCACAAGGTGGGTATTGCTGTGTGTCTGTGAAGTGTGTTTTTGTACCTCTATGAATCCCCTCCTCCTCCTCCTCCTCCTCCTCCTCTGCATTGCATTTCTATCTGACATTACTCCTTTCTGTGCATCAGGCAAACACAGTGGGACCCTCCAATCTGGGATGGAAGTAGCGACAACACTAGTGTGGACCATGAATCTGAGATGGACCTGGGAACACCCACCTATGACGAGAATCCCTCCAAGGTGAGCACTCATCATTTTTAATGTGCGCTGTGAAATGTGAAATATGTGTAGCAGTTGACACTTCTGGGTTTTTTTTTTAGATAGCTGCATAGTGACCAAAAAAATCTGTTTCCTCATTTAACAATGAGGAAGAATCCTCTTCGCTTTTTCGTTTGGTTCCCAGAAAGTTTGTGCTTGGATGCAGAACATGATTATAGTGTTTGGTCCTTGAGGTAATTGAAGATGCTGCACCAGTGATTACTTTCAGCTGTGTCTCAAGGGGGAAAAAAGAAAAACCCTGAGCACGACACCACATTCAGCGAGTGTTACGTCCTCGCAGATGACTCCTCCTCGCAAAATGGCTTCATCAGAATATACATGGAGACAAAGATTTAAAGAGAGATTCCACTCACTCCACCCCCAGCTCAGCTGTCTGTTCCTTAGCCTCGAGGCTGTAAGGGGAGGGGTGGCTCAGCTCATCTCTTCTTCCTCTGCCTCGTTTGTTTTCCATCTTCATTTTTATCCTGACTTTGTGGATAATAGAAACCATCTGGAAGACCCAGCATTCATTTATTTGTGGTTTCTTGTGTTATAGTTTAACTACGCAAGTGTCCCTTTTTGTCTCTTTTAAAAAGATGTAATAGAGTCGGAAAAAAAGCGTCAAAAACTGAGATGGAGAGATTCATGTTTTTCATGCAGCGTTTCCCGCCAAGAACAGCTACAAGGTCATGGACCATTTCCCAGCATGTGTTTAGACTGTGGTGGTGTCCACATCCAGCGCTCGAAACTATGGCACATGCTCTGTACTTGTAAAGCATCTGATTTCACAGTTTCTAGATTCCTGGCCCTGGCACTGTGTTTGTGTGAATCCTTGGAGCTTACTTTTGCTCCTCACCACTTTGTTGTTGGTATACGCAGTCAGCTGTTGCCTGCTTGCCTTTGTAGTTGAAGGCTGGTGCTGGAGGGACAGCATCCTGGCAGGATATCCCTGCTTTGTGTCAAGTGGCTGGTGAGCAGGTGCTGTTTGATGCCCCACTGACCTTGATAGCTACTGTTTTGCAGCCAGTTGCCATGTTTGATTGAGATGATTCACAGGTGGGGCCTTACTTGAGATTTTAATTGTGGAAAATTACCCTGCTGGGTTATGTCAGTATGACATGTTGTTACTGTCTTCCTCTATAGCTGAGAAAATGACTGACAAACTGATGAAAGAATTAGATGGTAATTCGTTCGTGACACGTTATCCTTGTAAAACAAAGGGTTTAAAGGGATAGCTTGGATTTTTCAAGTAGGATTGTATGAGGTACTTGCATCCATAGTCAGTGTATTACCTACATTAGATGGTGGTTGGTGCACCCCCAGTTTGGAGAAACAGAAGCCCTTTTTAGATAGGAATTGTGCAAATTTGCAGGAAAGTCCAATCTTTTTTCAGCATTGGCAGTATAAAAACAAAATCGGGGAGTGCAGCAAAATGCCGCCTACCTACATTTGTTTATACAGAATGTGCCTTTTTTGGGGCAATGGTGGGCATGAGCAAGTAACAAGACGTGTAGCTCAGCGTGTGACGTAAACAGTGACGTGGGAGGGAAGCTGCGGCTAGTCAGGCGGCGATTCTCTCGTAAGTTGGCCCGTTCTTCACCGTTGCTGTCATCTGACGGTTAATGGCCTCTTCGTTTGCGAGGGCAAGGAGTTGCTCATCTTTACAGTGTCTGTCAGGTTTGCGTTTCCCTCTTGCTACTAGCTGCTCGCTAATTCCTGCTATCAGCTGTTTCCTGTTTATCCACCACCAGTGGCTCGCTCGTGCAGCGTCATCAACAGCTCCTCCCACAAGTCTTCAACAGCCCCTCCTGTTGTGGAAGGCCGCCTCGGTTTGTTTAAACTAAAAGGGTTCCTCCAATATGACTACCCTACGAGGCGGAAAATAGGTGCCTCGGATCAACTAGCCATTCCGCCTCTGTGTGTCTGAATGCTCGCAGCTTGCCATAGACGTGGGGCAGCAACAAAATGAATTTTAGCCACCTAAAACACTCAATACCAGTTTAAGTGTGCACTATATTTAGAATAGTTTCACCACTCAACTTTGCTGTCAGACAGCCCTTTCCATCGGGGAACTGAAGCCATTATCCATGCCCTCTTCCCAGACACCAGACTCCATTGAGAAATGCACTAATTTTACCTCACAGAAGACAGAAGTTGTTGGTCTACTGCTGCATTGATTGGTTAGTTTGTGTTATTGTTTGAGTTTGGAGTTTTAAATGGTTACTTTAGATTCACAAAATTCACAAACTAACTGACCAAGGCAGCGATAGACCAGCAACTCCAGTATTCTGTGAGGTAAAATTACTGTTTTTGTCAGTGGAGTTTGGTGGCATTGACAAGACCATAAATGAATATAACAGCTTCAGTTACCTGTTAGAAAGGGCTGTCTGGCAGCAAGGTAAAAATGCTCTGAATATAGCATACACTTAAACTGATATTGGTTTTTTTAGGTGGCTGAAATATGTTTTGCTGCTGCCCCCCCTCCGCAGCAGCAAATTGCTTAGTCTCTGTGGCAGAACTCCTTCCTGCTTCTCCAAACTGTGGGCGTGCCGACCGCCATCTACTGCAGATGATAAACTGACTGTGGATAAGGCCCTTATACAACCCCGCTTCAGAAAATCCAAACTATCCCTTTAATGTGAAACAAACAAAACTTGTTTGCTAAAAAGCATTTTAATCATCTCATCCATCTCTCTTTGTGTTTTTACTATGTTGTTGCAGTTTTCCACAAAGACAGCTGAAGCAGACACTTCGAGTGAGCTGGCTAAAAAGAGTAAAGAGACATTTCGCAAAGAGGTGAGCCAGAGTCTCTGTAAACAATGTCCGCAGCAATGTTATTTAACTCCAGATGTTTTAAAGTTCCAAACCTCTTCTAGCCACCCGTGCAAGTTTCCATTTGACATATTCTTCGCTTCTTAACAAGTGTTTTTGCATGTGTGTGTATGTTACTCAGATGTCTCAGTTCATAGTGCAGTGTCTAAATCCTTATCGGAAACCAGACTGCAAACTTGGACGTATCAGCAACACAGAAGACTTCAAACACCTGGCTAGAAAGGTAAGATTAAACAAGATGTTTACACATGCACTTAGAGCGTCTATTAATGCAGAGAAGCTGTAAACCTTGGCCCCCGCCTTGTCAGACACAGTTAAAGTATTGGTCAACTTTAAACTTAAAAAGCAAAGTTTCCCTCAAACCAGAGCTAAATAGTTGAGCTCCAACGATTTCTTTTTCCAGCCACATGTTTTTGTATTGTGCCTCTGGAAGAGACTAAAAACACATTGTACATGTAAACTATTATCTCCCTCGCTTTTGTTTTACTCATTCCTTTCTAAAAGCTCTTTGCAACCAGCGTTTCTTCAAAGAGCAGCATTCTTTTTGTTTTTTTTCCCCCCAAGGTTCCTGGTAGGTCCATGGATTGTGTATGTAGGGAGTGGTTTGCGCTGAGTGCCACTCGGACATACCAGGACTCTGAGCACATGGGCACAATAAACAGAAAGACGAGTTGGGCTTCGCTCATTTAGAGATTGCGTTTTTATTGTCTCAAATTATAAAGGGCAAAGTCACTACAAGAGAATTAACCATCCAACCACTCCACCGCAACTTACATATACATTGTAATTATATAATTAACTGTAGTCTGGTGACAAGAAACATGTCTGACTCTTTCCCCATCTCTGCCCATTCCTCCAGCTAACTCACGGAGTTATGAATAAGGAGCTAAAAGCTTGCAACAATCCTGAGGACCTTGAGTGTAACGAGAATGTGAAGCACAAGACCAAGGAGTACATCAAGAAGTACATGCAGAGATTCGGCCCCGTGTACAGGCCCAAGGAGGACACAGAGGTGTACTAGCCTCAGCGGCCACAGATGTTACTCTTGCTCTGCGCGAACACCGGAGAAGCACACATTTGCCTTTCCATTCACTCCTTCATGTATGTTACTGGCCAGCCTGAGCTGTGAAGTAGTTTCTTACGCATATTTATGACTAAGAATTGCACTGCTGCCCAAGAAGCTCTCCAGGCCCGGTGGATCACGGAGGAGCCCCGTTCTTGAGACTGGCGGAGACTCGAGTGTCGGTGAACGACCCCGAAAGCTCCAGGTGCAGTGTTCTCGAAGGACGACACTGCGGGGTGCTACAGAGACTAACGTTCTCACTGACTGTTTGATTTTAAGCATTTTTTTGTTTTTTTCCATTTGTGGCTCTTAAATGTTCCCAAGATGATCACCTGAATTCCACTTTTTAAACTCTTGTAGTCCTGAACGAGGATTACTCAATTGAATCAGCTTTGGTATCATATTTATCAGAGTTAGTTTGTTACTTTCCACTGTTAAAAATGGATCAATGACCCAACAGTCCAGTCCCCCCCACCCCCCACTTCCTTTTTCATGTGCACGCTTCAACCCCCCGCCACTGACTCTGTATCTGGTGCTGCTTTTAACTGGGCTGTGGAGGTCCAAGCTTCCAAGCTTACACTCCTCAAACCCTGCCTTCTTAAACACGAGACTTTGGAGCCTCTGTTGTTTTATGAATGCATGATGTAGGCTGAGGTCAGTTTGGTATCCTTATGGAAATTCCTACGTTTTCCACATGTCCTGCTTCAAGTAATATGCCCTCACCAGGATGAGCTTCACTCACAATACACTTAGGGATCAGCCAGTAACCAGCAGGTTGGCATGGTGATCATTATGTCTTTTATAAAGTTATGTATAATAATGGGAGCAGGGTTTGAATGCTGTGTTTGATGTGCTGTTTAGCTGTGTATCAGACCCCATTTCCTGTCCAACCCCTCTCCCGACTTGTCCTGCCCCTGTTTCCTCCTCTCACAGGAATAAGGTTGAAAATGAAAGTTGTAGCATTGCAGTTTTAACCGTTTCTAAACATCTTGTGTGTTCTCGTTCTTATTTTTTAAACCAGTCCTCGTTAGACGACACATAGGCCGGCCTCGCGTCACAAACTGTCATTCATTAATTTCCAAGATTTTTACAGTTGTCAGAGTAGGCTCATTAGCATTAGGTCATCAATTTGTTGCAGGTTATTAAATTGCATTGAAAGTTCCAACATATGTATATTGCTTTATATGTGAATATATTGAATAATAGTTTTGGGAATGTTTAAATAAGCAGACACTTTGTAAAAGGACTATCATTTCATGATTGAAAGTGTAAATAATGTGTAAAGTTACCAAAGCTGTACGCAGGAGAGTAGGGGTCAGGGAGCACAGCGAGCCCACCCATCCTCACCAGCTCAGCCCTCCTGATGCAGTTCCCACATCAGTCTGTCAGAACTTAGGAAACCTGCTGACTCACAGCCCTCTATTTTATTTCAGTGGCGGGGGAGATTTTCATGTTTCTTTTTTTTCTGTTTGTTTATTATTATTTTTCTATGTACAAAGTAAGTTTCACCCAACTCTACTGTAAGTATTGTGTAAGCACATTGTCATACGGAGTGTACAAACATTTTAAAAGATAATAAACTTTTTTGTAAAATTATATCCCTGCTGTGCAGTTAAATTGGGTGTCAGTTAAACAGATCTGAGCAAATGTGAGTGACCTCTGTTACATGATGAACTGCTGAGTGCACACCCAATCCCGTTTTAGATTGGCTCCCTCCTCTAATAAGGGGTGCACACGGCATGAGTGCCACTACATCGCGTACGCAGTGTTGAGCCAGATGTTTGGCCCCAGTAAAGGGAATCAAAGTGATCGACTGCCTTCATTAGAGACGTTCTGTGCACTCTAAATATGGAGACCCGTGACGAGTGGAGAGAGGCGCTGCTCTGCTTCCTCCTCTCTCGCCGGTCCCAACCCCCCTCCCAGTGTGTGCACATTCCGCAGCCCCATGCCTGTGTGCTCCAGACCGCAGTTAAGCAGTCCCGTCTGGAGTGTGTGACGGCATGTAACACTGCCCTAGGCCATGCAAGATGCCTGCTCCCACTTAGAGCCCGAATGCAAAGAGATCATTAACAGATTTGAGTTCAGAGCAGAGCAGAGGGGGAGCAGGAATCAGATTGTGCCTCGGAGAGAAAGAGGAAACTTTCCTGCAGAATATTTTGGATGGAGCCATTATTTTCATTTCACCCTCAAATTATTAAATACCTCTTAACTGATTTCCCTCAGGGTTTTGGATAGGAAATGTGCTTATACACTAAATCCCTTGATAAGGGGTAGTATATTCCAAATATGTCCAAACTTCCTCCCTGTGTTATTCATCAAGTGGGTTTTATGATTTACTGTAAATGACAGACATGTCTGTAGTAATGTGGTTGTGGTCCAGTAATTTTCATATTTCTGTGAACGTTAAAAAAGAAAAAAATGTTGGTGTTGCTGTACATATGAAGGCACATGACGTCCAAATTACATTTACAAGAAATGCCTGATTTGATCCTAAACTGCTAATTGTTTAGGGTCTATGGGAGGTACAACACAAAGATATCTGATAATAAATCTTTAAGTATTAACCCACTTATACACTCTCAACCCTATCAGATGAACTCAAGTGCCCCCTAATTGTCAACACCATTTATTCTTGCTATTTTAAATGTATTAATTTAATTTTAGCTGCTACTTCAACCATTTAGCCATTCATTGCTTTTAGCTATTTCAGCTATTTATTTATTACTTTTCACTAACATTATTTATTTTCACTATTTATCCATTAATTTAAGCTAACTATTTCAGCTGTACTTTTGAATTGTTGATCCATTGCATTTATCCATATATTTTGGGTAGCCAGAAACTATAAAACAGAAATCATCAATGAATTTTTAAATTTACGGCAGCTTCGCTCATAAATACTACTTTATTCTGTGTTTCATTTAAAATTTCGTCAAAAATAAACAGTTTGCACTACCTGCGGTCCTGTAGAGAAATTAAATTCAGCCACCCTGCATGAATATCAACAGTGAAAAAAAACATGACTTTTTTTTTTCTTTCAATTTTTAACTTTAAAACAGCAACTTTTTTTTCTTTTGTAAATCTTATAATGCCCACTGTGCCAGGGTACTGATATTACTACTGTAGTGTGAAGTTTATGTGGGGAAGCTACCATTATATGCATATTGCTACTGCCAGCTGTGTGTGTGTATGGGTCATTGGCACTCTGTGTGCAGTACTCCCCTGCTGTTCGCACTTCGCCTTGACTCCAATACCTGCATGTGGTGTGAATACTTTAAAAAATTTATGGTGGAGGGAGGTCAAGCATTTTCCTCCAGTCACTCAGGGAGGCTCAAGGAAATATATTTGTAGCTTCAGGAGGGGCGAGATGAGAAAAAACAAATAAATAAATAAATAACTAACGTCACACCCCAACCCACCCACTCCTCTGATGTGTTTGTAGCCATTAGCCCTTAGCCATTATTTTACGGTTACAGTTTTAACTGTTATTACAACAGTTGTAGCTATTTAAACCATTATTATTTAGCCATCCCTTTTACCTGTATCAACATCTCTGCCTGCTTGCCAACACACACACCCACACATATATATTTCAAAAGCTACTCCACAGTCACACCATAAGTAACTGCAGAAGTATCCCCATGGTGAATCCCTGATCTGCAGCATTACTTCAGTATCATATTCAGTCCCTCTGTTATAACAAAAGAGCACTGACTTATCAAAGTTATTTATTAAATGAATAAAAAATCTTACAAAACACATTAAGGCATACCACTAGGAAATATATACATAAAACCATACATGGCTGGCGATAGAAAAAATATCAAACCATCTAAGGCCATCACATAGTGTAACTAGCACACTGCAAATGTCCATGGTTCTCATAGATTTTATTTAGTTTTATACTTGAAACGGTGGTGAAATAAATACAAACGCAAGATGGAAAGATTGGACACGAGCGTTGACGTGAACTTTTTTTTTTCTGTCTACTATGAGAAATCAAGGTGACAAAAATGGAGCTGTGTCTTATGAATGTAAAGAGAATAGGTTAATTTCTATTCCCTTCTTCAGCCTTCAGAGTTCATACATGATCTCAATTTAAGCCATGACTTATCAAATTCATATTTAAGATATTTACAATCATAGATGATTATTAGGAAGAGCTAAGAAAGGTGTTTTTAAGAATGCTTCATTTTCTTGTCTTCTGATAAGATATGAAACATAACTGGTGCATAATATATCCTCAGTGTGAATAAATACCAAGGCTACGTAGTGACTGCAGCAGGAAAGAAACAAAAAAAACAAGGCAACAAACTAAAAAAAACAATCTAGTGAGTAGGTCCCATGTACACATCAGATAAAGTCTTCTTAGCAACTGCAAGCATCATCGGGAGGGTTTGATCACTTGGCCACGTAAACCCTTGACTAGGTTTCTTGGATTTTTCTTCTCTTCTTAGGCATGCACATGTGCACAGAAATGATCCCAAGTAGGGAAAGTCACATCATGTTAGAAAGCAGAGTTGCTGGAAGAAACCATCTCCTTCTGGCAAAAAATCATCTGCAAAACCAAAGAGGTTGCTGAAGTTGTGATTCATAAAACCAGGCTAGCTTTACTAGAAACGATGATCTAAGCTGTATTTGTTTACAATGGTGAGCGGAAGGCTGATATTTTTTAGCGGGGGTGGGGGACAAGTCTGATTGCTATCCAAATATCATGTAAACAGTGGTTTTTCGAATAATCACACTTGTGCGATGAGAGTAAACACATTATTCTGTTTCCTGCCACTAACCAAACACTCACAGTTACCAGGATTAGTGTGCATGTAAACAACTTTGTAAATGAACTTATTGTTGTGTATGTAGAGGTCATTGTTGTTCTAATCCAATGTGACCAGGTTTCTGCAGTGTCCACTGAGTAAGGCGTTGAGGCTTAACCAGAATTAAAAAATATTGTTCCCTCAAGTAAATAATACAAGAATATTTTTGTTCTCTTAGTAAAAACTGGATTGTAAGTGTCCAACAAAGCAATCTGGATCATGATCAATGACAGGTGCTGATATCAGAGTGCCATCCTTGTCATTTCAAAGTTCTTCACACGAGTCTGTCAGTGTCACATGTTCGTTCAAGGAGCCGTCAGACCAAAGAAACACCCTGTGCGGGGCAGTTAAGAGCCGTTACCACGTCGGGCCTCTCAATGCGGGCCAGTGCAGAACACAGCAGTCCCAGAGTGGCGCCTTCTTTCTGGGCCCAGTTAGAGAGGAGCGTGTGAGCAGGGGCCTCTCCACGCCCAAACAGGTCCAGCTGTTCAGGCTCGTAGCCCAGCGCTGCGCCCAGCTGCCTCCACCCCCGGCCCCCTCCCTCCTGTAGGAGGCGCTCCACCTCTTCCTGTCTGTTGGGGGGTAGGTTGACGTAAAGGCGGTTGTCCTGTTTGCTGTCCCTCTTCGTCCCTGTAGAAATCAACAACATTAAAAATTTATTTTCATTAATAATTGTAGTATGTATACTATTTATGATGCCCCAAATTAAAAGGTTAAAAGCATGGGTGTCATGCTACATTTCTTTCTGAAGTTCAACATTTCATAGGCGTGAAATTAGAAAGCTTCCATGTCATTATTCCTGTGGGAAACATCTGGAACTTAAAGGTGCCCTGTGGAGTTTTCGTGTAAATAAACCCACTCCTTAACAAATGTGTCGAATGCATTTACTTCCTTATAACGAGTTTAAAGAGTCATTTTTTTAAAGTATTTTGAAACCTGCATTGTTTACATCCATGTTCACTAGCTAGCAGCCTTCTTCAGATCTTTTTGTTGGCACATTGCTACGTTTTTTGGTGCATTGGTGCCATCGACTGTCCACTGGATAGCCAAAATCTGGTGTCAGGAAAGCATGTCAGGAAAGCATGTACATAGGCGCCTTTGTGCATTTACATAAAATAAAAGAAACAAACTTACAAAAACAATGCTAAATAGTTAGTGTGCTAACTAGTGCTAGTGGGAAAATACTGCACAGGGTGGAGAAAAATAGCAGAGATGGGACCAAGTCATTGTTTTGCAAGTCACAAGTAAGCCTCAGGTCTTCGCATTCAAGTGCCGAATCAAATGCCAAGTCATGACTGACAAGTCCCAAGTCATATTGCACTCTTCACACATTGTAATGCCATTTTAACAAGAGAGTGATTATATATTACATTTACCAAGATCACAAATGCTTTTTAAAATGTGTATTTGTTTGTCGAAAACAAATTTGTTGGAAGTTGTTGCATCTCCGTCTGTAACCGTTTTTCGTGGCTGTCTCCTGTAACTTGACCGGATGCCGTCAAATTGATTCAAACATATTGGATCATCTGGGGAATTAAGTGTCGACGTGCTGGGAATAAGTAACATTAGTTGATTCAGGAAATGAAGGGAAATAAAATGATTCGTGCCACACTTTTTAAATAACATTTTTAAGTGTTTTGGCTTGAGGGAAGTATTTTCAAGTCAGTGGGCTCAAGTCCAAGGAAAGTCACAAGTTATTGGTGTTGAAGTTCAAGTGAAGTTGCAAGTCTTTTTTGCTTTTGTCACATCTAAAGTCGTCAAATTTTTGACTTGAGTCCGAGTCATGTGAATGGAGTCCGCAACTCTGGAAAATACGTTCTGTCAGAAAATGAAATTTCCTGTTTCTAATAAAGTCCTTTTATATTGGAAAGTCCCACATCATTTCAAGTTTTATTAACAAGGCCTGTGTCTACCACACCTTTGCTGGGCTGGTTGTCCTGCAGGCTCTGAGAGTCCAGAAAAACACCGCTGTCACTTTGAAGCTTTTCTCCCTCTGGAGATGCTCCCAACTCAGCTGCACGGGCCTTAGAAAGAGCCTTCTTCTGTTTACACGATCTCCAGCTAAGAAGAGCAGAAGAAAACAATGTGAGTTAAGCTAACCACTGAGAGCTATTTTTCATCTCAGAGCCAATCTCTTCATCTTTATCACATCCATTTAAGGACTAGAACCCATCCCTAGTGAGGACTCACCATTTATAAGCCACATAAAGAAGCAGACCCAGCACCACGGCAGCCAGGACAGACACGTAGGCCAGAATGTTGTTGCTGCCGCTCTCATCTTGCGGGGTAAACTTGTGCGTTCCAGGGGCAGGACTGGTCTGCCCTTCCATCCCCTCATCAACAACTGGCCAGCGAGAAGCATCGGACCCACCCTGAGCAGGACGGGACAGAATGTGCAGCTTCTTGTCTATTGAGATTGAGAAAGAGAGGGACGTGTCAGGAGCTGTATCGTGCATCTGCACATATGCACATCAGAGACACATTTGGGCTGCATAAATTAGGGCCTGAAATAATTCCACAGAAGCCTGTACGCCTGATGTAATAATAGCCCCAGTCGTCCCGGTCCCCTGGAGTTTTGAATCCTTTCATTGCCCCTGCTTCCAGCCTCGTTCTCCCTCCTGCGGTCTGCCTATTTTAGGATCAAACACTCCATGGTACTGTGCTGACCCCTCGGGGGTCAAAGGGTCATGACATATGGACCCAGAGTGTGTACAAATGACCTTACTCCTGGAGAGCGAGTGTAGCCATTTGGGAGCAAGAGGACTAGTTGTCAGGGTCAGCAGCCTCCCTTGGCCTTGAGGTTTTTGGGGGCAGTTAACCTAAAGACCTGTCAAGCTCATACCAATTGGATTACAGCACTTAAGTGGGCTCTTTTTTCACTACTCATGTTTCTCAGCTCAGAGTGTTACAGAGTGTTCACATGAGGTGTGGATGCAGGTGTTGACCACATGTCCCTGTATTCTCGCAGGCTCCTCCGACTCCCTGTCCCCCTCCCTTTAGCTCATTCTTTTATCTTTTTCTCTTGCGTTTCAGATCTTTAAAGGATAAAGCTGGCACTACCACGACTGGCAAATCCCATTAAAAGACCAAAAAGTCTGTCTTTCTGTACTTTCTAATTTTCTTACTATGTCTGTGGCACTCTTCCCCAAGCCCAGTCGTTCCTACTGAAGACGTTTTTAAAAACTGGCCACAAATTTATAGCAACTTTTTTCCAAAGGTAATGTAATTTACTAAAACAGAAAGGGCTGTTTTTTAACAAATGACATTTAAATAGCAGTAAACTGTGTTCATTGGGTACTTTTTTCAGCTGTGTCTAATTAATATAACATTAAAGGAATACTTTACCCCATGAATGATCATTTGTATATGAATCACTCACCCCGAGTTGCACTGAATTTTTAAAAGAAAACTTTATTTTTCTCACGTCTCCAGTGAATGAAGACTCCAAAAACTCAAGACATTCTTGATCAATTAAAGTCAAAGGGGTCCACGTTTAACAACAGCAAAACTATCACAAAACATCTGTTTACAAACTCTTACACAACTCCTGCAGTATAATCCAAGTCTCATTCATCCAATCATATACTTAGTACTTCCCAAACACATGCACTTTCTCTAAGACCTTGCTATTTAAAACTGAACTCAAAGAAAAACATATTTACGATCTCTTTAAAGCCAGACTCAAAAACAGTAATTTTACTTTGGTGAACACGAGAGCTTCTGGTCTACTGCCGCCTCAATCTGTAGTTTGTTTTTGTAAAGCCCCTTTCTCACTGGACAAAAAAAAACACCAACACCCACTAGCATCCGGTGTTTGTATTTAATGGGAAAGGTTACAATCATTCCCAGGACAAATGACTCAACAGTAGTCATGTGTATTTATCGGCTCCAGCTTCGATCTGCAGTCTATTGGTTTTCCTGAATTTAAAAAATCTGCATACACGCACTAATTTTAAAAGTAAAAGGTGTATTTTTATGTGATTTTGCTGGATCCAAACTAACCCTTCAAAACACATAAGTCACACAATACAAACAAACTGATCAAGGCAGCAGTAGATCAGCAGCTCCCGTGTTCAGCAAGGTAAAATTACTGATCTTGTCAAAAGAGTCTGGCTTTGAAGATAGCAAGGATAAGTTCCCCTTTCAGTTCAGATTCAAATATGAAGGTTTTGGTTCAAATGCATGTGTTTGGAAATATCGGAGCAAAAAAACAAAAGACCGGATAAATGACAGGATTATACTGCACAAGTTGTGTGTATGAGTTTGTAAACAGATACTGACCCCGGGTAAGTAATTAATATCCAGATATTCATTCAGTGAAGTATTCCTTTAACTAAGTGGTTGGACAACAATGTAGGTCTATGGCACAAAGACATTAACTCTTTGGCTCACACATACGGTGAATACTTGTTAGTTTTGTGAAATTAATTTATTGCTGTTTTGGGTCTTTTATTTGGATTTGTTAACAATAACACAAACAGAGAATATCAGCAGTTTTGTATTTAAAATCCAATGTATCTTGTCAGTCTAAGTCTTTCTTACTACTCACCCATGCAGAGTGTGTCCGAGTTGGGCATGCAGTGTCGGATCTCCACCTCGCTGTCCGAGCACTGGGTGCAGGTCTGGCAGGGTTTGGTGCTAGTAATCTCCTCAGAAAATGTTCCCGGGCCACAGATCTGGCACTGCGTGTTTCCCTGAAGGCCACAGTCCCGGATGACACCCTCGCCACGGTTGCATTTGGAGCAAGGCGCACACAGGTGGTGGTTGCTCAAAAAGAAGAAGCCATTGTCACATTCGCATTGTGTTTCTTGAGTGGCAGTGCAAGCGGCCACCATGGGAACACTACGTGGGCACTTGGCACAGGGAAGGCAAGGGCCGAGGTCCTCAGACGAGGAAAACGTTCCTGGGAAACAGATAACAAAATCAGTACCAGTCAGGATAAACTGTGTTTCTCTCACAAATATCAGTGACGCAGTGCAGTTAAATTCTCTTGAGGGGCTGACAGAGATAATGATAAGGCAGGTAAAACATATTCCGCATCGGCGCAGTAACATTAGATTATAATTGCTTACCCTGTGGGCATGGTGTGCACTTGGTATCCTCTTCCCCACACTGTACCTCCACTTCAAAGCCAGCGGGACACAGACTGCAACACTGCCCTGATTCAGTGAACTGGCCGCTGGCACAGGCATCTCCAAGAGTAACCTGCAGTAAATACATAACACTTAGAAACAAATAGCACCACTGTTTAAAAAAACAAACACTATCTTAGCTCTCGGGCCTTTCATAATCAACTGTCTTTATTTTGACACAACAGTCACAGGATTCATCATGTTTAACTGAGGTGGTTGCCAGATCAAAAAAAAATAAAAAGAAAGTTTTTTTTCTTTGTCCAAGGAGTTCTCTGTCTTATATATGTGGGAAGAAAATTACACACACATCCGGCCCCTGTGCAACTGAAGAAGCAGGGAACTGGGTGAACTGAAAATGGCCTTTTTTTTTTATCTTTCTATCTGCCTCAGTTTTCACTGTTAAAGTGCTCTGAGTCCTTATCTGCAAGTGGGTAATGGCGAGCCCGGCTTGAGTTATGACATGAGGGATAGATCAGACATTCCTAACGGGCTGTGCAGCAGGGCTGGTGCCTGACAGGAGTGGCTGGCTTTAATCAGATGGCTTTAGACCACTGGAAAGAATAAGACATGAAGGAAGGGTGAAGGAAAACACTCAGAAAGGAGGAAGGAAGAAGTAAAAAGAGCTTCCGCCCTCCCGCTTACTCCAAAATCATCGCGAATGACAATGTGTAACTGTGTGTGTGAATACAGTGTATGTGTGTGTATTTCTTGACATCAGAAAGCGGGGGGGGGGGGGGCAGTAATATAAAGGAGACAGTTTCAGCCCCAGGCAAGGGTGTCAGTTAACCAAGGCTGCCCAGCATGCAAGTGTCTGTTTGGGTGAGAGGGGGCCTTTGATGTCGCAGGTGTGTCTACGAAGGTCAGTATTTCACTAACTCCCCTTCTCCAGGCTCTGAGCAACGGCATCTTAAACATGCACACATTTAAGGGAGATTGGCCCACTCTGCCTCGGGGCTGACAAGAGCAAACAGATGTCTAACAGCTAACCTCCTGCAAAGGGGAAAAGTAACAGCTAAACAACTCACTGATGTCTCTCTTTGTCTCTGAAGTCTGCCAACAAACACAAGCAACGTGTGCGGACCTGCAGAGCCTCCAACAAAAAGTCCATCAGAAACATAAACACACACACACACACACACACTGTGCCATGCCCCTAGTCACAAAACACTGAAATGTTCCATGCTGATACTACAGGAGAACCAGCTTTGAAACTGGGCTCGCCTCGTTCCAAAAACAACACCCAGTTTTACTGCGCCGCTTACAGAGGAGCCTGATGATATCTGAGTACCAGCCACAGAACCCAGATCAGGGGTATTAGGGTGTCGGGGTGGTGGAGTCCAGCAGGCAGGAACCAGCAGGATGTTTGGAGCTGGCAGACTGTGACTGAGCCTGGACCGTAATAACTTGTAGTCACCGAGGCTTCCTGGCAGCTCTGGTGGGTCCTCTTCTTGTGACAGATGGAGCTCCTCTGCTAACACTAGCTAACCTCTTAGCCCTCAATCTACGCTTTGATAAATATTTGGTGACAGTGGCTTTGATTTATTTTGATCTTCAGCTTGGATTTCTGTCATTTCACGGAGCCTGGTGTGAGTCAGGGCTGGTGGAGCTATGTAAGCCTGCCTGGAGGGCAGGAACTGCCAAAGGCTTGGCACTGCACCCACTGGTGCCCTGCACACAATGAAATATTTAGTCCATGCCCCACTAGAGACAAGCGGGAACAATGATCTAGTCAGTAGAGGTATGACTAAGACATTATCTACTGTATATAGAGTGTTAATAAATGTAAATATTACTACATATGGGTATCACTACATTTTTATTGGTATGAGAGAACATTCTAGTGTGCAATTTATATGTATTAGACGTAATATTACAATCAAATGATAAGGTTTACACTGTATGATCTCAAACTACATTATCATTACAGAAAATTAGACAAATAGGTGTAGATTTCAGGAGGGACGCAGGGGACATGCCACCCTTAATATTTAGAACATGTGCATGTGCACCCAAGGCAAGACATAAAAAGTAGCAAATGATTTTTATTTTGACAAAATCACAGACATTTATTTTATAAATTGATGCAGAAAATGCACAGATAGGTAAACAGGGTGTCTACAGGTTTCAGACACTTAAATTTAAGGCTTTTTATGACATTTTTAACCAAATTTAAGACTGATTTTTGGACAAATTATATTGTCCATATTCAAGCAGTACAGGTAAGTTCTCTTAATGCCTATTCTTTGTAGATTGAAGATATTTAAAGACTTTTTAAGAACCTGCAGACACCCTGCTGCATTAAAAATCACCAGCATGCAGGAAATTAAGTGTTTAATGCTCAGAACTTTCAGGCGGAGGACCCTCTGTTTCATACTTATGCCACTAAATGTTAAAATAAAACCTGCACCCTTCACTGGACAAATTTGCCATTAAATCCACCTCATGACAAAAAGTATTTATGCTCCCTTCCTGTTATGCTTTTCTTTAAGTTTAGTAACATTTAGGGTCAAAATAAAACTTAAAAATAAAAACTTTAGTCGTGCATAAATCAACAATATCCTACTTAGGTGTCATATCCATCTTACAGGCAAAGATTAATTTGCATGCACCAAATACTATTCGGTCTTATCTGCAGCTTTGGGGGCAGAAAGTCTGAAGGGAAAGGGGGGCTGCAGTTGCTTTTTCCATTTAGGTAAGAAGCTGCAATCTGAAGGGATTCCCCAGTGAGAACAGACGGACCACCGAGGAGCAAACTGCTTTCAATGGGGCTCTCAACTCCACGGCTGCCGGAGTCACTCAGTCATCACGGATCTCACACGCACACACACACACACACACACACACACACACACACAAACACACACATACACACACTACATTTCAGCCTTCTCTATGCCCTTTTGAAGTGAGGCCACTTTTGAAGGTGCGTAGGCTGGAGTTTCCACAGTTAATCTAATCTTCGTGAAAAAAAACACACAAAAGGATGCTCTCTTCCTGTGAAGACGACGACCCCATGAGCCTGTGACGGCAGCAGACAGAGGTCTTTCAAGAACACACGGCCTGAGCTGAGGGAAAGTTGTCAGAGCTGCACATCCCTTCTGCGCTGATTACTGTCATTAGTACATAGGGAGCATCAGGGACAAATTAAAGGACATGAGTTTCACCCAAAACTATGATCCTGATTCAAACAAGACAACACACAGTGATCTGTTAACCTTTAATCTGCTGATTCTCAGCTCACAACAAAGAGTGGAGAGGTGGTTCAGATTTCTAAATTATCCAGTAGTCTGCCCCCCACAGAAATCTGCTTAACTACTCTATGGAAATTCAAATAACTGTGGTAACAAACTAAGCTAGACCCCCACTTACACACACACACACACACACACACACACACACACACACGCACACACACCACAAACTGGGAGAAAATTGTGATAATTGCTTTGCTCCGGATATCCAGACCCCAGCTATACTGAACACTAGGCCACATTTTCTCCAGGAATAAGCAACAAATATGGCAACATGTCCAGGCAACAGTTACCAGTGTGCTCACATACTGTTAAATACAATGGACTTCTGCATTAAATCATTCACTGAGTAATGACAGAGGCATTTCCCAGCACAAACACTTTTCAGTAGGCTAAAGAAACAACCTCAAAGTCACGGATTGTTTGAGAAACAGCATCTTAAATTTCAAAAAAAGGAATCCTTCTGACACCCTGATGATACGACAGAGATAAACATCTTTCTAAGAACTGATGTTTTATCTAAATACTTTGATCTAACTAAAGTGCTTTGACTCCAAGGAGCGTGTCCAGACAGGACTACAAGCCCCATGGGCTTTGTGAGGTAGATGAGTGTCAAATTATTGTCTGTAACAGTGAAGGCAGGGCCCTTCTTCTGACACTGATCCCAGCTTAATGACATGCTATCAAACATACTGGAACTATAATTTGTTCATAAAATACAACATTTATCACAGTGTGGGTGAATAATATTGGTTAATTGTGTGCTCCTGTGTTTTGTCTGATGTTCAAAGTTCATTCACTCAGAGTGTGAACATATTTGAGAGATGTTTGGTGATAGTGTAGATGTACAGTAGGTAGGCCACAGCCCAAGACAAGCAGCATTATAGGAAAATAAGAAGCAGTTTGACTTTACTGTGTTTGAGAAATCAAATCTGATGTCTCCTCTCAGTCTTTCACTGTGATTTTCCATCTTCAGATTGACTACAGACATATTCACCCAACAGGGGCCGTGTGACACAGCCTTAATGAAACATGGCTCTGTGGTGTAACACAGATTTCCTTTGGGAACAATGGTATAAGACTCAACTCTGTGGCTGGAGCTCACAATAGCTGCTATTAAAATGTTTTGGAGATGAGAGTGAGAAATAAGAAATCAGCAGATGATAGAGGATTTAGAGTGGTGGAGATAGTGTGTGTTAGTTAAACAGTAATGAACTGTTGCTTACTTTTAACAGCAGAAGCGCGCAGATGACAAACGGTCTCATGTCTGCAGTCTCCAAATTCCTCCTCGACTTCCGAGCGGACAGATGCGTCTATTTCTCAATCTGCAGCCCTCAACAGTCGCAGAAAACGTGTCATGCAAACTTCCAGTTATCTAAATCTAACTGTAACACTTAAAAAAACTAACTCCTCGCGAAACGTGCTGGTTCCGCAAGTTCGCTCATAGTCCACTAACCAGATTTCTTCTACTTTACGCACGGCTTCAAAGCGCAGGCTGTGTAATCCGTAGATTCTCCCATTGGCTTCTCTTAATGCATTTCCCTGCTGATACTGTGCAACTTAACACAAAGTTTCTTCTGTTTCAGCTGGCAGGATGCGTGAACCGCCGCCTCTCTCGCAGCTTTGCAACAGATGAGGCAGGAAAAAAAGCTCCTGAAAGCTCTCCTGGGCCTTTTCTCCTCCCATCTCCTCGGCTTTCACTGCGGCTCTCTGATTGGCTGCATCCCTGCGACGCGCTGCTGGAAACAGAAATGTAATGGAAGAACTGCCATCAAGTCTGTCATTGTTACTGTATGTGTGTGGGTATATGACTGTAAAACCCTCTTATATATATTACCAAATAGTTAAAAAAAAATATTACAGAGCAGTAGGCTGATCTATGGAGGCCAAAAAGGGCTCAGTATTGAATGAATGAATAAGTGGGATATTATGGAATTCAAAAAATACATGAATAAGTAAGGACAAAACATTAGTGGTGCCATATAATCAGGCTGCTGTAAGTGCATTCACCTTAACACATGTACAACTTCAGGTGCTTGTACTTGAGTATCGTACAACTTCAATTAATAGCCCGGGCCATTATTCGATTAAATCACAGAACTCAAGGGGCCTATTTTAGGGACAGGCGTCTATATGAGACAGGCCTTCAGTTCCTTTCACACAAAACTGTTGCCCAGCAAAGATCGGGCAACACAATCAAATTGTTTACTTAAACCAGTATGAATATTACTCGTATAAAAATTAGGTTTCAGATAAAATATTAATTATGAATCACTCATTTGATCAAGCTCCAACAGACATCAGAGAGAGAGCATTATGGCACCCGAGGATTATGGCACCTGGCATACTGTCACAACACCACTTTATCCTGTTTAAACAACACCCACAACTTGGATTCATTTTCATGAAAAACCCTTTTCAGTCTTTTGATCTGAGGACCCCTATGAACTCAAGGAATATGAATAACTTGCAGGGTAATCGAGGAATGGGCACATAATTTGAGGTAGCCAACAACTCACTTTTACACATCTGGACAACTTCTACAAAAAAAAGAACTGCTTGGCAACCAGACCAGGCGTCTAATTGAGACAGGCATTTATTTGTCAAAATGTGTAGCCACACTGGGTTAGTAAAAGAGACTAGGCTTTTAATTGGAGTTTTACAGCATTTCCATTTGATGCCAATTAATGCACCCAATTAGTTTGTTTAGTTACTATGGATCAAACAGGTATTGTATAAAAATAGTTAAAATACTACTTACACATTAACATATAAGTAATATCTGATAGTTTAACACTAATATTCACCATTTTACTGCAGTACATTTTGCTCATGATACTTAACAAACCTTAACTTAAATAACATGTTTCAATGCTGGACTTTTACTTATGATGTCAATGTCAAGTTAATTTATATAGCACATTTAAAAGCCTAAGGCCAACCAAAGTGCTTTACAAGATGAAATCATCAGCACCAATAAACAATACAAGCAGAAACAGTACAAAGCAGAGAGGTAGAAGAAAACAAAACAAAACAAGACACAACAACAGGTGACTCAGCTCAGCCAAAAGCCAGGGTAATGATGGAGTATTTATTTTTTTTCTTGTGGCATTTTCACTCATGCATCTGAGTACTTCATCTATTAAAAAACCATGGGATAGTCGGATTCTAATTCATGAAATGCTATTTCATACTTCTATTTTTCACAACAAGATATTTTTTTTTCTCTATTAATTCATAGAATTATTAGTATCATTTTGTGTTGTTTATCTGCTTATTTAACACTTTGGATGATACTAATACAGATTAATGGTTGCTGGCACTGGTGAAAAGACAGTCGGCTACATTTAATAGAGTATTGCACAATTATGAGGTACTTGTACTTTACTTGAGTATTTCCATTTTATGATATACAACAGTTCAGAGTCAAATCTCGTAAATTAACACTCCAGGACATTTATGATGGCTTTAGTTACTTTGTGCATTCAGATTATTAATACAAAAGAAAATCAACCAACAAAGTAGTTAATGATATAATAATAATAATAATGAAATATACTATATTATTCTGAAATGAATCATTCTGCGTATTGCATATTTTTACTTTTGTTATTTTAATATATTGTGCTGCTAATACTTTTGTACTTAATGTAATATTTTCAATGCATAGCTTTAATGTGTAACAAAGTATTTCTACATGGTGACTGACATTGCTACCTTTACTCGAGTACAAGGTCTGAGTACATCTTCAGTCACTGGCTGCTGAGACCTCAAAGGTGTCCTGTTGGGGGGTTCAGATGTTTAATAAAGACTTGGCATAATCCTATAATATGTTCCTGATTCACAGTAATAAAATGTGTAAAAACAGCTTTTCATATTAGGCTTACACTCTTAACTATATTCCTAAAACTTTTGTGACAGTGAAAAAAACACATGTGGATCTGAGGACAACATCTCATCAGATGGATCTCTGTGACATGACACCAGTTTACAACGCCACAGGGCTACTTACACAGAGCTGTGATCAGTTGTTATCAGAAACAAAAGAGAGCATGCGAATCAAACAAGATGCTCTGAAGAAGAAGTGCATGTTTGATCTCGGCAACTCAAAAGATTAGAAAACCAACGCAGGGTAAATTACACACCTTGTAAATTCTAGTGAATGCATCGCAGGGGGCCCCAGGGACTTCAGAGGAAAACAAATGGAGAGATCTCTCAGACACAATACTACTTGCACTTCAAAGCCTGCTGAGGGACGAGAGGAGACAGGCAGAGAGGATGTTCCTGCTCTGATAAAACTTGAGACCGCATTTCAGTTTCTTTCATTATACATGCAGACAGACACAAAACCTCTCACTTGCTTGGATTTTAATTATGTCTGTATGCATGCATGCTTTGAGCATCATCCACACTGACAAGTGTTTTTTATTCAGTATTATTGGAGTCATTAAAGTCTTATTTTCATAAAACAAGTGAAAAACAAACTCTCTCTTTTTAAAATTTGTGAAACTTATTGTGTTTATTTGATCATTTATTAGATATTTGCTCCAGTCTTGCCAAATAGTTTTTGTCTATTATTGTTTTTTCTCCAGTACAAACCAACTTCTTTCAAGTTTCTTTTCTGAACACACTCTTAAAGCAAGTAGATTTATATTGGCAGAAATGTTGCAGTGATTTTATCACACTGGCCCTTTTTTCACTTCTTCTAAGAAAAAATTACTTCCAGGAGAAAACTATTTGGTAACGTGGAGGTTTTTTTTGCAGTTCATGAGAGAAAAGATCAAATAAATGGTAAATAAACACACATTTATCAGCAACCAGACAAATAAACAGTTCCCCTCACTTCTTTATTCTTTACTTGTCTACATCATCTTGCTGTAGGGCCGCAGGCCCTTTATCTGAGGGCTGAGTTCCTCTGTGGTCATACATGGGTGGGAACGATAAGGCAGCTATAAAAAAAACATGATCTTGTGGACCAGAGGGGGAGAAAAGGAGAGAAGGAGGAGGGGGAGGGCTGATGTCGTTGACGGAGGCCTGTTTGAGGGCTGTTGCGGTTCTTGGCAGGAACAACTTGAACAACACCAAAATTGCAGCATTTCACGACATCCATTCCCTGCGCCTGCCCTCAGGTCTGGAGAGGTCAGAGGGAGATACTGCCAATAACCGGGAGCGAGGTGTCAACCCCTCCCACCATTGTCAGTGGAGCCACATGAGAGTGACTGCATCCCTCCTCGCCCTCCTACTCCACTTCCCTTATTCTCTATTCTGTGGTTTGTATTTGTCCGGGAGTCTACAGGTTGGTTTTATCACCCGACTCACCCCTCCCCATTCCTCTGAATTGTACCCCCAGAGGTGTTTATGGGGAGGCCGACAGGATGTTCGGCCCACCAGGAGATCAAAGTCTCCTCTTCAAGTAAATGTGCTCACTGTGACCTTTTCAACTCTAATAGGGTTAACATCACAGACGCATGCAAGGCTGGGATTACAGTAGAGGAGCTGGATGATCTACGTCGTGGCAGTGGATCAGTTTCCTTCCTGCTGTGGTTCATACACAAGAATCAGAGCTCATTTTTCAGTAATGGGCGATCATCCTCAGGATATGGGCAATGGTTCACAGAGAAAAAAAAAGGATTCCTGAATATAAGTGTGCAGTCACAATTACTGGCCATATTAGGACAATTTCAAAAGGAAGCATAGAGACTGTGAATATGAGAAAACACACAGACATACAGACAATCAGGATTCCCACTGTGAAGTTACGAGGAGCACAGGCTGATTGATTTTTAAAAAGTAAAGTGTATTTTCAACATCTTCCAAGAGCAATACAAAAGCTAAATAATAATCCAAATACAAGGCAGTGCTGGCCTTCGCTCAAGGCTTTTTGAAGGATGACTGTGGATTTCAATCAAGACTTTTGAACAACAAATAATATCAGACACATAATGACCTCGACCTACTTATTTATAGAGGATTAAGACTGTAAAGGCCCAGTTCTGAAAAAAAACTTCATACTGAGCTGAATAATTCGCTGAAATATCATGATCATAACATTTAGAGCACAACAGAGCAGTGTTACATGAAATGATATCAGTGTGCACAATAGCAAACTTAACTATCAAATGTATAACTGAACAGCTGCTTATACAAGCAATCCTTTATATCCACAGAGAGTGATTTTACAGTTGCTGTATGTCACTTGAATGAAACATAATTTCAGAAAGCCTGAACAGATTTTGTGTATAAATTCATAAGTTGACATTACCAATACAGTCTCTACTATATTTGCTTACACTTAAAGGGACAGTACACACCCAAAATCAGAATACATATTTTGCCTCTTACCTATAGTGTTATTTATACATCAAGATTGCTTTGGTGTGAGTTGCAGAGTGTTGGAGATAACGGCCACAGAGATGTCTGCCTTCTCATGAATATAATGGAATTAGATGGTACTCAGCTTGTGGTGCGCAAAGCATCAAAAACATGCATTTGAAAATCTCAACAGCAGTGTCTCTTTCAAGAAATCATGACACAGTTACTGAAGATAATCCACAGACCTTGTTGTGAGCAGTTTCATGTAGGCACTATTTTCTTTCAACCAAACTACACCCACTTACTGTATCACCGCAGAGAAAGAAGCGTGCATCCACCAAGCAGCAACCTTCAGGGCTGAAAAATAAATCCATTGCCCAAGTGCCAAAACCTGCAGTTCCTCTAATGGCCACTTGAGGCTGGCTCCAGAAGCCAGTCAGTCCCCATTGACCCCCATGTTAAAATGCCCAACTTAACAGCAGAAATAAACATGTTTACAGCCTGGTACAAAAAAAACAACCAGTTCATGACAACTGTAGTTTATATAACTCACCTGCTTACATTTCATTAAGGCTTTAAGTAATGCGTATTAAGTGGTGCGCCACTTTGAGTGACAGGCTGTCTGTGAGGCGTTGCTACAGTCTGAGTCAGCTCCACTCTGTCGTCCAAACATGGTCACTTCTTGCTCCAAAAAAACCCCAACAAGATGGCAATGGTCAAAACGCAGGAGTCAGGCCTCAAAATGTGAGTCTGCAAACCAACTGGTAACATCATGGTAGCTATGTGGCAGCTGGCATCTACTCATGGACGCAAGGCTTCTGCTCTTGTCAAGCTTGTAAGCTGCCAACATTAATGCCGTCTTCCTTAGTTGAGCTGTAACGTTTGATAGCTGAGCGATGCTAGCTGAGCTAGCAGTAGATGTACGCTTCCTTCTGTGCAGTGATACGGTTGGCGGGTGTATTTCATCAGAAAGAAAATAGTTCCTTTATGAAACTGCTCACAACAAGGTCTGTGGATCATCCTGAGTAAGCGGGTCATGATTTCTGGAAAGAGGCATTGCTGTTGAGTTTTTCAAAGGTATTTTTTTGACACTTTGAGCACCACAAGCCATGTGCCATCTAGTTCTGTTATATTTGAGGGAAGGCAGACGTCTTTACAGCCGCTATCTCCAACACTCAGCAGCTCAACCAAAACAATCTGGATTGATAAATAGCACTACAGGTAAGAGGAAAAATATTTTTTATATTTTGGGGTAAACTGTCCCTTTAGGGTTATTCTTAGCAAAGCTTACAGAGACTAGGTAATTTGTGTGTGTGCTCAGTGTTATGGGTATTGCTTTCGCTCCAAATAGTTCCCTTTGTCTCTGTCCCGTCATGACACTGCATAACAACTACTTTGTTCCGACCACAGTAAAAGAAGCTGGCAGGAAGTGAATTCCTCTGAAACTCACTCACAGGCTTTTACGCTCACGTGTTTCAGAGTCATCATGTCTTGAGATGTTTTCAGCGCTTCGTAAAACAGCACAATAACAGTACAGGCAAGTATGTGCATCCAGCCAACAGTTTACTGAGTTCACAGACATCTTATCCACATCTGAGTCATAGTTGAGCAGTAAGGTGTGTTTAAATCAGATCAGCAGGGGTATAGTCGGACATATAGTGATCTTACATAGATGATTGGAATTCAGTGTTTATACATGGCTCGAGAGACAAGCTAAAAAGGCACTTTTCAGATAGAATAAAACAGGGATACAGTGTGTGATGAATAGAGTAATAATAAAACCAGTACAGACACATTTGTAAAGGTCTTTACTCTATTGTGTGTAAGGCAAGAGGAGGCTCTCCTTTCGAGTTTCATTGCATCCAAGCTCCAGAGTCATGATAAAAAAGTGAATATACTTCACATACTTGACCATTAAAGCAGTTATTGCTTTAATTGTAACAGTTTTACTTTGTTTAGAGCCTAAAGGAATGCAGGATTATATACTGTGGTATTGCAGTGCACTTCTGGTGCAAGGATCAGCAAATCCTGATGTTGACCGCTAAGGATCACAACACAGCACCGGTTCACAACCAGTTACCCCCTGTATCTTTCTTTACAAAGTCAACCCCCATGTGGAATTTACCAGTATTGCAACGTGGAAATCTCGAGCAACATTTACAGCAGTTTTCAAGTTTCCAGGAGTTTTAAGAAGGTGCCAACGCCAAAACAACGGCTTTGGGACATTCAACAGCGCAGGGATCACAGCTGTTCCTCTGATAAGGAAGAAGCCAAGAACATGAAGCCTGGAGTGTTCACAGCATTTCTTCTCTCTGTGTCTGAGGCCGTATGTGCATCAGCACGAGTCACATCCCTGAAATATGACTCACTGTATTTATAGTTCAACAGCGCTTCACAACCTCACACACCAAGCTCTTCTTCATCCACCAAAACAAGGCCACTCTTTGGAATGATGCTGATTAAAAACAGTACACAGCTGAAAATGAAATACGCAATAAAATATCAGTTAAGAATAAAAAAAAGTGCACAGTGTATAGTTGCTCTCTCAGAGAGATCAGTGGCTGAGGAGGATAGTTTCCCAGCTTGTAAAGGGAACAAAGGATTTGTTGAGTCTGGTGATTATCTCGGTGGTGCAGGTAGTATCTGCAGCCTACAGTTCTCAGAGTTCCTCCACCATTGCTCATCTCATTTGCCAGTACTCTCAGTTGGAATATACTCGGTTTCACCTGACGACACCTGAGAGATGCGACGGGAGCCCCAAAGGCGACGGGTGAATTGTCCTGAGCGGACCTGAGAACAGGAGTGGAAAACATGTTAATCTTCACTTAAGGGCTAAGATGGAGATGTTAGACCAAAGACGCCAAATTATCATCTGAAAAACCTGGTTTCTAACAAGCACTTCGCATATGATTACCCCCCTCTCCTCACGCACTCACACATACAAACATACACCGCCACCCCACTCCCGCATCTCATTGCTTCTCACCTCCTCTGGCTTCCCTGCCCCCACCACAATTAACTTCCCGTCCTCCAGTCCCACCAGGATGTGGCTGCACTCTTTGGTGACAGACAGACTCCTCACAGGGACCTTCAAGGCCAGGGGCGACACCGAAGCATCCAGGCTGTCAAACAGAGAATGAACGTTACTGTACAAGCTGTCAATTGGCGGCATTGTAAGGAAGTTCAAACTATGTTCTCAATGCTTTTACCTGCATAAATCTCGTATGTGGAGGCTCCCCTGCATGGTCCCCAGTATGATGTGTTCAGACATCAGGTGGAGAGCAGTCACCTGCTCCTCCATGGTGAAGGAGGACAGCAGACAGCCATTTACTGAGTAAACATGAATGGAGTACTTGCCCTGGAGGAACAAGCAGAATTTTGGTAATGGCGCTGAAGCAGGTTGAAAACTTGTTTGTGTGTGTATGTATGTGCACTGTAGGTATTAAAGCACCTTTCTGTTAGCTCGTTCCTCCAGAGAGGTCTGTACCACAATGTGGCCCTCCATGCCCACTTGGAGCTCAGAGATTTGGGCAGGTACACAGCTATCACCAGGAGGCCGCAGCGTTCGCAGGAACTGGCCTCGTCGGACAGTATGCACTATCACAGTCCCGTCCTGAAACACAGTGAACAGAAAGGGAGGGTCTACTTTTAGTGCATTATTTTTGAAGTTTCACAATGCAAACCAAAGCCACATGGACTCACAAGTAGCCAGTTTATTGGAGTCTTGGCAACCTGTCATGCTGCAACGTTTGGCAACAGAGAGTCTTAACAGATCAACGTAAAGCCCCTAAAACTGCAGCTAGGCATAATGGACTTTTATGTTCCGTGTATCTTCTCTAATTCAACTAGTTAGGAACACATGGGGAAAAAGCTCAAAATGAGAATCAGCTAAAACGGTGGTTTACCCTTGCTCAATTTGATAAAATTATGCTTTCAAGGTTTGAAGAGCTGCTGGCTATATGATGGAAACATCTGTCTCTTCATACCTATAAAGCGTGTTAGGGAGTTGTTTCCTGTAGCTGGTACAGATTACATTCGTACTTCTAATGAGCCACATCACAGTTTGCTTGGAGAACATCCAAGTATTGTTTTCAAGCATGCGTGGTTATTTATGTTGCACAGCATTTTTTAACACCTGTAAAAATCCACAGAACTCAAACAATATGAGAGGGAAAATTTTCATTCAATACTTGTGGGGAAAAAAAAGTGTTACAGCTTCTAAAATGTGAGAATTTATACCAGTGATACTCAACTTACGACCATGGGGCCAAATGTGGCCCATGATAGGGTGCCGGGTGGCCCACTGACCTTTCTCTAATTTACACGCAAAATAAACTGATTCACAGCGGTGATATTTTTTGTATTTTGAATACAAGGCGTCAGAGTGCATAAAAAGCATCAAGTTAAAGCTTGTTTTCTTTCTTTTTTTAAAGTGCCAGGGGAGGATCTCGTGGACGCCCCAACAGAGATCCGAGCTAAATCCTGAATGTCCTCAAATCCTAGAAATGCCCCTGTGTACACCTGACCTGCACAGGGCTGCTGCAACTGGATTTGTCTGATTTATTTATCTGATAAATATTGTTACTGGTTTATTATTTGGCCCCTGGCCTCCTGGTGGGCAAGATGAGTATTCATGATTAACATCTTTTCTTTGCTTTTCATTATTGTAAACCAAATAACTTTGGGTTTGGGACTGGTGGTCAGATAGACAAAGCTATTTACAAAATGAAAATACTCTGTATATTATTCCTTTGTGACGAACTGTGTATATTCTGCATGTTTGTATAAAGCTTATAAATGTTGATAGAATGCGACATTGCTGACCTTTGACCCTGACACTGCCATGTCCAGTTCAGTGCTGATGGCCACACAGGTGACCTCCTGATCATGTCCGCAGAGAATCTGCACGGGCCGAGGAGAGAGACCGCTGGAGAAGCCACCCTGAGGTATAAAAAAAAATAAATAAAATGAGAGTCCATATGTGAAGCCACGACTTTGACTGCAGCTTGTAATCATGCACATGTGCACACTGCCGCATGTGAGCGAGCCTGAATGAAGATGTTTACCTGCTGTAGAACCTGCCACACTATACAGGATGTGTCCCTTGAACCAGAGATGAGGTAGATGCCACAGAGATCCAGAGCCAAGCAAGTAACGACGTCTTTGTGGAACACATAAAAATATAAATTTGTAACATGTAAACAAAGTATATCAAAGTTAGACATTATGACAATGAGAGCTCACCAATGTGCCGGCAGATCCTGCCCACCAGCTTGCCCTTCCCGAGCTGGGTGACACGGAGACTGCAGTCCCAGTGTCCTCCGCTGAACAGCAGCCGGCCGTCATTGGACACCACCAGCACCTGAGCACTGATCTCCACCCCAGGAGAGAAAGGCCCGCTCAAGAACCGCTGCGTTCTGCACCACAAAGCAGGGTTTGGAGAGATCAAAGTTAAAAACAAGACGTGAGACGAAGCTGCGGCCTAAATGCGGAGGAGATTTATATTCGGCACATTAAACTGTCATGACATCTGCAAATTACAACCTGCGTGAAACAGTGTTGAAATGGCTCTTATCATGATTTATTTTGAGTTTATGTGATCCGCGTTCAAGGCCAGTCTAAAATAAGATCCATTAAAGTGAATTTTAATTAATTAAACAGGCTTTGAAGCTTCACAGACAAAGAGGGATTGTGAGACAGATGTTAAGCTTCCATACGACTGTCATGAGAGCTGTAGACGTCTTTTGAAATGATGTGAAGTGAATTTTCATGTCCAGTATTTTTTTTAATTAAGTGCTGAGAAGCTAATTAATGCATTGTTAGAGTCAGCTAACAACAATATGAGGAGATTTTGGTAAACAATTTTTTTTTTTCTTTTTCAGATGTCAGGTCATAAGGGAAAGTTTTCTGAGGGCACTCACTTAGGATTGGTCATGTTGGGGTCCTTAGTGAAGGTGAAGTAGTTAGCGATGTTTTTGTCGTATGGCAACCAGCTGTGTGTCCCTATCAACCCGTTTGAACTTACAGTCACCTGCAGAGAAAAAGTGACATGATATAAAAATGCTAAACCTTAACTATTCAGTATGTGAAATGTATATTAATGTAACATTTAAAAAGGTTGTTGTTGTTGTCGTTGTGACTATGTGTTAAGTTTTACCCGTGTGCCTCACTGATCCTTACCAGTATATCTGAGCCCTGGATGATGAAGGAGCGATTCTGGCTCTTTGGTACAACTGCCTGCACCAGAGGAAGGCCATCGCTTACCACCTGTGGCACACACAAACACACATTAATGCATGCTGTATATACACACCAAAGCAGTCGGAGTTATTTATTTACAGAGAGATCAAAAGAGATCACGACAAAACTCACCTCCACAAATGGACGGAGTTTGTCGAGCTGCTCAAAGATATTCGGGGGCAGAGTGTCCAGGCGGGCCTGCCGCCTCGCTGCGTTCTCAGCTGACATGCGAGGAGGATGAGGTTCCTGGTTGGAGATAGGAATATGATATAAGCCAACCACTTTTTCAACAGAACTTAAGAGGATTTTGTTGATAATCAAGGCTTTAAAAATAGCCGTGAACAAGTGTGGGAGTTGTACCTTGAGGAGCTGACAGGGAGTCTGTCCAAAGTTGCTGATGATGCCTTCCAGGGCCTTACGCTCAGTCTCGTTGGCAATGGCGTCCAGATCTACTGCACCTGCAGACGACCCAAACAAGAAGCAAGAGTGAGCCTCATACAAGAACACAGGAAAATACTGTTCATGTGTAAAGACTGAAAGAGACATCAGGAGCAAAAAGAGAACACTACTGACAAGTCCATCACACTTTTGCCTTACCCTCATAAGTGCAGTAGTAGAAGACATTGAGGGCGTTCACTGCCTCTTCACCTCTCTGCTTGTAACCAAAGATCAGGTCAATCCACTCATGGAGGTGACTGGACACGTGCTCACATTCCTGGATGTTTAAGATACAAGTTGCTGTCATCTTGAATAGTGGTCTTAATGGAGTATGTTAGATAACAAATGCATGATCGACAAGTTTTAAGACTGTACAGTGTGTCGACTCACCAGGGCTTTCCTGTGTTGCCTGATGAAGTCTTCTCTTGATGTGGCCCAGCGAGGCAGCAGGACATCTGTCACTGGTTCCTGAGATATCTGTAAATGTCCCAGGTCGAAGCCTGTAAAAGTAACACAGCAGTGATTCATTAGGGTTTGTTCAAATGTTTGCATCTCACCACAAAATGAAGCAGATGAGTTAGGCTCCTCACCATTCATGTTCTGCAGGAACTCCGGGAAGTAAAAGAACTCCGGGATGAGCTCTTTGACGTCAGCGGGACTCTCCATGCGAGCCTGCCAGGCTGCTGCCACTGAGTGGAACTGTCTGTCTGCGCAATCAAACCTAAAAGACGACAGCATGTGCCAACATAAGACCGCAGACCAGCAGGATATTTTTGAATATAAAATATAATGCATTACTCAGCGTCCCCACCTGCCGCTCTGCAGCTGGATATGCAGAGTGGTGAACGGCTCCATGCGGATCATGTAGTGCATGACTCCTGCTGCGTTAGAGTAGTGTGTGCCATAGTGGAATTTGTCAATGGTTCCTGTCGGGTCCTCAAAGCTCTCATACCTAGTGACAGACAGAAAAAATGCTCATTGATTAAAGCTTCAGACTGTTTTAAATATTTTAGCTTATTATCTTAAGTTGGCAACTGACCTGCAACACTTTTAACACAAGAAACAAAATCACATCAATATAACCACTTACTTTTCTCTGACATTCTGTGCATGGCGGGGGTTGACCACACCTATGGGTTTGGACAAGTCTCTGAAAACCGACGGGTCCTCCAGATCCAGAATGGGAGAGGTATAGTCACACAAGATCCAGGGGAACTAAACGAAATACAAAAACTTGGATTACAGCCCCACAGTTATATGCCTCTGTGAACCAGTCAGGATGCAGTCACAGTTTACATCCACGTCTGTGAATACATGGATGTTTCACACACATCTTTCCACCAGCAGCAGAGATGATCTATATAATTAGCAGCTGTTAACAGATGTTATGTCACAGTGACCTTTGGCCACCAAAATCTAACCAAGTCATCACTAAGTCCAAGTGGACTTTTGTGCCAGATTTTTAAGAAATTCCTTTAAAGTGTTTCTGAGATATTGGGTTCATGAGAATGGGACGGACAGACAACTTGAAAACATATATACCTTCAGCTACAGCCATCACTGGTGCAGACGCATAAAAACACAGATGCAACACTATACCTTCTCACACTGTAAATCCATCATCTGTTTTAATAAAAAGGGTCATCGGGTTTTAAACACTGTGAGCGGACATGATTTGTACTTACCACAGGATACTGCGACAGGTCGTTGTAAGTGCGTCCGGCGATGGTGTTCAGTTGCATCAAATACTCGAAGTTGGAGATTTCTCTGCACACCCATTTCTGTTCAACACATTAACACCAGATCAGGTCACTACAATAAGCACAGTTCAGATCATAATAACACTTTATAGAGAGAAATGAATTAAATAAGCACCTGTGTAAGCCCAGATGCCTTCAGTAGTTCTTGCGGGGAGCGAGAGCCAAAGTAAAACAGGTTGGGAGGCCGCAGGCCCAGGATCCTAGAGTACACTTTGTTTCGTACCTGAGAGGGCAGACATAGAGAATCTAAAAACATCTATTTGATTTTAATGATAGAGCAAAAGGAGATAAATGTGATCTGAGCGTCACCTTCTTCTTGAAGTTGATGAAATAATGAGCCTGATCAATGAAGAAAAGCTCCAGTGCGGATCGTCGCAAGTTGTAGCGCCTCAGATGTACTTCTCTGAGCTGAGACAATGGTCTCTTGAAATCAAACCCAATTCCTAAAGACAGACATCATTCACTTCTGTAAGGACCCTCTGAAGAACAATTAAAAAAAAGTGAGGTGTGATGCTCACAGTTGCATATTTCCTTACCCTCCTCTGTCTCTTCTTTCTCACTGCTGCCATCATAGAAGTACAGATGGTGCGTGGTAACCTCCAGACGACCCGGAACAACCGCCACGATGGTGATGAGCTCACAGTCTTCAGACAGAACCAGTTTTTCTTTCTGGCTCTCGTCTTCTCCCTCCACCCTGACAGCATGGGAAAAAGTTCAACTTTTACATTTTCTGCGCTGCACGTGAGACATAATAGTGAAGGACTTTTGCATATTTTCATGGTATGGTATTTTATGTCTGAAAACTGAGTGTGCTTGCTCCATGTGAAGTTATTTTTTGTGTTTTTATGGCGCATGGAAAAATTTGACATGCTGTAAGCCGCAGACACAAATTGGTGACTCACTTGTTATCCAAAAAGACAAGGTCCTCGTCTCCCAACTGGTCATCCTCCATGTCACTCACTTTTGCTTCCTTCGCAACAGCCAGAGGAAGTGGCTCAGAGCTACGAGGGCTGTCAGCTCCTGAAGATCACAACAGCCAAAAAACAAAATCTTTAGTGCAACTTAACTGAACACTGCCTTCATGACAGAAGAGCAAAGATAACAAGTTTACACCGAGTGACATACCCATGTTGTCCCTCAGGGCACTGGCCTCACTATGAGGATCATAGTTGAAGTTGGGCACCAGTTTGAGACGCATCTTTGAGTAGGTCTCTGCATTGGACAATTTCAGTTTCACCTCTGGTGGAACTCTGGCAAAATAAAGCAAAGGAAATATATAGGATATATATAATTTATTACATTCTGTGCAGCAAAGAGGAAAGAATAGTTTCAGATAAACATTTGTCTTATCTCTTTTAATTGGAGCTCATTTTTTATTAGAAAGAGATTTTAATAGTATACTATGCAGGATTGCCGGTTACAGTTTGCAAAACCGAAAGTAACAGCCAACCCCAGATTCACTCTCTCTTGCCATTTCGCCTCACTATATTTGCTTTTTTTTCTGTGCTGTGGTGTAGCAGCTGGTTCATAATGCCCCAAACCTCACCTGAGCACTGTGCACGCCCATAAACGTCCCGAATATAGAAATAAGAAAAAAATAAGCAAATACAGGCAGAGGGCAGAGTCCCTGCAGAAAAATACACCACCACACACTTAAGTGATAATTTAGGGGATTACTTCTGTACCAGTCCATACATTTTTTTAAGAAAATCCTGCAGAGTGTATCTTGAACAAAATTTAAAAATAAAAGACAGCTGTTGTCATACTTGTTGGCCCATGCTCCTCTCTCACTGGTCAAAAGCCTGCGGAGAGCTTTCCAGTGCTTCCACACCACCCTCTGCTGGCTGGAGCTCTGCTTCTGCCAGCAGAGGTACCTGTTGTTCTCACTTCTGACTCGCTTCAGGTAAGGGTCCACGATCACTTCCTGTTATCACACAAACAGATGCAAATGTCAGATCAGTAATCTGAAGTGTCAACTCTGTACTTTAGCCAGCTGTTATTAAAATGGTGTGTGTTTTTTTCCATGAAGCTTGAAAGTTTTATGACCTGAAACTTGGACTTGCTGTCTGATCTCTCTTTGTCCCGTCTGTAGGCTGTACTCATCAGGTCATCGAAGCAGGAGTTCCAGAAATTGGACATGATGTCATGGCTCCTCCCAAACCTGTCCAGCTCATACTGCTCCATGGTGGGCTGAACCTAATGGTGGAATTTAAGAGGGAGGGCATTAATACACACACACACACACACACACACACACACACACACACAACGCAACAGAGTAAAAATAAAACTTCATGCAACCAACAAAACAAATATCTACATTAAAAAATCACTAAAAATGACCTTCAGAATATAACTTTGATGATAAGCCTGCACTTCCAAGTTTCCCATAAACCATAATTTAACCTTTCTAGTTTTTAATACGATAACAGAAAGAATACAGAAACATATAGAACCACCCTATACATTATTCTTAAAACAAACACGCAGGCTAAACTGCAAACACATACACACGTAGACATACATGCTTGAGAAATCAGCCTGGGCCAAGTTTCAAAAACTGTCATGGCAGCCAAAGTTATGCCACACTGGCTAACGTATTGCAGGATCTGTATACATAAGTAATCTAAACAAAACAGATTTATGAATGTGCACTGTCACACAGAGCGATGATAAATCCTGCTCTCAGCTAGTGGCGGGCGTGTCTGGCATCAGCTTTTGGGTCTGAGCATAAACTGATCTCTGCTTAAAATACATCGAGGGTCAGATAGACAGCACTTTAGGGAGTTCAGGGTTGGTTTTTTTCTACTTTCTAAATTTGTGATAGCAGTTTTAAGAATATGGATTAGATTTCTCAGCCACCCACTGAGAGGTAACCGGTCATTTGATTGCAAAAATCCTGAATGTACACTGATGTGACGAAGAACAGAGGCAGCAGTATCTGAGAAAGGATGCTTGCTTGTATCTGCTTAGTCATATGCAAGACGGGAGGAGGCTCTCTAGACTCCCTAAAGATAAATGACATCTATTTTTAAATACATAGCCAGAACTCTGACCTGGTGCTGGTAAAAGCCCTGCCACTCCACTGTGTGACAGTAAGCCTTCAGGTCCTGGGCGAAGGTGGTGCTGCCGTTGGTGACGGGCAGGTTGGGCAGCAGGTTTTGGAGGGTGACAGGGTCAGCGTGCTGGTCGAGCAGCGTACGCACGATGGGCACCAGCTGAGAGAAAGTCTCTGAAGGTCCACAGTTGGTACTGTCCATTACGCCTCCTGGCCACAGGGGGGCGCCAAGCTGCCCCAGCAAGAAGCACACCTCCTCCCAGCTCAGACACAGCACTGTCTGGAGGAGACTGTGGAGCTTCACGTAGGCCATCACACACACCTGAGGAGGGGTAACAGGAAAATCACTTGTTACACTTCTAACTGAGAGCCCTGTCTTCACTAAGATCTACACCCCTCGTGAAAGGACATGTTTGTCAAGGAGGAGTTCATCGGTGGCTCCGGTATCAAAACCACTATACACCAGAAATACTACAATACATTTAAAGGTCTGTATTCAAAACTATACTTAAATGAAAGCACGGCAGTATAATAAGGTTAAAGAAATTTAATAAAGGCACTCATACAGGGACATGGCCCCTGTGAGTGTTACATTATATTATTTAATACTGAAGTATAATTCAACAAGCAGTATTTTACTGATGTATCTTGTGGAGAAAGAGCTATTTTTTAATGTTGGATAGTTTTTCTTTTCCATAATATTTTTATTTAACCTTAAATGCCATGAAATACACCCTTTTAAATTAATGTAATATATAAATAACATTAAAATTGCTGCATTGATACAAAACAAAGACAGAGAGAGAAAACACTCCAAACAAGAAGGCTCCCTCTGATTTAAAAAATGATAATCTTTACAAAATGGAGTGTATTAATTACAAAGATGCAAAATGTGACAAGTATTAAAAATAAATACCCCCCCCCCCCACGCTAACAACTGTCCTATCAATTAAAGGCAAAAAAGTCCTCAAAAGTCTTAAAAAAACAGGTATTATGTGTATATTTTGGCAGACCATGGATGATTTACACACATCTTCAACAAGGCAACACTGAAGATTGATATAATCACCACAGTTTCAAGATTAGTGTCACCAGTTCAGTATCCGACCAAATGTCTCTCCTTCTGTCCTGAGTTATGGCTTTGAATAATATATATAATAAGTAAGTTATCCACTCTGAGGGAAGGCTTGATGACATCCGTATCTTGGATAGTTTAATCTATAACACAGTATCATATTTCATAAGCTGATAAAATGCTTAGTGTGAAAAGTCTCGATCTGAAAGTAAATGTAGTGGAGCAGAAGTGTATGGTATCATACATTTGAAATACAAGCACCTCATCATTGCACTTAAGTACAGTGCTTGAGTAAATGTCCTTAATTACACTCCACCACTGGACTTAATGAAGTTATATTAGTGCTTCTTTGTTTTAATTTCACTCAACTGAAGTGGCTCCGGGCTTGTTTTATTTCTAAGCTGTGATGTCAGGGTGCAATTAAGGTCACTAATTTCAAACCCGATATTGTGAAATCAAATGGCTTAAGGGGGAGTTGTACTTCTTTGGGAGATTAACACACTCAGCAGTATGTGATGGAAAGCCTCATGGTCAGTTCATTTATGACCACTTGCTCCACAGAAAGAGCAGCCACAGTCATAACTCTGAGAGACGCTGCCCTTTCATACAGAACACTCCCTGATGAGAGGAATGACTGCAATGTCTTTGAAAAGAAACCCATAGAAGGCCTGGTATTTCTACACTTGCTTTATCTGAGTTTTCTTATCAAACTGAATAAATACTGTACACCCCTATAAATTTATGCTCTGCAAAGTTCAATCGCGCAGGTGTTTGGATTGTGAAAGACACTGAGAAACATTTCACATTTATGATTTGTGTGCTGGCTGGGTGATGGACAGAGCGAGTTGTGGGCGCAGCTGACCTGTGAGTGCTGCTGTTGCATATATCCAGTGATGATACGCAGGCCGATCTGGGCCATTTCCTTCAGCTCGGTGTTCCCGGGGCTGCCAGGGGTGCTGTGCCAGGCCTGCAACTTGTCCAGCAGGTTCACCACCCCCTCAAAGATCTACAATACAACAACAATAATGTCAACAAAGGACTCAACAAAAAGGCTAGACCTGTTTCCACACCTTGAGACAACCTAAACCTATTCAGTGTATTAAATACAGTTTAACCTGTAGTTAAAAGGTGATTCAGATGCAACCTACACCCAACCATGACTCTTCATGCTCCAGTAAGACAGGACAGGAGCATTTACTGTGACGTTATGTATAGTAACTGACAACAACCACACCCAGCTGCCCATGCTTTGTGTTTCATCTTTGTCTCTAATGTCTTTATTATCAACATAATTCCTTTACTCAATCACTGTAACAAAATGACATCATCAAATCCTGACAATGTGTCAGACACTCAAAGATTAATTGTGTTTATTAATCACTGTATTTCATAGCTCCAGCATAAATGCACCAGCTTCTTTAGACAATCCTAAAGTCAAATCCCAGCATTTCTTGGGAGACAACACCCTTGACTGTTGTTGCACTCAATGTGTGCCACCAGCTCAGTCATGGCAGAAATCTGCTGCGTTGCTTTTTGGCAGGAGGAGAGACTGAAGTGGACTGTTGCTCTGTCTGGACCGAGCATTTGTAATTCATCAGTAATCTAAATTCCACTACTGTTGAGTATTTATAGAAAGCAAGCATGCAGCCTGCCTCGCACTGGTATGTAAAGTCCTGCTGTCAGTACCGCAGAGAAGATGAAGTCACACAGCTGCCTCTGTCTTTCTAATTTAAGTTGTTCTCAAGCCTAAAGTTCACAAAAGATACCCAACATAGGGAAGGTTTGTGGTTCACAGGCTACACCCAGCACCCAGTTAGCTTAACTTAGCATAAAGGCTAGAAAGCTGGGAAAACAGCTAGCCTGTGCAATCTGAAGATAACAAACAGTCACACCAGCACCTCTAAAGCTCACTGATTAACACGTTATATCATTTATTTAATCATACAAAAACCGAAGTGCTGTTTTATGGGGTTTTATGTGATCGACTATTTGTTGGCAGGAAGCAGGCACTGAGGACGCCAGGCAAGACATGCAATTGGCACCATTCTTCTCAGCAAAGTGTACTCCCCAAAATGTCCATACTTCCTCATGAGTTTAATTAGTGAATATTTGTTGATTCAGAAAAACTGGGCAAATATATTTTCTCTCAAGTGACTGCGTTACACTTCCATAAGTTTAAACTATGAACTCAAGCTTTTCTCTCTTATGAAATTCATCTCATATACTAGAGTTGAGTTGCATAATAGCCTGCTTTATATCAGCCACTTGCTGCACTGTGCGTGGACAGGATAAGGTTGACAGCTAAGAGCATGGATGACAAAGTAAATACAACTGAAATGTGACACTCAAGTTTTATTTGCACTATAACACAGTAGGTTTTAAGCCCTAACTCCTGAAATAACATCAGTTGGTTTTGGTTCAGTTTAATTTACTAATAATTTCCTTATAAAATCAGACTTTGTCACAAATTAAGAGCTGATTAAGAGCTGATTTCCTTCATTATCCCTTCATAATCCCCCTATTTACAGCCAATCAACCTTTACCAAGATGGAGAGAGCCATTCAATAGTCCTAAAGCTACCAAAAGCCCATTCAGAAAGTGTCAGTGATCAGTATGATTTAAGTGGGATATGTGATATACCTTTTCACTCCACAGCGTGTGGTTGTCTGTACCCTCAGCAAACAGGAAGTCCTGCAGCAGCCTGAGGAGCCGAACCAGACTGGGACAGAAAGGCAGGGACACTCCTTGGGCGTCCCTCAGATCTGACAGAGACGATTCCAGCATCATCTCCAGCAAACTGGCACACAGAACAGCAAACATGCTATGAATACATTGCCCCAGTATGACAGGTGACTCAGCTGAAGGTGTGGTTCAATTTATTTTTCCACTATGAGACAGCTACACTGCCAAATATGGAAGTCCATGTCCACAAAAAAATTATCCTTTATAACATTAAAATGATAAACTTTCTCAAAATATTGCAAAAATAATGATTTAGTATTTCAAAATAATGAGAAACTTTCTCAAAACAAAGACTTCTTTATCTTGACATGGGTTAGTGTCTAAAAATATTGACTCATACATCTTGAAATAATGACTTCATATCTCAAAATAATGACTTTCAGAAAAATGACTAAGTCAGTATTGTTCAGATACTAACTCAGTATTTTGAGAAAGTTTCACACTAAAATGTCTTGGCAAATCTTTTTTCTATGATCTCATTGGTGGAAATGGGTTTCCATAGACGTTTCATCGAGATTGTTCTCGGAGAGGAAGTACATTTTCAATAACCGTCCCTGACCTGCGTTTGATCTCATCGGGAGCACGGACCAGTTGGCAGGAGGAGCCCAGTTTGGTGAGAACAGAAAAGACCTGTCCTCTCTCCCTCCACACCACATCCTCTGGCACCTCCACCCCACTGCGGCTCCACAGCACGGAGAAGATGATGTTGGTTAGCAGGTTGCACAGCTCCTCCTCAGGGGTCTGCTGTAATACAAACAACACACAAATCCTTACAGAAAAAATATAAGACATTAAACTATATGAGTAATATCTGAGGGGGAGGAAGCGGCCATACCTGTGGGTTGGACGTGTTTGAGATTGTGTCTCCAGTTGGAGGGTCTGTCCCATAGCTGGTGTCATCCAGCACATTGGACAGACTGGAGCTCTTCCTGGGTCTGGCAGGTGGAAAGGGCTTGAAGAGCTCTAGAGGAGAGGGTGTGTTTGTCAGACTGCCTGCCGGAGTGTGTGTGCCATTATCTCCCATGCCCCCTATCTCCAAATCAAAGGGGGTCCCAAAGGGGGAGAGGGGCTGGTAGTCTCTCTCCTCCTCATTGGGGCGAGATGAGGTGATGTCAATCGCATTGGATGCAGATGACGAGTGGCTCCCCTGGTCCACGGAATCAAACGACTTAAAATGGAGGGAGCCGGTGAAGTTTTTAAGTGGACCCCCACCTCCACTTGGAGGCGACTGGGATAAATCAGAGAATCCCTCAGAGATGTCCGGTTGGCCACCGTCGTCATCCTCCTCCTCGTCCTCAATGTCCTGCGAGGTGCGGTAGCTCAGGAAGATGTCTGTTTGAGTGTCCTCAATGACCAGAGACTGATCCCTGCGCAGTGGTGGCCGGTAGTTTGGCTCAAAGGAGCTTTGGCTGCTGGAGCCTGCGATACTGGCAGCGTGTGACTCGTAGGACTCTTTCACATAAAGCTTGGTCAAAACATCCTGCCAGCCGGGCTGCCTGGCGAGCTGCCTCACATAATCGTCGTTGGAGTAGATCAGATGAAAGAGCTGGGGTAAAATCAGAGAGGACCAGAGGAAGAGCTTGTTTTTATTACAGAGATGATAAATGTGCTCAGGATGACACCTCACACTCAGAAGCTGACTATGGTAGTTTTAGCGGGGTGTAAATCATGGGAGCAGACTGACCTTGCGGCAGACGTCCAAGCGGACAGTGAGCTCAGCTCGATGGGACAAACAAACCACAGCCAGGAGGTCTCTGAAGTTCGGAGTTGCATCTGTGGGGCAGCAGTCAATTTTAGTTCATTTTAAGAGCTTTGGGAACCTATTTTTGAATCATCTTTCTGCTCTAAATACAGAGATCCTTCATAAACTCACTTCTCATCTGGTTAATCAACATAACAGATTTCTGTATTTGTGATTTTTATGTGCTGTTTCTCATCAGTTTGAGAGGTAACATCAGGTGTTTCCAACATATGCGCCAAATACAACTTAAAATTTAACACTTTTTTGAACAGTTCTTACCAAAAATGTCTTAAAAGTTTCCTGTAGTAAATATTAGTTCATTATTCACATATTACGGGAAACATTTTTTTTTCTACAAATTGAATTCTATGCATAGCTGGCTAAAACACTGTACTTTACGCTAGCTGATGCGATTGATTCGATCAGTGGTTCCCAACTGGTCCAGTCATTAGGTCAAGGTCCTTTGAATTTCATTGTATTTCATTTATTTTCCATATCCTGTTGGATGTCGTGGGGGGGGCTGGAGCCTATTCCAGCTGACATTGGGCGAGAGGCAGGGTACACCCTGGACAGGTCACCAAACTATGGCAGGGCTGACACATATTCACACCTACAGGCAATTTAGAGTCACCAATTAACCTAACCTGCAAGTCTCTGGGCTTTGGGAGGAAGCTGGAGTACCTGGAGACTCCGGGTTCGAACCCCACAACCTGGGTTTCGACCTAGGAACCCTCTTGCTGTGAGGCGACAATAGTCCCATGTCCAAGGTTCACAAGGTTTAATATATTCAGCATCATACTTGCAATTGCCTTGTCGCCTAGCTAGTTTGCTGGCTCTGTTAAGTATCACTCTCTCTACAGCAGGAAAAAAAACTGGAGATTCACGAAAGGGGTTTTTATTAACTTGAAACATTTGTGTGTCACTTGCGGTCCATTCACAATGGACCCACGATCCACTTTTGGACCACAACCCACCAGTTGGGAACCACTGGATTAGATGTAATAAATTAAACCAATGTCTGAATTTTTAACTATAATAAATGCCAAATGACATCTTTCCTTTAAGGAAATTAATTATGAAATTTAATTACGAATTTATGGGAATTAAGAGTTAACAAATTAAACAAATATGATAATTAGAATCAGACCCTGATGACAGCTTTTGGGTTATTTGCTGTTGTTACCAGGGAAACACAACTGTCAATAATACCACTGAGCATCAACACTGAGCTTTAACGTTTATAAAGACTTCTTTAGTCATCTATTTCTAGCTCACTAGTCCCCAGAGCTCAGAGCTGTTTCGGCATTACCTGTAGCAAGGACCTGCTCGTACAGACATCGCACGGTTGTCATGGTTGCTGGTATTTCATCAAGAAAACAAACCAGGCCAAGATATCCGAAATCCTTCAGCTTAATGCGTTGCTTGTTGCGCTCAGACACTCGCTCACTTTTGAGGATTTTGTATAAAACCTGCAACACAGAAAGAAAATTGTGTAAGAGTTTGTTTTTTTTTAATTGTTTTGACAATATATCACAGGGGAGTTTGGAGTAAAAGGCAAAAAATCTGCCAAGTGATAAGCTGAAGTATTTTAAGAGCAAGTCAAGTCAGTTGTTCTCACCCTGAAGACCCTCTCTCTGGCATCGTCTCCGAAACTTGGAGTGAGCAGCAAGCAGTAAAGCTGCTCCACACCCCACTCCAGCAGCGCGGCCTGCACCTGCTCACGAGGAGGGCTGCTCCTCAAGAGTTCATAGAGCATATCCAAGGCCCTCACCGCCTGATAGTGAGAGGAGAGAGCCATGAGGACGCAGGAAAGAGGTGAAGGAGGAGGATAAGAAATATGGATTAGGGAGGGAAAAGTTTTAAGTGGTCACAAGAGGAGTTTGACAGATGCCAAAACATAAGAATAAATAAAGTGTGGATGATCAGGGAGGGTTAATTTGGGGATTGGAAGTGAAATATCACATTGAAAAGGTCAATTGATAACAAAATTAAACTTCCAAAAGAAACACAGATACAACACATGACCCCTACCTGCTTCTCCTCTCCTACAGTCAGAATGTAGGCGAGGACACTGTGAAGCTCCTCTGGTGTAGGAGACTTGACAAAGTCTTTCAGCAGGGAGAACAGAGAGGTTTGAATCGTCTGCTTTTCATCGGACAGAGCGCTGCCATCTTTCTCCACACTGTGACCAAAGATAGTCGCAAAGAAATAAATGATTTTCTGAACAGATAAAATTGTGGCTTTTAAAGGGAAACTTTGGTATTTTTCAGTCTGGACCCAAGTTTTTCTGTCTAAGTGAATAAGAGAGACAATATTTTTTAAATTGGTTCAGTATTGAGACAGAGAGAGCACTGCAGCCACAACAGCAAAACAGGCTGCAATGTAGCCGCCCCTTTGTGATGGTCCGACAAGCTGGTGTAGTAAACATGGAGCCCACACTGTAACTAACTGCACTCCCTGAAGAAATATTATCATATTTTTGGAAAAATGAAGCAGTGATTCCAGAGAGAAGCAGACAGAGAGGTCTACAGTCTGTGTTTGAAGGATATATCCAGGATGTCAAACTGACTCAGCAGCAACAACAGGTTAAAAAGACAAAGATAGTTAGAAGCTAAAGCAGAACTATAGGCTACAGATCACAGTGTAAAAGTGAACCACCACATCACTGCTGATCTCCACACAAGACAATGAATATAAAGGGAAACTTCACCGATTTTGAACCAGCTGTGTGGCATCACAGTGTGTGCAGACGAACGGTGTTTAGCTTCGCCCCCGTGCCGCTGCCAGCACCCAGAACCACCGGACGGGCAGGGATCTCCAGGGGAAGTCAAACAACGTTCATATGCGCACAATGCAATGACACACAGCTGGTTCAATATAAGCAAAGTTTCCCTGCTTCCCTTCACTGGTTCCTGTACAGCAGGGTCAGTCTTTTTTTCACTGTTATAATCATTAAAAAGCAAAAGCAGCATGTGTACATTCAGTAGGCTATATCTTCAGTAGCTAGCTAGCTAACCCTACACTTTTCAGGGTCTGATTTTGGTTTTGGAACAGGGAAGAAACATATATCTGTTTCCAACCTCTCCAGGTAATGAATGTCATTAATACACGACGTGTCCCAGGCACAACATTTAGCTCCAAATCCACAAACCCAGCCTGAAAATGAAGGAAATCTGAAACGACTGCATTAGAGTCAATGGAGCAAAGCTGTGTTGTTGTGCGACCCTGGTCTGAGCCGGCCAGATGCTACGCAACGATTGGTCAGTCTGCATCTGGGGACAGGACTTATCTAAGTGTCAATTGTGCACTGTCAGTTTATGTCTATTAAAAGTGCTTGTTTTGCCACTGACAGGTTCAGACTGTGATTATAAGGGCCTGAGAACATTACAGAAAAGATCTTACAGAGAGGAGAAACGTCTTTCCTCACCTTTTGACAATTCAGTGTGTTTGTTATCGTGTGTAACTGAGTCTTGCTCAAGGAGAAGTCTCATTCTGAAATCACGTAAGACTTTTTGCATTAAAAAACTAAAAACTGTGGGAATAAAATGAATAATAAAATGACAGTGCACAATTGCCTGTAGGGATCACACTAAAGCCTGTTTCACTGCTGTAGCTGCAGCAGTCCCTCTCACTACTGGACCAATTTCAGAAACTGTGGTCTCCATTAGTCACCCATTAGACACAAACATGGGAAAACAAGGTCCAGATTCAAAAATATTAAAGTTTCTCTTTAAAGTCGATAGGAATAAGTATATTTAGACTAACTTATAAACCACTCAACTCTGAATTCTCTTAATATATGTGTCTAAATTAGCATCTGTGTCTTAACTTGAAACCATACAAAGGATGTCAAAGGTTCACCTGTAGTATGTGCGAATGGTGTCCAGGATATATTGGACACCGTACTTCCTCTTCATGCGCTGCTTGCCTTTGTTAATCACAGACGCCAGGTACTGCACGTGGGCTTTGGAAGAAAGAAGGAAGAAAAGAATTACTGTCATCTCCCTCCAGTCTGACATTTAGAAATGTCGAAACAATATGCAAGGTTGTCCCGAAGAAGTGCATTCATTTACAAAACAGGTTACTAAAGTGCAGCTGCAGACACAGATTCACTTTTAATCCTTGCCATAGCCTGAACTCCAAACATTAATATATTCTGTCTCTGCTCTCTCTGCTTTTAGCCTCCTCTCGCATATACATATAAAAAGGGACACAAACAGCTTCGGCAGACATAAAAAGGTTCACAGGTGTATTACTCAACACCACGAGGGGCTGCTTGTGCCTTACCCAGACAAACAGCAAAATGGCTTTTAGTCCAGATGCGGAAATCAAAGAGCAGGTGCTGGTAGAGTTGCTGCAGAAGTGAGCTGTTCCCCTCGTTGAAAACCTGCTCCAGCAACAGCTGACAGGCCATTAAAACGTTCATGTCCATCATGCTGCCAGGGACCTGCAGTGGAGGAGGGGTGTGAAAGTGTGGTTAAGTATGTTTTCAATTATTTGGATTTGTCTGTGTACAATGGTTAGTGTAGTGCCAATTTTTCTGAAGAATTGCTGCCCTCAGCTGAATATGTTTAAATTCAGTTTATGCTATATGTGTGTTTCTGTCTTTGCCACTGTCAGACATGGCAACCCCATGTGATTATTAGGACATAGTTTCCTTAGCGGATGCTCCACCTTAACGTCACATATTTCAACATATCCTGTGAGCCTCTGCTGCACCAACGTAATGTAACACCTGATTGGCTGCCATTAGAGATTCATATCTACTCACATGTGTGACAATGTATGAATGAACTCAAACACATGTTATGAGACACTCCATTCTTCTCAAATGGAAACATCCATCTCCCCACATGATGGGTGGATACAGGAAGTTTTACAATACATTCAGTTGGCAAGTTATGATTCTCACTGACAGGATCTTTAAAATCCTCTTACAAGACCTGCAGCCCCCTGCTAGCCTTTATCAATGACTTCTCTGTTATTCTTGATGCCAATAGCGTTCCCATAGTGAGCCTGTACCTGTTGCCTCTCTGCTATATGTCTTCTTCCATTTTGCCTATTTTAATTTTGAACTATTATAACTTACTATTTTATTTGCATTTATCAAATCTGATATAATTAATCACAGCTACTATGATGATGATCACAGCTACTATGATGATGATCTTCATGTTCCACTTAATGCTTATTTAATTTAATTTAATTTAATTTTATTTTATTTTATTTATATCATATTTTATCTTATTTCATTTAACTTGATTTAATTTCATTTTATTCTATTTTATTTAACTTTATTTTAGGTTATTATTTTATTTTATTTATTTATTTATTTATTTATTTTTCAAGCTAAATTAGGCCTACTCATGGCTGGATTATGACATAATGGGCCCTTGGCCACAGACATGTATGAAGCCCCACCACCTGTCCTTCATAGAAGCAAGATATACAGATATTTTCAGGTCTCCCTTTTTCAAAATATCCCCCATCTCAATGGGACTAACCTGGTTAAAAAAAAAAAAAAAAAATATATATATATATATATATATATATATATACACACACACACACACACACACACACACACACACACACACACACACATATAAGCGCCTTTTTGTAGTTGTTTTGCATCTCTTTGTAGTCATTTTGAATCTATTTGTACTCATATATCTTTGCGGTTGTTTTATCCTCTTTTCGTAGTCAGAACTTTCTTTGTGCCTCTTTTCAGCAGCTTTGTATTTCTTTGTAATTGTTTCATATCTTTTTGGTCTTTTTTTGCATCTTAATAGTTGTTTTATGTTTCTTTGTGGTCATTTTGAGTCTCTTTGTACTCATCAAGTGTCTCTTTGTGGTTGTTTGTCCCCTTTTTGTAGTCGAGGATTTTTTTGTGCCTCTCTTCAGCTGTTTTGCATCTTTTTGTAGTTGTTTTGTGTCTTTTTTGTCTCTTTTTATAGTTATTTTGTGGTCATTTTGAGTCTCTTCTTGGTCAGTCTGTGTTTATTTACTAAACATTTTGCAGGTGACGGCCAGGGGGGGCCTGACACTTTGGGCCCCTGGGCCTGTGCCCTGTAGGCCCATTCATTCATCTATCCATCCATGGGCCTACCTGCACCTTGAGATGGCCTAACAAGTCAGAAAAACAGTCATCTATCACAAAACAATGACAGTTTGTCTTTGATGTGGCTCAGCATCAAATACAGAACATGTTGCAATCACTGTGTGCTTACAATATATACAGCTTGTCCTTAATTCCCACCATCATGTACTTTTATTCACAATGTACACCATCAGCAAATACCTAACAAGACGGGTAGTTATGCTTGCTTGAGACCCACTAAGCAGTTTAGAAACTGACATTAATCAGCAGAATATTACACCAAGAACTGAGAACAGGAGTGGGAACATTGTATCACAACTTGCTGTTGCTCCCATGTCTGTTAAATGATGTGTCATTGTTGGATTCTGTTTTAATCTACATATCATTTATCCTAGACCTCAATGCAACATTTCAAGCAACAGATTTTATAGCTGATATCTTTTGTTCTCAGTCAGAGAGACCACGCAATCTGGCAAACTCTGCATAAATTCCCCCCACACAAGCACGCGATACTGTCATTCTCAAAGGAGCACTGCTGTTTCAGCAACACCATACCCATTCATTACACAGCAATTACACAGGAGCACTACAATGGAAAAGGTCAAACATTCACTTTCAGATGCTAATCACTTCTTCTCGCAATTAGCTCCCACTTGCTGGCGCAAAGCGATGTGCATGGCACTTACTTTGCTGAGCATGGCTCCGATGATGCTCGGCCCATGACAGTGCAGCAGGCTCTCCTGATTGACAGTGTGATGACGAATCAGGTTTTTCACCATCAGCAGGAAGGCAGCGATGCTGTTTCTCTCTAGTCTGCCCTCTGAGAGAAAAAAATAGGGCAAAACAACTTTTAAGGCTTCCTGTGTTACCCACAGTCGTATTTATGCATTACCAAGCACTTTATTGACATTATCATGTCTCAGGATGAGTCACTGTGAGGGACCTTGTCTCACTTTTGTTGGACTGTTTGTTCCACTCATCTCTTTTTGGTAATTTTAGAATTCATGCAGACTAAGGCGCAATAGGCCAATGAACTCTTCAAGCAACTTTAATGACTCATGCTGATTCTGACATTTAACCTATTAGCATTGATTTCACAATCTTTGCTGTTTGTCTGTTGTTTATTATTGTATGTGCCTCTCATCTGACGGTCGAGCACATCCTGTTTGTCTCAGCATCATGCACCGTGCGCAGACTGACTCACTGCCATTCAAAACATCTTCACTGAAAATCACATTTAGCATTCAGCGCACTCAGCGTATCATTTCAGTTTGACAAAAGGAACTGGGAACAAAACACTGTTAGCCCTAAATATGCAGAATAAAATCTATTCATGAGAGTGAAATAAGTATATCACTCCTGGGAAGATGGTCTTTTCATAAAACTGGGCTGTCTGTGCAGTAGAGAGACGCAAATACTTTTGAAAGTGGGGCTATATGACCAGAGAAAACAGAGAAAAAGGGCTGTGGCATTCGCTTTTGCTCAAGAGATGGAAAACTCTGTGCCGGACCGGACCGCTAAACACTCCTGGTGGTGGCTGATGTCATGCGAGCTTGGCTGTTTTAACACAGGAAACAATATGGCAGCCAGCTAGGAACAATCAATCTCAAAATACAGTTAAAGATGAAGATAAAATATGTTTCTAAAAACATTAATGTTGAGAAATAGACAATGCAGTAACCAAATCTTGGGTTATATTTGATCAGCACCACCTTGTTTTACTTTCTGAGTTTGGTTTGAGTTTAAGAGACAGAGAGAGGCGGCTCTGTCTTGGTTCGCTTCTACTCTTTGTGTCTATGGTGGCAGGCATACAAACACACACTGTAGTTTGAGCAACAGCCTGAAAACAAGCGAAAATTTGATCTGAGAGATGAGCGGGGAGATCTGGGCGCTGGTGAGATGGAAGTAGGTTTACCATAGTTCATTTACACATAAGACCCACATTGTTCTAAAACAAAGCTGGCTGAATAATGGCAAAGTATCACTTTAAAGGTTGATTTACCAAAATCCAAAAAACTCTGACCTGCAGACTTGTTCAGCGGCAGCAGCATGGCAGCGGGGCCTCTGGGGGAGGTGAGTTCTGGTCCTAGGAGGTCTGAGATCTCCTGACTGCTGTTGTAAACCTGCTCAGCCTCACACACCTGCTCGAGCAGGGGCAGCAAAACCCCTATACCCCCCACCACGTTAACAACATCCTGCAGGAAAAACAAAACATTCATGCACGCAATGTTTTATAGCCTTCAACGTTAGTCCTATTTAGATCAAAACTCAAATAAACAAAGGGGGTCTGCCCAAAAAGGAAGCAGCACAACAGCCAAAAAAAAAAAAAAAAAAAAGTCAAGATAAGGTCATGAGCGGACACGTCATGACTGATATTTCACTTCTCACTTTGGTCACCGCAGTTAATTATGTGAATAATACAAAGGGAAGCATCACACTTACAGCTCAAAATGTTCATATCTAACCTTAATGTCCCAGTTCACAACCCTGTGTCCTGTGAGCCTGCCATCATACTGGTGATTGGGTGACAGATCCAGACATATCTGGCTCTTAAAGGCCTGAAGAAAACACATGCACACACGCAAACAAGAATATTTTGCTGGTGTTATTTAGAATTTACATAATAAAAGCAGCGTGAGATATAATGTTTATATATAGTGTAAAATATGCAAGTTTTCCTGAGTTTCGTTGCGTCACCTGTGGAGTGTAGTAGAGCAGAAGCTTACTGTTGAGATCAGATAACTCTCCCTCTGCTTTGAATAAGGACACGTGATTGGGGCCTGTGGCGGAGAGCAGAAACCAATGTAGGTCATAAAATATGCAAACATTACTTGGGGTAAATGAGAGGAGAAAAAAAAACACTCTGAAGTATTCTGTGATTTTCTTTGCTGCTGGTTTCCGGTACATTTGATTGTCTGGTAAACTCTGGAAGACTTAAATGCTGAAAAAAAGTAAAATGGTGAATGTGTGCAACAGGATTTGCATAACAGCAGAGCGTAACCTCCTGTACCTGCAGCGTGCAGAGCTCTCGTCTGTGTCTGCTGCAGAGCCTCGTGGCAGATAAAGGCGGTTCCCAGGAGCCCATCTAGAGACGTGGGTGTTCCCCACTCTGTATCCTGCAGCCCTGCTGGGATGGTGTGCACTAGGGAGTCTCCCGAAGACCCCCAGCGGCCTCCTGCAAAGGTGGCTGGGAAGGACTGGGAACGGATGAGGGAGGGGCCGTGGGCGGGGAAGGCAAACTCAGGCGATGGGCTTGAGCATGACGACGTTGGCAAGTTGGGGGAGGTGGTGGTGGTAGTGGTCCGGTGGCCTGCAGATCCGATGCAGCAGGAGGTAAAAGGCTTCAGGTTCAGGTGGGGGAGGAAAAGAGGATGTTAGATTAATAAAGAGGAACTTCTCAGTAACAGTATGTCCACAGCTACAGTTACATTTGATACTAGTTTCAGTTACCTCACTAAAAGATGGAAAGCGAAGCTGCACAGTTTTACGCTGTTCTCCATCGATGTAGACAGTGACCAGGTTCTGACCAAAAGGACGTCGGCCTGGGATGTGGACTATTGCCACTGAATGCTGCAATGAGTGCAACATGAAAGAGCACACACATTTCTACTGGTGACAACACTGAAAATACACTTTTTTGAATTAAGAAACTGGAACAACAAAGCCTCACAGTCCCAGCTGACAGCTTTAATTTAACCATATTGATAGACCTCCTCAGGAGGTACACTCTTCAATTTCTTACACTAATTATGCTCCAAGGTTACAGGCCCAGACAATGCCACTTTGAAAAATGATGTGTGATTTTCTCCTTGATCAAATCTATTTTTATTTGGGACAGGCTAAATGAGAACAAATGTTGACCAAAATGCTGGCTGCACTATGTGGGTTCACACTCACCCAGCATGAGTCAGCTAGTGGGTACTCTGGTAGCGCAACAGCCATGTAGTCTTTCTTAGTGCAAACAGCCACCACCAGCACACCCTCCATGGTGAAGAAGGCCTCCAGCCCAGTTCCACTTGCTGTGAAGAAACTACAAAAGAAAACACATTCTGTCAAAAACAATGAAACCATACATAAAAAGGCTGCTATTCTACTTCTCGCCAATGTGTCTCTCTACCTGTAGAGCTGCTTCCTGCGGGGTCCTTTTCCCATGTCATGCTGAGCCCCGGTGCCAGAGTTGGCAGGAGGCTTACGGTTGTTGGAGAACTCAGAGTGACACGAGGGGAACTCCATGTTAAGGCAAAGCCAAGCATGAAAGGCGAACCCACTGCCTGGCCAGCGCTGGACTGTGGGCACCATAATACCAGCCATGGGGGGCGTGAGATCAAAGTACTGCAAGGCACTGTCCTGGCCCTCTCTGGCCGCCATGGCTGAGAGCACTTGGATGATACGAGCGCAGTATGGGTGCATCTTCCCTACCACTGCGCCACTGTCCTGATCCACCCTAAGCAGTCTGAGCAGGCTCTTCAGCTCCTCTGGTCGCAGACACAGGGAGCCAAGGTCCTGCAAGAGGCCCAGCAGAGCGTCTGCACACTGCCTGTCCAGACTCTGGGGCTGTGAGAGCACCTGCAGCAGAGCCCCCACCATGCCTGCCTCCACAGCCACGGTGCGACAGGATAAGGAGCCACCACAGACGGTGGCCAGCCACTGGGCCACCAGCAGCTGAAGGTCTCTCTGGCCCGACAGATCAGGCAGCCACTGCAGGAGCAGCAGCAGAGGCTGGTCGTTACTAATGCCAAGGTGATGAGCATGGGCATGCTCACCCTCCACTGCCTGAAGACAGAGAGAGACACGAAAGATATAGACGTGGACAATATTCTGTTAACCAGCGACAGAATTTAAATAGCAACAAGGTCATCAATAAGAGCTAATTGACTTTTACTGTCTGCACTCAGTGGGGATAACAAGGAAATGTGTGTCTCACCATGTTCATCAGCTCCTGCAGAAGCCTTTTGGTGGGTTGACCTTGACTCTTCAGCACATCAAACAGCTGGGAGTAGCCAATCCTCTCCTTGAAAACCTCCTGAGAGGGAAGGAGACAGAAATAGGCTTGAGAAAGCTGCTCCACAGGGGATAACTCGCTGGCACACTTCCATACATTGGAAGGGAATACAATGAGATTTCTTGATCTTTCCTTAACGGAAGAAAGCTTTCCTCATCAGGCAAGTTTTGCTGGAATTACAGGCATCATAGTGTTATGTGCTTTATACATGTGCAGAACTGTGAGGGTCACAAAGGGTCTTACCTTAGCAGAGGGTGAGTTGCTCATTATAGCTGTGAGGACTCCTAAGGCATGAACTGTAATACTGTCCGGTCCTTTCTCCAAAACCTACATCAAAATAATGATTGTGTTAAAATAATGCTGATTGTGGCATTGCAGACCTACAATGTGCATCATCATGTGTTGACACCACGAAGTGAACATTCCCACCACACATGACCAAAAAAGAAAACAAATCCTGAGGAAATCTTTCACCAAATAAATGATTATCTGTAAAGCGCAAGGGGAAGTACAGCCCATTTCTTTTTTCCACACCGCAATTATTGGAGCAGACTGGGTCAAAGTAAGTGCACTTCTGCACCAGTCACTAAACAATCGCCTCTTTGTTAATTACTGATAGATCCCAGCATGCAAAAACCAAAGCCAACCGGCAAAAGAAAAAAAAAAAAAAAGACTCTGGCAATGCCCAATTATTGGTGGAAATTAGGCAACATCAAAACCTCAGAACACGAGCCACAAGCACAACCGGTCACACGACAGAGCAGCCAAAATATGAAGAGAAGAAGGAAAGACATGCATTTAAGAAACGACCATTTCATGCACCATGAAAAACAGCATGCTCTGCTTGCCTAGTGTTGTCAACAGGGAATTCAGCCTCCAATTATGAATGTGATATAAAACAATACTCCCACACAAAAGCAAAGATTAATCCTCTCTCTGATCATCTGAATATTAAAGAGGACCTATTGCCTATTATGCTTTTCCGTAATGTTATTTTGTGTCTTATAGTGTTACAATGTTGGATATTCATATTAAATGTGGCTTAAGTTTCAATTATATGAGGTAAACATATAGAAGTAATCCCTATGAGCAAAAACCTCAGGCTTGGGACTGTTTTGTATTCTCTGTTTTCATTTCTTTTTACTCTGGCTACCTTTATAGTGTGCAGGATTTCTTATGGTCATCTGCTCCAGGTGTGTTTACAGTGTTTCACTCCTACATGAAGCTATATGCTAAAGTCAGGGAAACGTAAATTTGGTTGCCAGTGTTGTTAATTTTCCCTGATTTCGATTCTGATTCCTGCTGCAGCATGTCTTGTTGTATGCTTGTAAGCTTTAAATCGTGATTTTTCACAGCAGAAAGTGACGCTATTCTTCGTTACAGTCGTTCCCCGATTGCAACTAGGCTACACTGTACGTGCGTGTAGCTATGTGCTAACATAAGGGAAACATGTAAACTTTGTTGCTAATGTCGACCATTTCTCCTCAACTTCACATCATATTCCTGCTGGAACATGTCCAGTTTTGTTTAAAAACTTATATTGGTGATTTTTAAGGGTAAGAAGTGCTGCTATTCTTTGTTAGTCATTCCGCAGTGTCAGCTACACTGCTAACGTACATGTAGCTACATGCTAACATCAGGGAAACATGTAAATTTGGTTGCCACTGTTGTAAATTTTCCGCGATTTCAAATCTGATTCCTGCTGCAGCATGTTTTGTTGTATTAAGAAGCTTTAAATGATGATTTTACACAACAAAATGTGGCACTATTCTCCATTACATTCGTTCCACGGTTGCCACTACACTGCAAACGTACATATAGCTACATGCTAACGTCAGGGAAACATGTATATTTGGTAGCCAGAAATTTTCCCTGATTTCCAAACAGATTCTTTTTGGAGCATGTCTTGTTGTATTAAGAAGCTTTAAATGCTAATTTTTCACAGCAGAAAGTGACACTATTCTCCGTTACAGTTCTTCCACGATTGCAACTACACTGTTAACGTACATATAGCTACATGCTAACATCAGGGAAACATGTAAACTTTGTTGCTGATGTCTATCGTTTTCCCCAATTTCAGATCATATTCCTGCTGGAACATGTCCAGTTTTGTTTAAAAAACTTATATTGGTGATTTTTAAGGGTAAGAAGTGCTGCTATTCTTCGTTACAGTCATTCCCCAGCTTCAACTACCCTGCTAACGTACATATAGCTATATGCTAATGTCAGGGAAATGTAAATTTGGTTGCCACTGTTGTAAATTTTCCCTGATTTTGAATCTGATTCCTGCTGTAGCATGTTTTGTTGTATTAAGAAGCTTTAAATGCTAATTTTTCACAGCAGAAAGTGACACTATTCTCCATTACAGTTGTTCCACAGTTGCAACTACACTGTTAACGTACATATAGCTACATGCTAACATCAGGGAAACGTGTAAACTTTGTTGCTGATGTCTATTGTTTTCCCCGATTTCAGATCATATTCCTGCTGGAACATGTCCAGTTTTTGTTTAAAAACTTATTTTGGTGATTTTTAAGGGTAAGAAGTGCTGCTATTCTTAGTTACAGTCATTCCCCAGCTTCAACTACCCTGCGAACGTACTGTACATGTAGCTACATGCTAACATCAGGGAAACATGTAATCTTTGTTGCTAATGTCGATCATTTCTCCTCATCTTCAGATCATATTTCTGCTGGAACATGTCCAGTTTTTTTCAAAGTAAGACGTGCTGCTGTTACAGTCATTTCCCAGCTGCAATAGAGTGGTGCAGAAATGAGTCCTGAAACCTGGAATTGAGTTAGCATTTTAGCACTCCCAGTTTCCTCATCTCAAAGTCAGTGAGGTATGTGGTTAACAACAGAATTTCACAATTTGCTCTATGACATAGCATACGTCAGTAAATACCCCACTCATACATTTTTACGCCCTTATGTGTCTTCGAAAAGGTCATGGCTAAATAAGACTACAGAATGTCATCACACCAAACACGGCTTTACAGCTTAGTTGTTATGGTGACATTGAAGTCATGCACCAGTAGTGTGGTCCATTTATAGCCTCACATTAGCTTTTAACCTCTGGCAATTGCATTTACACTCAAAAAAAAACAACATAAAAATGGTGTTCAAAATCAAAAATACTTTATTGATCCCAGAGGGGAAATTGTGATAAAAAACACTATCAGGACAACTGCAACAAGCTGCATTCACGGTTGGCACACGTGCACCAATTCACTTTATCTTGTGAGATTATAAAGTTTTGTTCGCCACAAAGTTTATTTTCTGTGATAATCCAAGGTCTAATGAAAAATTCCCATTGGTTTTCTGACAAGGGAACCAGGGTGATGTTTATTTAGATGTTCACCTTCAAATTAACGTCATCCCTGCAGCACGATGACGCTGCAAAAGCGCTGAGATATGGAAGAACTGGAAACACTGACCAATCAGAGGAAACTGAGCTTTTTTGGTAGGGTGGCTTAAAGATTGTCACTAAAACGGAGAATCTCAGACATAATACAGGTGTTCCAGCACAGAAAGCATGAGGAAAATGATGGTTTGACCATTATAGCATATAAACATGTTCTGGTAGAAACCTTAAATACAAGTATGAGACTGAAACTGAGCATAATAGGTCCTCTTTAACTATTCAACATGCACTAACTAACGTGCATTAACTAGTCAAAGTTAACGCCAGCTTGTCCTTGAACGTGTTTCAAGTTGGATTTAAGTGGCCAAAAATAACCGTAAACTGTAAGCGGGTAATCCAGATGGACAGATATGACAGATTAAAAAGGGAACTCCAGACAGCAATTATCACATAGCCGTGCTACCTGCGTTATTTACAAATGAGTGTAAGCCAGACTTCCTGCCCAAAGCTTCCTGTTTAAATAGCTCAGAGCAGTTAACGAGTGGAGAGAAGGCTGAGTTTCCTGCTGACAGACCAATATCAACACCAAGTGGAGGGAAAGTACCTGGTCCACTTCGACCTCTGTGAGTAAACATGTAGTGAGGTCACACACAATCTCACGCTCCGGGCTACGCATGTTGCTCTGAAAGAGCTGCAGGATGTACACACACAGGCACACACACAACACAAAACACAGACAATTAGACCAAAAAAAAAGTCATCTGTTAGAGGTAATGGAGACAGGTTGATCCTGGTCTCCCTACAGCTGCAGAGGGACACGTGCTGTGGTGGGGAAACCTGGAAGAATATACATTTTTGTGACATTTCAAATGGAGCAAGCAGAAAAGGTTAGACAGCAGATATGACATCCTGGCAAATAAAAAGGAAATAGACATGACATAAATAAAGAAAGGGGACAGACTGATGGACGGGCCAACTGACAGAAGGACAGATACAGAGAGCTGACAGAGCAGACAGACACATTTTAGATGGACGGGGGTCTGACCTTGCTGTTCTGAACGAGCCTGAGGATGTGTTCAAAGCAGTTGTTGTTAAGGAACACAGCCTGCAGGACTGGTCTGTCAGAGCATTGCAGGATCTCAGGAACAGCAGCTAAAATTGACAACAGCGAGGATGTTCACAGTTGATCAGATCCAGGGAAAATCGATTAGTTGGCCGTCATACTGATTGAGAGAGATAAAAACAGAACTGCTTTACGCTCAGATAAACTTGAGACCTAGTGGACATGCTCTTACTTAGCATTTGGCTCTGGAGGGCGATAAGGCTTTCCTCCCAGCTCTGCCTCTCTTGCTCCTCACTGCTAAGCGGACGATTCCAGTTGAGGAGCTGGAAGTAGTCCTCCAGTATCGTCCTGATCTCCACCTGCCGCTCCGCAGGGCTGCTGGCGTGCAGGAGGTGGATCATAGCGGTCAGGCACTGCAGAGTCAGCCGTGGGAGTGCCGTGCTTTTGGGTTCAGGGGGGGTCCGGCAGCACCATGCTCGCAGAACAGAGAACAGGTCCTCAACAGACTGAGGAGTGATGGAGAGAAGGCCATTCTTCTGGAAAAAAATATATATGGACAAGGTGACTCCTCTGTAATCAGTGTTAAATTGCACTTGTAGTGTTTTCACAATAATCACTGATGAAGAGGACAGACCTTTCCGCCACTGATGGCGGCACCCTGGAGATGAACAATTCTGAGTGTGAGGAGCTCCGAGACCTGCTCGCTTTCCCGGAGACCTTCTGCGAACATGCATTCAAGCCAAGACACAAGGTTATGAAAGATCATACAAGTAGAAATCTCTACACACCTCACAATCTAGAGGACTACAATTCGATTGCAAAACAATAATCAATACATCTTCATGCACCTAAATGTATGATTCCTATATATGGTTTATTTTGTCTCACTGAGGTTGCTCACGCTCAGCCGTCCTTACCAAAACTCAAGAAGCAGCTAAGCTTAGAATGTAATCAGATTGCACATGATGCTCGTAACGTACAACCCAGCCTTAAAAATTATCATACAGGCGATTATAATGTTGAGAATTGGGTTTTAAATGTCCAATTATTGACTGTTCTGCATCGAGACATTGTCTTTTAAGAGCGAATTGCAGTGCATCTAAGAATCCATTTTTCCTCTACCCCTACAGATCAGTCCTCATTTAAACCACAATACAGAAAACATTTTCACAGTGCTGTCAAAATATCATGAAATTAAGTATTCATTTTTGTTTGTAATAATAAGAGGGTACATAAGGTACAATGGCTCAACAAAAACTTCCCCTGCAATGCCACCTCTGTCATCAGGGTTACGTGAAAAAGAAAAGCCAAAGCCATGCTAATTGGCTAGGTATTACACAATTAGCTCTTAACATTTCAAATTAAAGTAGCTATTACGGTATAATCCTCCTAAAATTTGGACATACGGAAATTTACCCAGGCCGAGATTTCCCACAAGGCTTATAGATCAGTGCTTGCTGATCAAATGGGCTTCTATAATTAGAAGTGCTCGGACTCTTGTGATTGAAACCTGATAATTAGAAGCTGAATAATTAAAGTTTTTAGCCAAAACCGAACACTCTGACTCTCTGGACTGACCAGTTATTTTCCACTATAAGGAAGGAATGATTTACTAGGAGATTTGGAGAAAACGAAAGGTCATGATTTTTCATGTCAAAGATGACAGATCTAAGCTGTGTTTACGCAGTGGTGGGAACAGTTTGATTCTTGTGGTATGTGAGGTCTGAAAGAGATCAGAGTGGTAGAGCAGACGAAAGGGAGTGTCTCACCATGGAAGAGAGCAGGCAGCTCCTCTGGCAAGGCCAGCGGGGAGAACTTATACTTGTTCCTCTCCAGCAAGCTCACCTCCTCCCTGCAACAAACAAAGCCTCGAGTCACCGCACTGACTCACATCACACCAAGTCAGTAAGGGACTGCTGCTAAGACTACTGGCACTAATGAGGCTTGACTTTAAGGCTTAGAGGCAACAAGACAGGGTGTTACACATCACAAAAGGTTGGGCAAGATATTTAATGCATATGTTTTTGGATCTTTGTGTGACTAAATTCCACCTCCCACACATTCACACAGAGTAAAGCAGCACACTCTCACCCTGCTAGGCGTCTCCTCCACGTCTGATAAGGGTCAAACAGACTTTCACAAAGCAGCAGTCCATACTGCACAACCATCTGCAGAGACGACTGCTTCCCTTGTCCCTTCTTAAGCTGTAAAACAAAAAAAGTTTGGACACACATTCATTTGTAACTCACCTTCAGCACAGATACACCTGTCTGTCTTTTAACACGTGACAAATACAACACATTCCTTTTCATTGAATAGAAGGTCAGCTACACGCCCACGTCTCTTTTTGAAGACTAAAATAGTTCTACTTCTGCGTGAGGATGTTACATACCGTAAAGAGAATACATTCTGTATAATCACTGTCTCTCTACTGTATATTTCTGCACAGGTTACAAGGGCACTAAATAATCTTTGCATGCATGATGTACCGAGCATGCAGTGGAGCCAAGCACCATCATAAATCACTGAAATCTGTCTCCTGTTTGAGCTACAGTTTATAGTGGTCTTACCTGGTCCAAACAGAAATTCAAAAGCTTGATGGTTTCAAAAACAAAACCAGGGGTCTTGTCTGGGTCGATGTTCTCCATATTCCTAGAAGTAAAGAGAAAGTTGTGCAACTGAGTGCTGAGAAAATACGCCTAATGCTTACCCAATATGGCCATCTTAGGTAAGGGAAAAAAATGAATGCACAGAATGTAAGGGACAACTTCCTGAAGCTAAGTTGCAGCCGCTTTGCACAATCTGCGTTGCAATATCTGGAAAAGCTGAAAAGCTGTAACTAAGCAGGTTCCCTTTATTGCCTCTTGTGTTATTGGTACAGACTTGATATATAATAAAGGAAAACAAGAAATCATAAGACAAAATCATATCATTTTGTACATAACATCAACTCAGGTACATTTTTATTTACTGAAAAAACAGTATTTAATATCTATTAACTGCCTGATATTACTTTATCCCTACAAATATGTCAAACAGCCTAATTTCTATCACTACAAGTAATACAACATCTTAGGGAAGAAATGATAAACGACCTGCGACTGGAGATTGCTTATTATCAAAGCAGCATGTGTTGCATGTTTACGATCATGAAGATGAAGCATACACACAGCAGGCTGGGGCCTCACCTGCAGACAATGATGAAGAACTTGATGAGGAGCAGGGGGTGAGGGGTGGTGCCGTTGGGCTCGGCGGCATCGGAGAGGTGCACTGCACTCTGCCATAGCTGGGTGCTGAGGAACACCAGGACCTCCCTGGGGAGCAAGGGCACCTCGGAGCTGCATTCCTCCAGCCTGGGAGATGAGAGAGGAGGATATGAAGAGATGTGGGAAGAGGAAGGATGGGAGGCAGTAGCAGAGAGGCAGAGAGGCAGAGGGCATCGTAACAGGGCCTGCGTTTACACTTAATATAAACATCGGAGGTCAGAGTTCATCCTGCTTTGGGGGATAGAAACCGGTGGGAGCTTCTGGATATGTAGTGTGGAAATAACTGTTGCTACTCACCTCCGAGGCTCCAGTGACTGCACATCGATGAGCCTCTCAAAGGACGCCACGAACGCCTCCAGCCACTGCTGCAGATAGCCCACATCTTTCTACAGGAGGGAGGAAAGAACACATGAGGCAAGAAAGTGGCCTCCACGCCTCCAGGCATATGCAGCATGCAGCATTAGTAAATAATAGTGTATGTGAAAAATGTGTACGGTTACACAAGAAACATCAATGAAATATATTCTTTGCTTGTGCTCACTTGCTGTGCTGCTACTCTAAAACGGTTGAGCGTTTAACTGTGACGAATTGTGGCTGAAAACATAGCACTGACTAAAACCTTATGACCTGTTTTTGTAACAGGATGTTGCAAAGAGATGTAACTCACAGAGAGGAACACATGAGCCAATTCTTTCCCTTTTCAAAACACGGAGGTGAAAAGAAACTAAATGTTCCTTTCTTTTATGTCCCTTATTGTCATAACTTCAAAACATTCGGGGAACTCAGTGTAGAGCAGCCAACATGGAAAAACAACTTCTCATTGCGTGCACGTATGCATTGAACTAGACATTCCTGCATCCTTATAGTAGCATTTAAGATTGTTTCAACTGTGCGAGGATGTTTACATACAAACAACCGTTATCACAGCTTTAATCAGCCTCTGCAGTGCAACATATCCTGCCACTCTCTTCACTTCAGTCTCATATAGACCAAATAATACAAATGTCACAGGTTCACCACAGAAATAAACTGAATTATTTTGATCTTTTTCAAAAATTTTACAAAATCCACACAGTCATTAAAAAGGCCTGTCAATTAAGACCCTATTCAGGGTCTTCCTGTGTTTCAAAATCAAATAACAAATACACAGTACATCTGGAAATGCCGCTTGTCTAGAAATGCACTGTGTGATTGAACATCCTGAACATTTTGATTAGCTGAGCGTGCACAAAGCTATTCATGCTGATGTTTGAGGCTGCTTCTGCAGAAGACATGGGAAGACATGAGTGTTTCAGACTGACTCATTGTACACAAATAACATAAAGTACAGCAAACAGCACATGGTATAACGATAAATCAGGTACTTCCCCTTTCCAACAGGCAAACAGGTCAAAAATTAGCAGTGTGCTGCAGATCATGTAGTTTACTTCACAAGCTGCACCGTGACAAAAACTTCAAGCACAGAGCTCCAACATACATGCTGCCACTGTAGCTCAATGTTTACTGCGTAGCTAATTGTCACACTTCCTCTAGAGAAATGGAAATCTAATGCATTTAACTCTGAAAACAACCACATTTCTTCTGAACACGCATTAATGTGAAATGTACATTACCAACTGGCATTGACTTATTTGCCAGTCCATCTCTCATTGTATGTGGCTGAGCAGGGTGCCAGGTTCTTGCGAACCCAGTCTCAAGATGAGCCCTCAGTGTAGTCTCCAGACAGCAGCTCAGAAGCTGCACACACCGCTCCACAACCAGCACCAGCGTCTGACTTGCTCCTCTCTGGTCTTCCACACGTCAAGCGAGCAACCAGGAAATGACATGTCACTTTAACCGAAGCTTATTTCCCTCATACTCTGCCTCCTCGTCAAACCCCTTCCTCTTTTGCTTCTACTGCTATAGCTGTGAGCAGATATGACAGAGGCCTTTAAAAAACTTCCCACAGTAACAATGAGGCACTGAAACTGTGTTTGTGCCTTTTTAACACAATAAAAAGGTGCTGCAGGAGAAACACTGAAATTCAGCTTCTCACTTGAAACGTGTCACTGACTGCGAGTGTGTCAATAGACTAAAACGTAGGGCTGTCTATTAGCAAGAACTTAATGATACGATATGTATCACAAAACAGGGGTTACGATTCAGTATATTGCGATATACTGTACACTGTATGCAAGGTAATAAATTGCAATTTTTTAGATCTAATTTTAGGAAAACTATAGTGCAAAGAACACACTGCCATATGCATTAAAAAAGTTTTAGCTTTACTATTTATTGTCCAATCTGAGCCAAGGAATTAACATTTACCTAAATCAGCATAAAAGTGCTTATAGGATACTTTGGGTAAACAAATTAAGAAAAAAAAACAAAACATAAACAATTAAAAATTTATATGGTATCACAAAACATAATTTCCCGGTACTCAAATGTATTGATACTTTCTTACAAACAATTAAAAGGTGACAAGCTGAAGCAATGAATGAGTCATAATATAGAGAATACTGTATTTAGCGTCTTTTATTTTATATTATTTAGCTTAGTTCATATGCCGTTATCGTGCCACTGTAACCTTTACATCATAGACTGCAAAAGTAATGGATGTAGCTATCGTGACATCACCCATTGGTTTGTGGACTCCTGTTTTGAACAAGCGGCAGCTGAAAAATGAAGCCAAAACAGGAGTGCCAAAATAGCAGTTCTTTGAACAGCCACTGGAGGCTGGCTCCAGAAGCCAGTCAATCACTATAGAACTCGTATTACTTCTGGCTCCAAAAAATAACAAGATGGCAACAGCTGAAATGCCGAACTCGAGGCTTGCAAACAAGCATCCACAAACCAATGGCTGATGTCATGGTAGCTACATCCATTATTTTTAGTCTATGGTTTTGAAGCCATGAGTTCAGCATTTCAGCCATTTTCCATCTTGTTTTTGGAGCCATTTTGGCACTGTGCAGGGGCAAAGGCTGGATCTGACTAAGAAGCCCAGGGCACTATCTGCAGACAGCCTGTCACTCAAAGCGGCTCACCCTTAATTATGTGTAACTTAAAGCCATAATAAAAGCTAAACGGGTGAGTCATATAAAAATTCACCCCAGTACAGTTGTCGTGAAGGGCAAACCATTTTTGTACCAAGCTTTAAACATGTTTAATTCTGCTGTAAAGTTTGGTAATTTAACATGGGATTCTATGGGTATTGAGTGGCTTCAGCCTCAAGTGGCCATTCAAATAACTGCAGTTTTTGGCATTTCCATGTTGGCTTCATTTTTCAGTCCTGGAGATTGCTGCTTGCTTTATGTACAAAATCTGACTGGCAAGCTATTGAAAAAAATAATAATGAAATGACGTCAATCATACTGTCTAAAATCTCTGCATGTACTCAGTGAAAACAGGAAACCTGACCGAACAACCTATTGTTTCATACCTCCAACATCTGGACAATCAGGTATTGGAGACTTGAGTAGGAGAGGCAAGGATGCTGAGACATATTTGTGACACCCCTTCTGCTTTGTTTTACTTTCCAATAAAAGATTTTGCACCTGAATGGCTGAATCATCACTTACATTACTCAGGACACCTACTTATTAGTGTTGATGATACCCTGCACAGGATTCGTCATCAATTCTAAATCTGTCTACTGGAACTCACAATGTGCAAGGACACACAATAATAGGGGCTGATTGAGCGACGCGATCTGGAATTAATGAGTTTATAACTCTGACGACAGCCTTCATTTTTACACTGAGGATGAGTAAATGTAGCAAGTAAGCTGTGCTTTCTAGTTTTATGGGAAAGTAAGTGTCATTTTTTTTCTATCCCCTGTTGAGTACAGATGCTTTGGCGTGTTGTTTAGTCCCCTCGAGCTGCAGGGTGTAACTGCAACAGCTAGATTTTTAGCATATAATAAAAAATTGAGATCACACAAAGGAAGTGGAAGCTCGTTTGCTAATAAAATAAAACCAGAGGAAACACATTAAGTTTATCTGGAGCGAAACCGCCTCAGACACCTGGTAGTGGTCTGTTTTATATCCACATCCGTGACCTAAAAATCATCCCTTACAAAATGATTACTGATCAACACCTCAGATGAGAAGAAATAAGAAATACACATCCTTTGCTTTCAACTTTTTTCCCTCAACATCGCCCGGAGCATTTAGCTCAAAGATTAGTTCGATAAAGACGCCGATAGAACAGATGTCACAAACCAACCATGAGGTACCAACCCCTATAAACCGTGTCATTTATCTCCGTTTTCTCTGCACATGGCCAAGCAGCTGTGCCGCTCTCTGCTGCTTGGCATTCTGCTTCGCTCCAGCTTCCTGCAAGTGAAAGCAAAGAGCACTTTGATTTTCCTGGTTGGCCCTTCTGTTGGTAAACAGGGGAGATCGAGGCACACGAGGGAATTCAATCGCAGGGCTCATAGGACGGTCATGGCCAGCTGCGGGGGTGGCTGTTGTTGTTGCATCTCTCATATTGACGTGAATCATAGCATGATCAGTGACTGAGACAAATATGTAGTGGGGTGACTGACGCCGTGGCGACAAAAGCCAGGAAATGTGACTTGTTTTGTCTTCAAGAGCAAGCAGAGGAGGTTGTTTCACAGCTGTGCGGATGGGTGGCAATCGGGTCGTCACTGTGGTCCAACGCTACCGCCACAAGCTTTAATTAGTCCCTCTAACAGTCTCTTCAGCTAATGATCACAAGATAATCACACACTATTTTCTCTGCCAGCCTGACATCACAGTGTATCCACACTGTTGGGATAGATGCTTCTTCTGTCCTCTCTTTCATCCAGAATTACAACATATAGAGACTCTGTAATTTACCTTATCTCAAGGCAGTGGACACTGTGTTGACCACATGAGCTCAGTATACATACATACATGTATCTAACTTAATTGTTTACTTAAAAATTGAGTAAAAACTCCCAAACAGCCCAAGCTGATGTCAAATTATCAAATTACTTTCACATAAAACAAAGGAAAAGAGCCATCTCTCACGAGTGAGAAGCTTTAACGAAGGATTGTTTGGCTTAACCATTATTTAATCGTCAAAATATTTACTTTGTTTTCTGTAAAAAAACATTTATAGTCTCAGTTCCTGAGTGTTATATGTTGACGCATGATGCCTTTGCAAAAACGACACCCTCTACTGGCTTATTCAAAAAATTAGACTTTACTGAACTGCAGTTAATCAAACTATCAGCAACTGAACTGTCAATTGAATAATGAACAGACTATTAATCAATTACTATTTTAAAGGTCTAGTGTGTAGATTTCAGGGAAATATATATTGGCACGAATTAAATATAATAAGTGTGTTTTCTTTAGTGTATTATCACCTGAAATTAAGTATTGTGTTTTTGTTACCTTACAATGAGCCACTTATATCTACATAGGGTGTGGGTCCTTGTCCACAGAGTCCGCCATGTTGCACCACCATGTTTCTACAGTAGCCCAAAACGGACACACCAAACACTCTATGGCTCTAGAGAGGGCCATTTCTGTTTTTGCATTTTCATGCTTTCTTGTTGGCCACTGTAGTTGGCAGCCCCTCCTCAACGAGCTGAATAGCAACAGAAAAACACTGATTTGCATGTGAAACTGCTTTATTCAGTGTTTTTACCTGTTTTAATCACCTGGTCAGTTTGTTTTAGAGAGGAACAGACCTCTCTGGATGATTTGGCTCATGGTAAAAACCTCCTGAGCAATGAACTCTCGGGGAATCCTAACTGAGAGTTGGCGCTTGGTAAACAGGAGATGTTCAGTTGATGGCAATCTGCAGTCCCAACTGCTAGATGCCGCTAAATCCTACGCACTGCTCCTTTAACAATCTATTGTTTCTCATTTATCTAGTTCAAATATTTGCTGGTTCCTGCATCTCAAATATGAGAGTTTCATTGGTTCTTTCAGTTTTGTATAACTGTAAATTGAATACAGTTGGGTATTTAAGCAGTCTTGGGACAAGGCAGACAAGATAAAAACATAACTTTGCACTCTGGTGACCTACAACCAACATTTATCATTAAATTGGTCACAGTTTTAAACTAAATTATGTATTAATTATGGTTAAATTCGTCCTCAGAGTAACCAGGTGAAAAAAATAAGCATTCGTGGCAGCCCTACTAGCAGCGTTTAATAAAACAAAACTGATTAAACTGTTGTTAGAGTACAGTCTAACAGTATAACTGTGTTATGACTTAGGGAAAATACCGGCGCACCTCCAAAAACAATACCTCCTGGTTGTCTTCAGACACGGTCTGACAAGTTAAGTTAGCCCTCTGCGATTAGATCACACTCTTCCCTGTATGTCTGTACCTGTCAGGCATGATCTGAGAAGCATTCTCAGATATGAGATATGGAGCTCTGAAATGGTGCCAGTAAGGTGGTTTTTAACTCTCACAGATGAAAGAGAAGAGCACGTTCTGCTCTTTGTATGAGAGCCTTGAATTGCACCGAGCATTGTTTTGCCTAACATGCTGTCACCGCATTTAAAACCACAAATATCGGATAACCAAGAAGCATTTAATGATGAAACATTGTGTATTTACATTGTTTATAGATCTGTGTGATGACACAAATGATTGTCTATGGTGATATAATGTATCCATACACTGTGGTCTCAAACAAAGCAAATAATCATCTGTTAGTTGCCTGTTTGTTTGGTTATTTGTACAGAAAATGCTCATTTTAGTCACTTTAGTACTTCTATATCACAATGGCTTTTCAGGCCTGAGCCTCAGTTGATTGAAAAATCTTGCAAAGGGTGTGTAATTTCTTGCACAATCGGAGGAAGCAGAGCTCCTTTATCACCGACAAGCCTGAGCACGTTTTGCTTTCTTATTGCAAATACAGAACGATAGCTGAGATACTGCATGTACTGAAACATGCTGTAATCAAAAATTAGAATTCATCTCAGCTTTATGGTAGACTTTAAACTCCCATAATCTAACACAAGTTCAGTGAAAACTTGAGCAAACATGCACTGATGCTGTCAGGATTTCTCTTGCACACAGACGCCTTTGAGTGCAGAAATAAACCTTGAAAAACGTCTGAAACAAAAATATGAATACGGGTGAGGACAACCTTTCATCAACAGAGACACGCAAGGCTGAAATATTTAGAGACTTAAAATCAGATCTGTTTCAGGGTGTAAAGACAGCTGCCTGGATGTGTTTGTTGTGACTCAAACAGAGCATCTCTATATTGCAACTGTAAGTAAAGGCTTGTTTGCAACAATAACAAAAAGCCTATTTTAACAGAGCTCAGATCTCTTGACCAGTTCGACTCATTTGCAATAGACATTGCAATAGTTTCCTTGATGTGTGACCAATCATAAGAGTGAGTCGGAGACAAGGATGTGTCCAGTTAATAAACCTGTACTGTCTGTGCCAACTTGACTAACAGGCAGACAACAAAAACATCATGTTGTCTTCTATAGGAGAGGCGGGTGATTGTTCACTGAAGTGGTTCTGCTGCCTTTCTGCAGCCTATTGTGTTCCTCTGAGTCACATAAAGTGGTGGCGTTCATACTGGGCTCACTTAAGTCATTCATCACAGCTTGTCGATAAGGGCAGGTCATTGAAACATGCGCAATCTACGAGAGCGGTTGGAAATCTATGTGTCATTCTTTGGTGGTAAGAGAAAGAAATAGAGAGACTATAATAAACTTTGCTCTTTTAGACTTGAGGGCAACTGATGAGAAGGAACTGTGAGCCAAAAGGCACCTTAATAAGGAAGTGGTCTTGCACATAGAGATGCTAGACAGCTGTCACAGTCAGATTCAAGTGCACACACACACACACACACACACACACACACACACACACACACACACACACCTATGACTCCCTCTAGCAATGGATTTTTTGGGGCAGGGACCACAGCTTATGTTTGTTAAAGACTGGCATAACCAGAAAAGTTCAGTGGATCTGCTGTTGCACGTGAAGCAGCAGCTCAGAGGAGACGTACTAGGGCGGATTAGAAACACACTTCCTCTTGGGATATGCCCAAACTAGTGACCACAATGACCACTTTGATAGTAAATGCTGCAGGAGGTGTATGACTATTTTTGCAGCTACTCCAGCATCTACTCCAACCCTGTTTAAAGCATTTGGCTGGTTTCCTAGACTGGAATTAAGCCTACCCCCTAAATTAAAACAGCACGCACTGGTTATATGTAAAGCGAAATGTCCTCTTCTATGACTAGACTTTATCCCTGTCAAGAAACCTGCCCTTTAGATCCACAGTGATAATGAGAGAGCAGCCTTCATGCCCCACAGTGAACATACAGTGCATGCAACCTTGGAAAGAAGTCTCATCTTGTTTTCTCTGTCCTCAGGCACAGAGGCAGATTGCAAACACATTAAATAGTAATATGTAATTTATTCACAGCCAAAATGTTTTTCTTTCGACTTCAAGAGGAGACATGACATGAAAGCACGCGCAATATCGTTTCTCTATTAATCTGTTTTCGTCGTTATTACAGAGATGTTGCGCCTTAATGAACAGCCAAAGGAATGAGCTGCAGTCACACCCACAGGGGGCAACATTTGAGACCAGAATACCACTCAGTTAAGGATACTGCCAAATTAGCTCTCACACTAATGTTGTTTCTTATTTAATTTTGAGCTATAGAGTAATGGGTATTACAGGGCTGGGCAATATATTAATATTATATTAATACTGTGATATGAGACCAGATAGCCTTAGATTTTGTCCTTTCCTGCTTTTAAAAGCTGCATTTTAGTAAAGTGATGTAATTTTCTGAACATACTAGACTGTTGTAGCTGTTCTCTTATGTGCATTTACCCACTTATTCTTTACATCCACATTACTGATGGTTATTAATCAAAAATCTCATTGTTGAGTGGAAGCAAAAATAGACAACCCTGCAATATCAATATCAATGTATTTGGTCAAAACCATAGTGATATTTGATTTTCTCCATATGGCCCAGCATTAAGGCATTATGCTGCTGGCACCAAGTCAAAAACACATGTCCCACATCATAACAATACTAAGGTAACATCTCCCTTGACAATAAAACAGTCTATCAACAATATTTATCCCCATTTATGGTTTAAATGTTTGATAGAGGAAGAGAGACATGGAGAAACAGGAACAGGAAGTAGCCTCGGTGACACCTGCATCGCAGGTACAAGATCAAACACACTTCAGCAAGTGTGTTAACCTGCTTCAAATATCATTATTATTATTTACTGCTTCCAATAACTCAAACGGCTCAGTGTCACGGTGATATGATCAGACATATACTACTTGTGTGCACACACAGGGCAGCCTGCGCCGCTCGGTCCAAATAAACAGCTGCTCTACGAACAGGCAAAAATAAACGACTTCCTCATGTAACCGCGCACAGCAAACGACAGAAACACACACATGAAGGCTGCACCATCGATCACACACACTCTGATCGTGTGTTTATCGGGTTATAAACTTCAAGGCTGAGGACCTGCTGCAACAGGTGTCACCGTCAGGTCTTCCGCACTTGCACTCACCTTTGTGTAATATAACATCCACAGCTCGTACAGCCTTTCCTTCGATGCCATCCCGCCGCCCTTATGGTTGCTCATATCTCCCTTTATTTCTCAATAAATCATGAAACTGGTGAGCATGGTCAAAGCCAGGGCTGTTTCAAGTTGTTTCCCAAAGGCAGGAATACGCGGCACGCTCCTGTGAACCATTCCTGCAAATCCACCGGGCGCAATAATCCACGCAGAAGTGCTCTCCGCGTCGACACGTAAAGTTTATCAGAGTGGCACGAAAAGGCAAAACATGACGGTGTGAGTGTGGCCGCGGTGTTGTCGCTGTCGATATTATAAAAGCAGGAACAAAAATGCGTGGAAATGCATGTCAGGAGGAACACCCATGTCCGCGTCTAGAGCGAGCTTGTTGCTGTATGATTCCTATTGGAGAGAGTTCCCACGGAAGCGACAGATGCCATCCGATCAACCCCGAGAAATGACTGCCCATGTGGATTCAGTCGGCAGAGGTGGACTGTCTGGTGTGTGTATGTGTGATGAGCACATTGCCAACTAGAGTCTGACTATTAAGGCAGCACATACAGTAAAGAGTTGACTGTGGATCATATGCTCACAGGTAGGCTGATATTCTTAAAGACACACACACATAAACACAGCAGCAGCCTCCTCCAGGACTAATAACTGACAAAGGAAAGTTGAAGTGTAGCTACTTGCATGGACAAACATTTTTCTATTGGGTAATCATCAAAAAAGAAAAGCAAAGAAACGACAAAAGAAAATGTTGCAGCATTTGGGCAGGAAATGGCAGCTTATATGACCACATAGCTACTGTATGTGCAAGTATACATTGTAGTATTATACATGCTGTGCAAATCCTGTAGACTGAGGATGAAGCTGTGACTTTGCACAACAAGTCACATTCAGTACTGATAACATGAAGGCACACAAACACACAACTGAACTTCAGACTCTAACAACAGGACTGTTACTAATAGTCCTGGTGCATTAGTGGACTGTAATTAAAGGTTATTGCACTTAATGTTATCATATTTCTGTTGAAGACTGTCAGTCAACAGTCGTGTAATCACTGAGGGACATTGATACAGGCGATCAACAAGTAAAATATAGTGATATATTCAAACTATTACTTCAGTAAAAGTCTGGAATTAAATGCACACAATTGTCAAAGTTTCAAGTTTTCCTCCCTCCCTGAAAGATGTTTTTTTTTTCAGGTTTACTGGCCCAACTATTGCACACAGTTGGGTGATTTGTCTCTAAGCCTAACAAAGCATCATATTTTATGAGTTTATCCTATTATTTTTATATGTTTAGCATGTTTTAAACACCTTGTATAAGCTAACTTGTTAAAACTAACACTGGACTTTTCTCTAAAAAGACGGACTAGACATTTAAAAGAAATATTGTTATTCTAAGTGGTCCTGGTGGCCTTGCACTATACTGTCAACCTTCATGGTCTGATAACAGAAAAATAATAATAATGATAAAAGATATGATAAGACACATACTGTGTGTAAACAGTACTTTTGGTTTTGAATAAATTTATCATAAAACTGAAACTTTTTAGCATCATATTTTACAAGTATATCCTATAATTAAAAAAATATATAGCCTATGTTTAGCATGTATGTAAAACACCTTAAGTGTCAGTTGCCTAAAATATATAGTAACACTATACACCAGTTCTCTCGACAATTGGTGTGTCTGTTTTACTACATACTGCATACTGAGTATAAACAGTTGTATTTGTTTTAAATAAGTTCTTTCGTAAAACAGACACTTCCTGTAAAAGGAGTCAGGTTTATGGGCCCAGCTATTGCAAACACTAAAGTAATTTCACTGTACACATAACAAAGCATCATATTTTACAAGTATGCCCATATATTTTTAATATGTTTAGTATGTAAGTAAGTAAGTAAAACGCCTTGTTAAGTGTCAGTTGCCTAAAAATTGTGCTAGTACTGGAAAAATGCACCTTTCCTTGTAGAACAGGTGGTGTATCTATTGTACTCAGTGGATATTACAATATGATAAGACACACTGTATACTGAGTATAGACAGTTGTATATGTTTTAAATAAATTCTGTCATAAAACAGACACTTCTTGTAAGAGGAGTCAAGTTTGTTGGCCCAACTATTGCATACAGCCTGGTGATTTCTCTCTGAGACTATAACAAGCATCATATTTTACCAGTATATCCTTTATTTTTAGTGTGTTTTGCATGTTTTAAATGTGCAAAACGTGTTAAGAGGCAGTTGCTTAAAAATGTAAATAAATTCTATCATAAAACAGACACTTCTTGTAAGAGGAGTCAGGTTTATTGGCCCAGCTGCTGCATGCAGTTGGGTGATTTTGAAGCCTAACAAAGCATCATATTTTATGAGTATATCCTATATGTCTTTCATATGTTAAGAATATTTTGAATATGCAAAACACCAAGTGTCAGTTGCTAAAACTAACTAAATGTACTTTTCTTTAGACAGACAGGGTAGGCAGACTAGACAAATGGTGTGTCTGTTGCACTGAGTGGAAAGTTTACATTATAGACAACTTTTTCCTGTCTGCTAGACTATAGCCTCTGTGGGCCTATTTCTATAACAGGAGTTATATTACTCTCGATGGACCACTAACACGTGTTAGAAACAGATAATTTATTGATTTATTAGTTTCATGACCTTAAACCTTGTTAGCACCCTTAACACAAGCAGGTTTGTGTTGTCACACACTTGGCCATTAGGAGGATGGACACAGTGAAGCTCGAGGCAGCTGTATTACCATAGCAATGGCCTACATTCCTAACCAGGACCTGACCATCAACAGGCGGGACAGTGTACCAGTGTTATATGTATTATGCTTAATGTATAGGTCTGATAATAGTCAATAATAGACTAAGTATGTTTAAATACTATTCAAATGTGGCCTATAAGCTACTGGAAGTTAAATCATTTTAAGTAGTCTACTCCATGTGCCAATACATTCAACATCCCGATATAAGCTGTTTAAAATGTGAACAATCTATTATTATAAGTAGGACTTTGATATTTAAATATGTACGCTTCAAATTTAATCACCCTAACTAATGATGTTGAAGAAATGTGTCCACAAAACACAACAATATCACATGGCCACTGCGATCGATGTGCTCGACGATCGTCTTCACATCCTCAGCCAGGACGATTAATGGATTTCAGAGAGCATCGAGCGACGTGTAGAAACAAACATGGAGCGAAATGTTGGCTCTCTACAGGAGGAGGCCCTGAAGAGAAAAGAGAGGTTAAAAGCACTAAGAGATAAAAAGATTCACGTAAGTGACTTGTCTTGTGGTGTCCTACGTCTGTTAAATGCAACTTAATCCGTAGAAAACGCCTTATTTTGTCGGTGAGGTACCGTTAGCCGAGTTAGCTTGTAGCTATCATTAGCACATTCATGTGCTTGATGAATGAGTTTGGTTCGTGGGCTTGTTGTTGTGCTGTGAGAGGATGCTGGTGTAGACATTTAATTCAGGTTTATATTATATTTAATTTTTAATTTTTACAGCGTGTTTTTAGGTGTAGTTTATCTGGTGTGCCAGTGCAGCTAATTTGCGAAGCTAACTTGTTTGGACTTCAGAGACAGTAACAACATAATTTACCTCCAAACAAACATCACAGTTATTGTAGTTTACGTTTTACATGAAGTAGACAACGCGTTGTTTAACTTGCTCCTAAAACCTGGCAGGAGCCTTTGTTGACACCTTTACCTCTATAGGGCTTTTGTAAAGTACCTACCAAACAGAAGTCACATCTTCAGACACACTTCTCATCAAGGCACCTGATGGCTTTTTATATCCACATATCAAATACAATACATCTCCACAGACTAGTAAAACCAGAACTGAAGCAGCAGCTATATTTATAAATAGGGATGTCACTGGTCGAAAGGTCTTTGAATACAATGGAACACAGAGACATTTCTCAGATGAGGAAATTGGAGAATTATTATTATTATTATTATTAATAATAATAATCAATAAAGTCAACAGGCAGTGTCTAGGACACTAAAAGAAGCACCACATCTTCTTTTACAAACATATTGCAGTAAAATAAAGGCTGTTTTCAACTGTTTTCTACACAGGCCCAACTATTGTGAGTTGTTTGTCAAGTTCTTATCCATCTACAATATTTCTGAAGCTGAAAACAATACTAGCTATGCAGGAAGAATAAATAATTTCACTCAGTGATGCACTCCAGCCTGATTACAGTCATGTCACCAGTGCCACAGTGTGAGTGAACCAGATCTGATTTTTATCTACTTGTGTCCAGCTCTTCCAAAGAGGGAAAATGTTCATCATCATTGCAGTCAACATTTGTTACAGTCATTTACTTTTATCAAAACACTGATTTATTAATGGGGTGAGGATTGAAGTAAAAATACATCTTGATTAAACCATCAATGAACACAGGGGGAAGGCCTTCCTGTGCCACACAGTTGTAAACTGGACAGTGTGTCCAGTAGGGGTGTAAGAAAAAATGATACACCTGAGTATCATAATATTATGTTTTGTGATACAGTATTGGCTTTAAAAAAACATTAGCAATTTTGAATTAATAGTATACATGCAAAGATTTTTTGGAGTGGTTCATTTTGTGTTGTGATCTATCTTCAGTCAGTTGACTCTTCCGCTCCAGTGTAATAACATATAGCATAAACAAAAAGCACACAGGCGTAACACATATAGGCACAGTCTCAAAGTGCACACTGCTAGCTCCTAAAATTAGAATATATCTTGCTATATATGACCTTGCTTACAGTATAGCAATATATTGAATTGTACCTCTGTATTGTGAAAAGTATTGTATTACCAGATTTTTGCCACACAACCCAGTGTGCAGTGAAGTAGGAACCTCAGAGATCATGCTTTTGCATGAAAGGTTCAGATGGAAAAACAGTGTAAAAACTGTTTTAAAAGTAGCAGCCAAAAATAGCAACACTGCAAAATAACAGCACATCTGTGCAGGAACTACCACACACCGCACTGAAGGTATGTTTAAGAGGTGTTTCGGAATTTTATCTTATCAGATGACGTATGCTGAGCTAATTTTGCTTGCAATAACTGTACTATCAAACTTTTAAATCAACACACACCATTGTTCTTGACCCATTTACCACACTGGACTGAGAGCACGTTGTTGCACCAGAGTTTCAGTTGTTTCTCATTACTAGGGTCTCTGCTGTCTGTGTTCAAACATTTAAACATTACACAGTTATTCTGCTCTGCTATGAAAATCTTTCTGTTCTGGAAATGAAACAGGAAAGCCTGTTTAATGTGCAAGCCACCGTTTTGGCAGTTAGACCAGAATGTGTTTCACTAAGCTGGCGTTGAACAGAGGCATACTGGCTCGACTAGCAATGTTTGATAAACGGCTGTTGACATTCCTGAAGCTGGGGGTTGTTTTTCTTTTGTACTGCACTTCAAGAATGAGTCAGTCCCCCGAATTGTTCTCGCAGGTGGACAGGAAGCCTCTTCAGGAAAATGCAAGATGGGAGGGGTTTGATGTCCTTTGTTACATTTTTCACTTGGGGTCTCTATGTATTTATTTATTTATTTATTTGCATTTCTGCAAGCCTATGTCATCATCTGTCTCCCCATTGTTTATGTGTGGTTAGTTTAATCGTGTTATTGATCGTACAATGATGTTTTGACAGGGGCGAGAGCAGGAAGATGGGGAGCCAGAGAGCAAAAAAGCTTCATTAGAGGAGACTACTGAAGAAAGGCACAGGTTGGTGGTGCATCATACACCACACACAAGAATGGCTGCTGTTTGTTTGTTTTTGTTATTCAATCATATTTTTCATAAAAGCATGTCATGATTTCTTCAACTCTTCCTCACTTTTGCTTGCCCCCTCAGCTGAGGTTATTTGAACTGCGCAAACGGAACTAATACTGATATGGAAGTACAACATCAGAGCATTTATCTGCCCTTTATCTGAACACCATCTCCTTGTAACACAGTGCATGTCTCAGTGCAGGTCATGAGATGCAGTGTTTACACTGGGCTGGATCACAGCCTCGTGCTATTAGCTGCTCAAATATCCTGCAGCTTACTCAACTTTGTGTGTTAGTCGGTAGGAAGGAGCAGCCATCTTTCCTGTCCTACAGGACCTTTTTTCCATTGTTTATATTTAATGACTGTAGTGAGGGAGTGCCGCTGTATTTCCTCCAGTCCAGCAGGACAGATCTCTCTCATGAGAATGAAAATAGCTGCAGAGTTTAAATGCTTAATTTAGACACTTAGTCAGTGGATAGAAAAGTACTTTTTTTAATCTGTGCTTTGCTAAGTCAAGACATGCATTCATAGCAGGGTGTGGGTGTAATGTATCTTGTAATTGGTATTAAAATTTCATGGGAGATCGAATTGCAAAACCCAGGCATGACAGAACACGACAATCAACATGTTTGTCCTTAAGTTATTGCTACTCAAATGAATGATCTCTGAAAAAAAGTGGAACTTAGGCAGACAGTTTTAAAGCTCCATGTGGGTTATGATACATTCCTCTAAACTATTTCACAAAAGGCACCAAATGTACAATGCAGTTTTTCCTGTTACATCTTGTTAGGTGTTGTCAGGGCTGCTTCTTTTCTTTTAAGGCAGATAGGTAATTAGATTTTAAATTCTTTAAAATGGCAAATACAATTTAAGGAAGTTCAAAAGCCTTTAAAAATTTGATACAACTATTTGTTAACTGTAACGATCTCTGTGGCTGATTGATGTATGGAGCTATTTTTGCTCCAGTGAATGGCAGGTAGCTTGATATCTGTGTAAACACAATGTGAACACTGCTGCACCCCGTCCTCAGCCACAGTTCACTCTAAACATTTTGAGAGAGCCACACTTGGGTCAGTGCTCTGAATTTATCACTGGCTCTCTTTGATGCCACAGTGTGCTTGAAGTGGAAATGTGTAAACACACTTTAAAGGGTTGGATGCATTAAACTAAGAGACATTTAAGGAAAAAGGAGTGATGTCAGACTCTGACTTTGAAGGCATAAAAGTGTACATGTACACTCTGTACAGTACATTAAGTTGGGTTTTTTTGGTCTTGCTAGTGATGAAACATTTTTCAGTCTCTGTCTTCCCATCTGTACTTTAATTTATAGCAAAATATATTGACATGTACCTGCCGTACAGTGTGAAATTCAGTTTAGATACTGATAGTTGTCATTAGGTAAGGGAAATCTAAAAATATATGTAATAAATAAATGTCTTCACAGATCTCATATGATGTATCTTAATGTTATGGTGACCCCTTGGCTTTCCCTTTCATGCCACAATTTCTACATGAAATGTTAAAATCTAATGAACTCATTGTCATGAATTTTGCAACACAATTTCCTCCCCAGAGTTCCTTTTCCTTCTAAACTGCCGAAGAAACAAACATGTTTACAGCTGGGTACATGAAACGGTTTAGGTCTCAAAAGCTAATTTCCCCCTTCATAACAACTGTATAGGAGGTACATTTTTATGTAACTCACTAGTTTAAATTTTATAAAGGCTCATTCCTTCCCAGCTCTGCTCAGTCATTCAAATATGGTCAACTCTAACTCCAAATGTCAGAGAGAGCAATGGCCAAAATGCCAAACTCAAGGCTTCAGAACAGGAGGCCACAAACCAATGGGTGATGTCACAGTAGCCTTTTCCATAATTTTTTTTCCATCAGTCTATGCTTGATGCTAGTCATGGCTCTCAGAGGCTGAAACTTGATTTTGGTGACTCTCTGTTACCTTACACCAAAACGTCCACTTCCCCACACTACACTGCATAATGTAGCCCAATCGCAATTATTCAATAGTAATTAATTGCTAGATTGTGCTGAGTTCATTCATGCTTTCTGGTAGAAGAACTTTTTTTCAATTTATTGACCTTTTTTAAATTTCTATTTTTATTTAATCACAAAATGATCTGTGAAGGCTGATAAATGATAGCCTGTAGTTAGTGCTGGACAGACGCCCTCTGGATACTCCAAGATCCTAGCTAAAAAAAAAGTGACTTGTGGCTTGCTGTCAGGGCATCTGGACTTTGTCATCTTTGAATTCATTTTTTAGGCCTTTTCAACAGCCACTGATGTAGTTTCCTTCTGTTTGTTTCTTTCGTTTTATCAGAGTTAGTGTTTTAGTTCCTGCCATATTTATTTCTCAGGGGTTTTTGTTTCACTTCAAATAAATGTAAGTAAGTGTTAAAAAAAACCCTCACATTTTATTATGTGCTTCACTGCAATTGCAATATGAGTGGCAGGAGAATTCAGTTCAAGGATTAGATAGATAGAATGAAATATTCCTCTTCAGGAGAGACTCAGGAGGCATAGAGAAAGATGTGTGAACTAAGACTGGCCCTCAGTCAGCCAAAGGCAGAACATGACTAGCATTCCTGCCCATACCCATACAAGGCTTCGGTCTGTCTGTTGGCAACAGGGGTGTGATGAATGTATCAAGGGTGTACCCTCTCAAGCCTCATCACAAATCCATGTTAAGCTCATGGCAGCTGATAACTCTTGTGGTCAGACAATAGTTTACCTCTGCCTCTGGACTTTATGTGTAATCTGCAGAGACGTCAGCTAAGCTTGCCAAGAATTCCTCTGTGTAGAGATGTGATGAAAGACTGCGTAATTCAACATCACGGAAAGCATTCCTCAGCTGTTTGCTCCTCTCCACAAGTCTGTGCCCAGGAGCAGGTGGAACATGGTAATCAGACGTGTTCATAGGAATAAAGAGGGACATTATACCCGACCTCCCCTAGACATTAGATGTGCAGCTGTGTAGGGTTTGCAGATGGTCTTTTGTGCTCTGTGATCTCTGGTGGAATAAATTTGGCTACACTGCCACCTCCTGGACGGTCACAAGAGTGTGGGGAAAAAGGCAAGGCAAGTTTATTTATGAAGCACATTTCAGCAACAAGGCAATTCAGAGTGCTGTACGTAATACATCAAAAGCATCGAAGAGTAGTGCAGAAGAAACACTGTTTAAGAGGGCATTTAAGTGCAAATGAAAACTTAAAGAGATGGAGAATAGAAAATAAATTCAAGTTAAAAAAATACTAAGACAGGTATAAAATACAAAAATAAATGCTTCAGTGCAGCATAAGAAATAAATAAATATTTGACTGAATAAAAAGCAGCAGCAAATAGAGAAGTCTTCAGCCTTGAGTTACAGCAGACCTGCAGTTTTCTGGGAGTTTGTTCCAGATATGTGGTGCAAAAAACTAAACGCTGCTCACCATGTTTAGTCTTGACTCCGGTGACACAAAGCAGACCTGTCCCACAAGGCCTGAGAGGTCTGGATGGTTCGTACTGTAGCAGAAGGTCAGAAATGTATTGGGCACTAAACCATACAGTACTTTATAAACCATCAGTTGTATCCTGAAATTGATTCTCTGACAGACAGGAGGCCATTGTAAAGACCTCAGAACTGGAGTGAAGTGATTTAGTTTCTTGGTCTTTCTTAGAACTCAAGCAGCAGCGTTCTGAAGTTTTGCCAAATCCGGCTGAGACACAAGTCCTTTTATTCTTGATGCAGTCTTAAGGTGATAGTAGGCGGACTTTGTAAATGTTTTAATGTGGCTATTTAAATTCAGGTCTGAATCCATGACTACACTCAGATCTCTGACTTGGTCTTAGGTTTTAAAATCGCTGGCTGAAGCTGAGCACTGACTTTTATTTGTTCCTCATTGGCTCCAAAAACAATGACCCCAGTTTTATCTTGGTTTAATTGAAGAAAATTGTGGCACATCCAGTCGTTGATTTGATTTGTTCAGTGCACTCAGTCAGAGCTTGTATTTGACCGTAGTCCCCCAGTAATGTCAATTTGTGTGTTGTTTGCGTAATTATGGCAACATATTTTGTTGTTTTCCATAATCTGAGCCAATGCAAGCATGTAGATGTTAAACAGAAGGGGCCCCAATATGGACCCTAGAGGAATTTTTGTCAGCTCAGATGTATAATTATCTATAGACACAACATAGTTCCTGTCTGTTAAATAGGATTCAAACTGGTTTAGTCCTGTGCCAGAATGTCCTACCCAGTCACCCACCCTCAAAAAGAGTGAGAGAACATTGCTGACTGATAATGAATCGTGATTTCTGTCCTCAGAGAGCTGAAGCTGAGGAATTATACTCCAGAGGATGAAGAGCTGAAGGAGAGGCAGGTGCCCAAAGCCAAACCTGCATCAGGTAAGAACTGTTCCATCATAAACAAGCTCTGAAAAACAATAACTCACATGGCTGTGACATTACTTTGCTTTTGAGTGCTGTTAATATGACACAGTATTTACATTGCATCTATGAAGATCATAGCTACATAGATTAGCTACAGCACAGCACCCCTTGAGTATCACAGATTCCTGCTGCTATATCACATATCATTTATGACCAGTGTTGTACAAGTTACTTAATTGAATTACTTTACCGATTACAGCATAAGTAATTAGTTACAAGGGAAAGTAACTTTTGTGGTTCTTTTAAGTGTCTGTCTCTCAAACACACTAGACACAAAACGAAGGGACTGAACACTGTTCACCCGAGCTGTGCTACACTACAGGAGAGGTTTGATCATAACCGGGGAAAAATCTGGGGAATATGCTGCGTTTGTCTGCTCTGATCAAGACATTTAAATTTCAATAATTGCAATTGCATTATTTATTTGATAAAGCAAGCGTTACATGTCTAGTTACTGAAAAAAGTAGTGGAATTACTCGCAGCACTGTGTATGACTAATGATAAATATTTTTTGTTTGCAGTGGAGGATAAAGTAAAAGACCAGTTAGAAGCTGCTAATCCAGAACCCATCATTGAAGAAGTGGTGAGTGCTCCTTTCTGTCTGTGATTTCCTTTTCTTGAAGAAGCAGAGTAGTTGTTGCAGGTGCCACATTCAGCTGTTTCTCTCTTCAGGATTTGGCCAACCTTGCCCCAAGAAAACCAGACTGGTAGGACCTTGTAGAAATAATTTTCCAACCTGTATGGCACACAAAATCTTGGTACAATTAAAGATAACTTGTTACTGACATTGTCTTTTTCTGTTGTGATTCTGAATGAAGGGATCTGAAACGTGATGTGGCAAAGAAACTGGAGAAGTTGGAGAGGAGAACACAGAGGGCCATCGCTGAGCTCATCCGTTAGTATTTCCCATTTCACATTCTTGCGATTTATCACAGAATTTTCCTGACATAACAGTGACAAGCACGTCTGAGCTAGGCGTGAATTATCAGGCTAATTGCTTTGTGGTTTCCAGACTCCAGAGAGGCTTGAAGCCATCTGATAACATGAATGGTGCGATTCCTCCACTGATGTGTGATCCACATTCTAAAAATAGGCACGAGCTCTTGTGGAGAACACAGAGCAGTCAAATGTGAAGGTTTTCCCCTCAATTTCATGTGTGACATTGAGAGTACAGGTAGCCATGTTGGGTGCTAAGGTGTACTCACAATAACCTAGTTAATATGTTTTTGTTTACATGCCGTTAAAAACTGACACGTCAGCTATTTTCAATTTGGTTTTAGCTTTCTGTGCAAACTAAGAGAGCATTACAGCTACATTTTAAATGTTTAGGTTTATAAACTCTGATTATTAGCAGCAGAGTGTGCTCTCTGTTGGTTGACAACAGGGATGCTTGGTTACAGGGTGTCTATGGTGCACTCAACCTGAATAAGACCTTAACCTTGAGTGTTTATGTGTCCAGGAGATCGTCTTCGAGGCAGCGAGGAGGAGTTGGCAGGAGTGGTGGGAGCAGTGGGAGTGGAGGAGGGAGACTCAGACTGAATCTGAGATGTGACTGATTAAAAACAGGAGACTACAGAGGGATGACCTCTGGGACTGTATTGTCACATCTGTGTTGTGCTCAGAGAGACAGCTTCTTTTATCGCTGCAGGGAGTAATGTTTTCTGTCAGGTCCTCATATTCCCACTGTGAGTCCTGCTTTGTATTGTTTGTATGGCATATGAATATGCCACAGAACATTCTGTAACCATTGATATTTTGTTGTAATTGTTTATATTTCTAGTAAAATAATGTAAATTTTTCAAATGCCTGATCATTATTTTCATGAATATTTTCTCTATATGAAAAGTAAGAAGGGGTAAAAATCCTCTATCACGCCATAGTTTACACCTATCAGTCAATGAGTCCTGGCATTTGACATGTACAACCCACCCAAATATATGTTGCAGTCCAAGGACACCCTCTCATGGATATTTAGTGCTCAAGCAGCCAACCTGGCCTCGAATTTCCCCAGATCCCAATCTGATTGAGAAGCTGTGGGACGGCTTGGTACCCAAGAGGTACCCTTAATCCACAGTGGGGCCTCCTTGGATCAGATATGGCTCTCATCTGTTGAGACATGAACACAGGACCTCTGGGGCGTGTCCTGGAGCGTCTGGCAGTGGATAAAGTTGGGTCCCAGCACAAGATTAGGATCTGGAGAATTTTGAGGCCAGGCTGACACCTTGAGCTCTTTATGACATTCCTCGGGCCATTCCTGAGCATATTTTGTGGTGTGGCATGATGCATTGTCCTGCTGGTGGGCCATGGCCATCGGGGACTGCCGTTGCCATAATGACGAGTACTTGGTCTGTAACGGTGTTTGGGTGTGTGGTGCATGCCATGTGGCATCCACATGAATGCCAGGGCCCAAAGTTTCCCAGCAGAACATTGAATTGTAATAAGATGATCAATGTTATTCACTGCACCTGTCAGTGGTTTTAATGTCGTGGCTGATCAGTGTATGTGACTCTGTACCTTGATATTAATATATATTGCAATATGGCACATTTTGTGGAAAATTACTGTGTCAAGCTTATACTAAAAAAAATCATAAAATACTTAATTCAAAATAAAGTAATTTAAAATGGAAATATATTTCCATAAAGAAGTTTGCCAAATTGCCCCAAAACGACCTCATTAATCCAGAGATGTTGAAGGGATAGTATTGCATTTATATGGCGTGATTATTTTTTAATTGTTTAGTCGCTGAGCATCCAAAGATAAAAAGACGCTTTTTAAATACATCATATTTATTCAGAAAATGATCTGAAAATTCATGATAGTTACTTCAACATTAATGTCTTGCTACTATTGAATCATGTTGATCCAATGGGTGATAAATAGAGGAACAATGACAGACAGATAACAATAAACTGTTTTTGGTATGACATTCACTGGTGATATCTATTGCGAGCACCTAAATACCTGTTCTGAACTGAAATGCTCCTATTCGTTCACAATAAAGTGCATGTTCTGTCTACCTAGGCCCACACTGTCTCCTCAGTGAGGAGGATATTGCACAGTTCATTTTATTACCACTCTTGATAAAAGGCCACCTGCTCCCTTCAGCTTTCCTCTGTCCTCAAAAGGCAAATAATCAAGACTAAAGAGAAACAAAGCATTCAATCACTGCTCTTCTGAAATCCACAAAAACTACACTATGTGACGTTAAGTGCCATTGAAATGGTTAATAGCCCATACTTCAACTACAAAACATCCTCCTACACACTACAATCTTTAAAAATATACAACGTTGGAGATGAAGCTCACAAACTACAGACATTTATAGCAACATGATTAATACTGCAAAAATGGAGGTGTTGATAATGTGGCTCTGAAACTGCTTTGAACATGATGCTGTTTTAAATCCTGCAAAGATCAGCAAGAAAAGCTGATACGATAAATCCTGGATTTTGGTATTTGATAAAAGGAGATATTGTAATTTGAGGAAGCATCAGATGGTGGTGGACTGTGGTGGAGTCACAGGTTGTTTTGGCACTCAGAGTGAAAGAATAAATACTCCTGCATGCAGATTAGCTCATAATAAAGGGTTGTTACTTGTCAGAAGCAGAAAATGGCAAAGAGGAGGCCTCAATACCTAACCTCCAGTCAAAGGCTGGTATTCAGGTGCCACACAGACCTCCACAGATTTAGCCCTTGAGCAGGATTGCTGTTGATTCTTATTGATATTGTAGCGTTATGATTGGTTGGTAGGGTGGGTTTATAATCTGACTGGTGCATTCATGGCTTCCTGGTAGTCACTGGGAACAGGAGGTGGCTGATTCAGTCGCACTGTCCACCTCCAGATTCAATCTTCCTGGCTGCAGGACCCAGCTCTACCTTGCACACCCTCTGGGCAAACTTCAGTGAGCACAAAGTCTCTCCCACGTTACTCTCCAGCGCAGACACCTTCAGTAGAAACAGTTAAAAAGACACAACAAGCATCAGCCAAGACTTAAATGTAATTAACTGCGAGTTTGTCATATCTCTGTGGCTGAAAATGGATAGATTTGAGGCAGTAATCTCACCTGCACCACCATGACAGTCTTGCTGCCTTTGCCCAGGGAGTCTTGTAATAAGTATGTAAGGCGGGAGTTCCTGAAAGGGATATGAGTCTGCCGAGCTCTCAGTGCCTGAATTACATCCCCCAGTGACAGCAGGGAGCGGTTGATATTCTGGGCCTCTTTCAGCCTCTCTCCCTCTGCACCAGATTTCCATACCCTCTCTGAGCCGGCCAGGTCCACCAGGTTCAACTTGCCTGAGGAAAAAACAATTTAATTCAAAGGAAAGAATGAGACAAAGAAGATGGTCATCCCTGGACCCACATGTGTCTGAGTGAATCCTGATCAGAAGCTTTTTCTCTTTGCTCCCATTCTCAGCCTTTCTTCTGCTTGAAAGCTGCAGACATCCCTTGGGAAATTGTTTTTGATTCAGCATTATGCAGATGCACTCAGCTTTAATAAAACAGAGAGGGAGTCAAAGAGTAATGCCAAATCTGATTTAGATTTATATCAAATATTAATAGGGAGACTGCCTCTAGAAGGTAAAATGCATGTGAGACTGACCGGTGGTTTTGGATCCGGTGGCGAGGTCAGTGCCCTGAACAGTGATGCAGAGCAGAGCATGGGAGCGGGAGCTGTGCTGGTTCATCTGAGTGCCAAAGGTGATCCTATTCCTTCGGGCTGTAGCTAAAATCTTGAATAAAAGGGAAACAAACATAGATTTAATGATTTATTCTCATAAACGGATGGTAATTCACTATCAATATGGGTTATTTAAAACACACTGTGTCACCTTCTTGATGTGCTGAAAGCTCTTAACTTCGATGACCCTGAGGCCCGGCACATGCAGCTGTCCTGTTCCGTCCGGGTTAATCTTAATGTCCAGTTTCTCTCCGTCCTTACTCAGCAGGTCTCTGAGAAACAAAACAACAACAAAAGAATAAGTAGCTGTAAGTAGGTGTAATATTTAGCAGGCTAAAAGGACATCCAAAGAAAAGTGGAGCCTACTGTACCTTAGCACCTCGTTGTAGATCTCCACAGAGCTGACGGTGACTGTGTAAGACCACATGTCCTTCCTTTCCTCGATCTCACTGAAGAGATGTTTCAGGGCTCGTTGGTTGATGCCTGGGTTTTCCACACTGCCCTGAAAAGCAAATGATGCTTAGCCTGCAGCCTACATTGTAGATCATCATTTTTTTGGAATGGAAGCCCATTTGCACCAGTGTGATGGAAAAAAAATCTGTGTTACGTGTTATATTAAGTATGATTTTTTTTCTTAGTCACTTCCGAAACTATTTCATTTCTGAGATTTAATATTCAAGAATTTTTCAACAATGTTTGGACAGCTGGTTGCCCCATATCTGGAGTAACTCCTCTAGATGTTAACTTAAGTACAGCCCAAGTGGATATTGTCTCTTTCTGCTCACTTGTGGCCAAAAGGCTCATCCTGTGTAAATGGATGTGACTGTTCATCTCCAGCATATGGACATTGGATCAAGGATGTTATATGTAATTTACAACTGGAGAAAATCGGTTGTTTTATTTAAGGATCAACTGTACACCTCTTTGCCATGAAACATGCTATATTCCCCTACTACTATCACAAGCCAATTAACTTGTCATTTTTTCCTGTTTCATTTTTTTTAATATACATTTTTTTATTATTATTTTTGTTCTTTATTTATTTACTTATTCATTCATTTATTCTTCTTTCTTGTCTATTAGATTTCCTTTGAGTGGTCTCGCTTTCTCTGTTGGTTCCTGGGTTGACAGGTGGGTGGGGTTGTCTTTCTGTCCTTACTGTCCTTTTTTTAGCCATTGAGCTCTTTAGTAGAGGCGTTTGTAATGGTGCTACTGTTCCCTTGCACACCGTACAAATCCTTTGTTCTTCCAACATTGTGTTATGTTTTTAATGTGCTAACTGGCTAACTAACATCTTGAAGCCCTCCTATCAGTCTTCCAGTTTTCCTTCTTGAATGACAAATGCACACTATCACCACCTGCTGGTATGGGGAATTATTTCCTCTCATGCAGGCGTACATGCTAGTTGGCTGTTAGCTGTAGTTTTGGAGTGTGTTCAAGCACAACTTTTTGGCTGAGACAAAAGAAACATGAGGTCGTGCAACAGTTGGCCTTTGTCGTTACTAGCTCTTTGATGTTGGTTTGGTGTGTCTGGGCCTTCAGTCATTAAAATTCATTCAAAGTCATTCAAGAATTCTGACTTAATACCTCAAAATAAAGATACCAAGTCATTATTTCCGAGAAAGCTTCTCATTATACTGACTTACAGGATCTGTTTTTTTTCATCACACTGGCAGAAATGGGCGTCCATACTTTAGCGACAACAATGCTGTATAATCAGTGTACCTCCATGGTGTATGTTTTTCCAGAGCCAGTCTGTCCATATGCAAATATGCAGACATGGTAGCCATCGATGCAGGACGTCACAAGAGGCTCAATTTCCTGAAAGACCTGAAGAAACCAAACAAAATATTAGAGTTGTTGAACATTTATGTGCATTTCCTGCATATGCTGTTCATTTTCACACCTCTTCCTGTGTGGCCTGAGGGTGGAAGACCTTGTCCAGTTCAAAGATGCGACCCTTTCCTTTGTTCAGCACGTTGAGCGAGGACTCGTTGTTGGGGTCCGTTGTCACCACCACAGACTGGCCCTCCTCACGCTGGTCCTCCTTCAGCACAGGCTTCACACGACACAGCACGCGGATGTTGCCTAAAACAGAGGGCCCAGTTAATGACACAGATTTTATTTTCTGCAGTGGATTTTATTTCGTCATCTTTGCATACCTTTAAGCTCCACCAGCTGCTCGTGGTACTTCCTGCGCAGTGCGACCTCCTTCCTATATTTCTCCAGGAGATCTTTGTTGGCTTCAGACATCTCGGTGATAGCTGCTGAAATCTGACAAGAGACAGCAAAAATTATTTTACTAGGCTTCTCAGTTTGGTAAGGTTTATCACCCCTGAAGTACAGGGGACTGAGTCATGTTGTCATGTCACGTACGTACCTGTTTTTTTGCATCACTGATTGCTGCACTATAAAAGTCTGAGAAGTTACGAACTTGGCTCCTCAGACTGGCGTAGTCTGTCTTCATGGAGCGTAAAGTTGGAGGGAGTGCTGTCAGACGCTTCTGCAAGCCTGACATAAACAGAAACCCATCTTTAAATTTTGTCTCAATAAATGTATATTAAAGGAGTAGTTTAGCATTTTGGGAAACATGATCTCTGTCTTTGCGGGTTTATTTGTTGTGACTCACAGAAGAATTGGTCCTGCAGGCTCTGAAAGTGCTCGGCCGAGCAGGTGGCTGCAGCCTTCACAGCCTCTTCCTTCCTCTCCTCCAAGTGGCCGATCTCTTTCAGCAGCTCCTCTCTCAGTGTACTGATTTCTCGCTCATACGCTGCAATCTGTAAGAGGTTCAGCGCAGCAATTTGTCAATCTGTCAGGTGGACTGGTCCAATCTGTGCAGGCTCAGCTCTGTAATGAGTTCATCTGTCAATGAAATTGATCCTGGGTGTGAATTTCTCATAGCAAAGTGGAAGCTTCCTTTTTCTGCCTTTGTTTTTTCTCCTCTTTGATCATCTGTTCTCTAAACAGCGAGTGCTTTATTTAACCCTCTGGACTTTTCGATTCTGTCTCTTCAACTTCTGAATCAGAGTTGGTGGCATCTGGAGGACCATCTGGGATTTGTTGCCAGTTTCCTTAACTTCTACTGGCCAGCAGCCAACAGCAATAATATGTGTACTGATGCATTATTATGGAGCACTATTGTGAGAGCCCACTTTATAATATATGTTCAACTTGTTGTTGCCTGGGACATGTTCAAAAACTAGTGTATTTACTTCTAAAAAACACAGATACTGGATGTTAACATCGGTTTAATCTGTGACTTTATACTTAAAAGTGGATATGAAAGATTAACGCCAGACTAATTAAGGGTGAAGTCTGTGGCTACTGTTTCTGACCTTGTGCTGCAGATTACAGCTGTGTTCATCGGACTTCCTGATGTGTTCCTCCAGCTGTTTGCACCGCTCATTCTGATTGGACAGCTTGTCAGACAGCAGTTCATTCCTCTGCCTGGCTTTGGTCAGCTGCTTTAATGTGGCCGGTGATTCCACCTCCACCGTCTGGGTGACATACTGAGAAATAAAACATCGGATTAGGGGCATCTACTCTAATAACACAAAAAATATATATGTAAAAATCTATATTTGTTGCAATTTTGTTTGTTAGAAGATTTACCTTCACCACTGGCTCCTTGCCTCTCTCTTTGTCCAGCTCCAGCTGCAGCTCCCTCACCCGGTCCTCTCGTTTCCTCAGCTCCTCTCCCCTCCTCCACTCGCTTTGTTCGCTCTGTCGCTCCAGCTGAGACAGCTGCTCAGCACGATGTTGTAGGGACATCTCCAACTGCTGCACTCTGCTGCGGAGGTTTTCATTCTCCTAGCAGAGAACATAAAACAAAGTCAGTTAAGAAGTATTTTTGTTTGAAGTCAACGATGTCTGCCTTGGTAGCAAGGTCAGAGAGCTTCCAGATGTGTTTGTGCATCTCACCTTGATGAGCATGGTGCTGGACTGGGAGGGGATGGCTGACAGCTGCTGCAGGAGGCCTTGTGTAACGCTCAGGTTCTGCTTCAGACTCTCGTTCTCTGCTGACAGACACAGAACCCGCTTCTCTGAGTCTGTGGCCCCCTGAGGAAGGGAAACATGAGGATCAGCATAACAATGAGAGATGCATCAAAACAAGAATTCTTTGCAATGTGATTTCCTCACATAAATCCTTGTAGACAAGTGTTTCTTCATGGTGGATTTGTAATTAAAGTGTTAATCAAGGCATGCTGACCGTTGTGTGCGTGGGCAGCTGTGGCAGCTTTGGTGATGACGTGGAAAGTGACAAAGACTTGACACTTGATTAAATCAATAGTACACCACTTACAGTGGCTGTTCTCAATCTTGACAGCTCCTCCTCGCGCTCCTCTATGCAACTCTTCAGCTCATCGATCTGTGCAAGAAATCACAAGTTAAATAGAGGAAAGATTTTTTTAATATATATGTTTGACTGCCTATATTATTCCGTTATTAGTAGCATAATGTGAAATTGATTTATTCATGCTTCATTTTTATGAAGATAGGCATGTAATACTGTCTTCACAATTCTTCTTATGGGTATAGAAAAAATGCAAAAGAGATTTTGTAATGAAATATACATTTGAACACTATTTTTATCAATTATTTATGGATTTCAGGTAGAAATGGTTAAAGCACTTGGGATTTAACCAGAGGTGTAGACTCGAGTCACATGACTTGGACAAATTTGATGAATTCAGACTTAACTTGACTTGACAAACTCAAAAAAGACTTGCATCTCAAAATGGACTTCAACACCAATGACTCATGACCTCCCTTGTACTTGAGCCTTCTGACTTGAAAATACTTAATGCCTTCCTCAAAGCCAAAAGATTAAAATTTACACCATTAAAAAAGTGTGCCAAAATCAATTCATTTCCTGAGTCAGCTAACATTGACATTAATTATTCCTGGCAAGGTTACACTTAATTCCCCAGATCCACTTTGTTTGAAACAATCTGAGAGCATCAAATCAAGTTTGCATACAAAAACTATAAGGCAGTCAACGAAAACAAATTGCAGTATGCAAAAATGTGCAGGTGAAAAATTCAAGACAGAGACACAACAATTTCCAACAAACTTATTTTAGCAAATAAATACACATTTTAGAAAGCAATCATGATTTTTGTAAATTGAATACATTATTACACTGTTGTTAAAATGGCATTACATTTGGTGAAGAGTGCATTAGGACTTGACGTGGGAATTAAGATCTTTACTTCTGGCTTGCAAACAATGCCTTGGTCCCACCTACGGATTTAACTCGCATGCAGCTGCCTACCTGCTGTTGAAAGGCCTGTATACGTGAGTGTCTGTCCTTGTCCTTCTGCTCCAGCTGTGAGTGTAGCAGACGGAGCTCTCCCCTCAGCTTACTCCTCTCACCCTGCAGACCGTACAGAGACTCAACCAGATGGTGAATCCCGGCTTGTGCCCCTGCATCACTGCTGGACTCACCTGGAAGACATAAATATCAGCCTCTCCATCATCATCATCATCATCATCATCGTCAGCCTGAATACTAAAGGCATATCTAACAGCAAAGATAACCTAACCATATTCCACCCACAAACAGCACCAGCCAATATACTCTGAACTTCCTCTGACCTGTTTTCTATAGGTTTTCAGTTATGACTAATTTCCACAGTATGCTTCAATGCTTGCATGTATTTAATATTAATGGACATTTAGTATGCACTTAAAGCTCTTTCACACACAATGTAGTGCATTGCAGTTAAGTTAACATTATCCTTGCCGTGTTTCCACTCTCAAGTCTCCCAGGCAACCTTACAGACCTGTATAGGATTACTGCATCTTCACGTGCAGCCTGGAGCACAGAGAAGATTTATAGGAAGCAACAACCTGCTAAAACTCCTCTATTGTTCATCAGGGACCTGAGCAGCATGCCCAACAGCATTTTAATCACTTTCTTCCTCCTCAATGATTAATCAGGATCTGTCACCTCTAATTTTCTTTGCAGGGCCTTATGCTAATTCTGTCAACACACCATGTCAGGTCTGCTGTGTCACAATGGTGCAGGGAGAGGTGGTGTTGCCAGGAAGGGAAAAAAAGCATGGAGCAGAGGTTACAGCTGTTCAGCAGGGCTGTTAGATGCAACGTGCTTGCAAGAAATGTGAGTCTTTAAGCTGTTATGGCCTGCAGAAGTACTGAGAAGCTTTGTAAATATTGAAACAGCAGCTTGAAATAATGAAGAAAATGGGTTTCCTCTCAATTTAGAAAAAAAAAAAGATTTTAAAAAAGTGAGATTTCCCGTTACATACTTGATGAATGGAGCACCAGCAATTCATTTGAATGAAACACAGAACAGAGTGGTGGAAACACAGGCAGAGCATCACTCGTCCACTTAGGACTGCACGTTGCATCACAGTAAACAAACCAAACAGCCTTGTAACACTGGGACATAGACCCTGGGCTATTTTTAGTCCAACACAAGTACACGTGGCGCCTTGCATGTGCAAGACCTTGTAAGTGCATTTGCAGGGAATAAAACAGCACTCTCGGCCATGATTTATTCACAACAGAAAGCCGGAGAGTCACTATCTAAGTACCAAAGACCCTCACTACAGAATCATGTATCTTTGTCCTGCGACTAATGAGAGTCAGTGTGCATGAGGTCCTCTGCTCTGCACTCTGAATCCATATAACCCAACGTGGTCATCACATACATTATCATAGGTATTGGCGTATTTCTCTGAGGCTGTATGTGTCAGCCTAAGGACAGGAGCCTGATCTGTCTACAGATGCATGCACATGTTAACATGCTGTACATATGCATAGAAAAGTGATGTAAGACAGATGGTGCGGCAACCTGTCTGCACAGAGGACCAAGTCAAGAACCATCTGGTCAAATCTGAAACACAACAGATACCATCATCTGAAGATTTGAGGTCAATGGCAGCGGCAAGTGTAAGTCTGGCTAATCTAATCAGTCTGCTGCTCTGCTGATGACTATATACTTCTATTAAAAGATGTTCAGTGTGTCTCTGGTTAAAAAAAAATCTCATCCTGGGGGAGCTAACATTGGAAAAAACACATCATAGGGCACTGAAGCGAACTCAGTAAGACACTGTCTAAAGAATTGATGACTGCCTCTCAAATCCTGCTCACATTTTTATACGGTAATGGAAGATTACTGGATTTCCACAACTGTAAAAGAAAGCATAAAACATTCTCATCTACATCACATAACTCAGTGGATATAAACCTATTAAGATTTATTTATTCATTGTCCTCCTAATCCATCAAATGATCTCATCCAACCTTATCGATTTAAATCTATCTTTAGCCTTCTGTGCCATTTCCTGCTTCTCTTTTCACACCAGCCAATCTGCCTCTGTGTGTGGTCATTGAAACACCCACTTGACCCCAACCTCTTTTTATTTTTCATAATCCTCCTACCCACAAAATGGAAATGCAAACCCATTCCCTCTTGCACCTTAATTTCACCCTCCCCCTATCCCTTCTTTCCTCTCTCCTCCCCCATTCCCTTTCTCCCTCACCCTCGCTCAGTGGACTGGGGGTCTGTTGCTGGCTGATGGCCTCCTCCAGGCTGCTGATGATGCTGTTCTTGTCCCTGAGGCGCTGGCGGTAGGATGCTCGCAGGGCCTTCATCTGGCGGCGGTGCTGGACGCGGTGCCTCTTCAGCTGGACCCGGTACTGGTCGGCCTGCTGCTGCAGCTGCTGGAAGTGGGAGTACTGCTCCAGAAAACTCAGCAAGTGGGACATCACCGCCACCAGGGGAGACTCTGTCAACTGGGCAGTACAGATGCAGGCATACAAAGTTTTAACACTGCAGAGGCTTCTATTTAGGGAACTGATACTTTATGTTCCTGCATCAGGTGAGCAGCTCAGTCAAGGTGATGACACAGTTTCGCTACCTTTCCGGTTGTTTCCAGCTGGACCTGTGAGGCCCTCCTCTTCTCAGCCTCCTGCTTGAAAGACAGGAAAGCAGCCAGAGGGGTGCATGCTGGGATGTCAGGGCCATCTTCCTCACCTTCGTCACTCTGGGACATTTCATCACTGTCACTGCTACTGCCTAGGTGACAACAAATCACATGCACTTTAAAGAGTAAAGGAATGTTTTAAGTATGAAACTATCCATATCATAAATGTTGTATCATTCCACTATACCATAAGACAGCCTTTACATTGGACTATAAATAAACACTACTTGAGCACTCACTGGATTCACTAAGCTGAACACAAGCCTTTTTTCCCATTTTGGAGGTGTGGCCATCTCTCCTCCTGCTCCCTGTTTCCATGGAAACAGGTCTTGGCTCCTGATCATAGCAACATACATTAGGGTCAGACTCTAATGCACAGGCACAATATTTACACATTGCATACAAAGAAATGCACACAAAAGCAGAACAAATGCAACATCAATTTCTATTGGCCAAATTACTGAGTCTCTTTGTGCTGTCAGGTGATAAATGATGCATGCATGTTTCACACAAAAAATGTTCTTCTCCTGACAGAGGACCCCCGAGGCTGGACATGATGTGGCTAGACATACGTCTGAGGAAGATCCACACGCCCCCTCCAAGGCTTCCTCCTCCTCCTTCTTGAAGACAGTGTAGAAGATGTAGACTAAAAGGGAGTAGAAGGCGTACATCTCTACGCTGTCCGAGAGTCCCTGTAAATGAGATTCACCCAAGAATCATATCTCTATCATGCAGCAGAAAAGCAGACAAAATTATATTACTTGCCCTGACATAACTGTAACACACAAGTCCTGACTATAATCAAAGGATGCATGAATGTAAAAGCTGGTGTCCATACATCAGGACTTCTCCAGACACTATTTTTTGTTTTATATTTTAACCATCACCCCATTCAATCATGCATCATGAAATCTTTTTTTACCTTATCACATATCTGTTCCTCTCTGATGATGACAATCTGACATCCAGGTCATTTGTATTCCCCTTCCACACTCCCATCTGTGCTGCCAATGACAAATCTTCCCATGCAGCCCTTGTTCTCAAAGCTGCAGCAGCATCCCAGTGCTGCGTGCAGCTCCTGTGTGACTCCCTCTCTGCCGTTCTCTCTCCTCCTCTTTCTCCTCCTCTCCACTTTGCTCCATCTACAGGCTGCATCTGCAGCGAGCATGCTCAGTGTAGTTTCCTGAATCCGCTGCAGTGGTGAAGTGACAGAGTTGATATGGAGACTGATTGAGCTGGAGGGAGGTGGATGCTGATATCACAGAATGGAGAAAAAGGTGGATGAGATGTGCCAAGTTCCAGGTGCTCATATGGACCAGAAACTGGGGTTAGATGTTGCAAATGCTAAGATGCACAGCAGTGATGCATGGACAACAACTGAACATGAGCCAAGATATATTTGATATGCAACGTAAAGGTATATAACTGGAGATTTGCTGATAAAGGTTTAAGTAATTTATTCAAGTTATGACCACTTCTTCCTTTAGTAAATATTAACATTTTGGGTTTTTTTTTTTAAAAAAAGCAATTAAATAAAAGAATAAACATAAATACATGTGACATTTGTAAAACACTTCCACAATGCCAAAAAATACATTAACTGAGTGATGAATCATTACAAAAAAGCACAGGCAGCACAATTTGGTACTCCAAACACAAATGTGCATGACATTACTGACAACCTTTAAAAATGGCCCTGGTCACCTGTGCCCTGAGGTCTGACAAAGGCATTGTCCCACAGACAGGAACACAGCCACACATTCGTTTTACTACACTGCAGTAAAACCGCTGAGGCAGCTGCTGCTCACAACTCTGAAATCCTGAGAGAGAATCTGCAGTGTCCACTAAAAATCTCTGTAAGAATATTAATATCTTGCAAGGACAACAGTGTCGACAAACAAAATTATACAGACCTAATGTAAGTGACTGTGAGTTAAACAGATGAGGTCATTGCTGTTACCACGACAGCCACTAAAAACCCAGGAAGTAGTTTAAAAAAAAAAAAAAAAAAAAGTGCATCAATAAGTATCAAAAAGGCATATGAGGTAAGAGCAGGGTCAAGAGCTGAGACCAATGCAGATATTTAAACAGGGGTTCTGCTGAGGCTGCAGAACAAACAGGACCCAGTCTCTGAGGCAGCTGGATGTTTTTGGAATCTACAACACTAAAGCTGTGAGCAAAGATGTGCAGAGGGTGTCAGTGGCCTGAGAGCAAATACAGCCTGTGCCACAGGAAATTAAAACGCCCACATGTCAGCTGCATCACATTCAAATTGAGCAGCATAATAAATGTCAGCAGAGCTGAAAATGGTTCTTGCTGCACCGCAGGGATGCAAAATGCCACCATGGGCTATTGTTTGAAAACTGTGGTCACGTACTACCATGCAAATGAGTTTGTTCAGTAGTATCTGTGTTTTTATTCAAATTGGGTTCATATTAAGTTCAGCCAAGGTCTATGCTCAGCAGACACTGTAAATTACAGCAAAAAGCCCAAATGTGAAACTTAATTGGAAGTGCAAAGGCATTACTAAATCAGATTTCTGAATACTTTGTAATTCCAGCTTTGGATAGACTTTCTATTACCATGCAAATTGGTTCATCACTTTTAAACACAAAGTGTGGTATATATAGTATGAAAAGCAGCATCATTTTTCCATATATCTCAGCCTGAACTATTCTGTCAATAATAAATTCCTGTATTTTATCATGATACATGTAAAAATCATGTTACACTTAAGTGCATGTGGCCTCCAATTTAGAAGCAAGTGCTTAAACTGATTATATATATTTTTTATTTCTGATTAATCTATCAATTTTTTTCTAGATCTATCAGTTATTATTTTAATCTGTAAGACATCAGAAAATAGCTTAAAATGCCTGTTATTTCCCAGAGCCCAGGGTAAAGTCTTTAAATTGCTTGTCTTGTCTTAACAGTCTTAAAGGGACAGTTCACCCCAAAATCAAAAATACATATTTTGTGCTATTTATCAATCTAAATTGTTTTGGTGTGAGTTGCTGAGAGTTAAAGATATCGGCCATAGAGATGTCTGCCTTCTCTTGAATGTAATGGACCTAGATGGCATTCGGCTTGAGTTGCTTAAAGTGCCAAAAAAACAAACAACAACAACAACTCAACAGCAATGTCTCTTTCTGGAAATCATGTCCCAGTTACTCAAGATAATCCACAGACCTTATTTTGAGCAGTTTCATGTAGGAACTATTTTCTTTCTACCAAACTACACCTGCCAACCGAATCGCTGTGCAGAAGGAAGAGTGCATCTACTCATGGACGAGAGGGTTGGGCCCATGACAGCACGAGATGTAAACATTAATGGCGTCCTCCTCGGCTGAGCTGTAATGTTAGCTAGCTCAGTGGTACTAGGTGAGCTAGCAGCAGATGCACGCTTCCTTTTGCACCATGACACGGTTCACAAATGTAGTTCATCAGACAGAAAATAGATCCTTCATGAAACTGCTCACAACAAGGTCTGTGGATTATCTTGAGTAACCGGGTTTTAATTTCTGGAAAGAGACATTGCTGTTGAGTTTTTCAAATGTATTTATGTGGCACTTTGAGCTCCACAAGCCAAGTGTCACCTAGACACTTACATTGGAGAGAAGACAGACATCTCTACCGCTGATATCGCCAACACTCTGCAAGTCACATCACAGAAATCTAAACTGATAAATAACACTACACGTAAGAGGAAAAATATTTATTTTTAATTTTGGGTTGAGCCTTTAAACCCAGTGATATTTCATTTATAATGTTGTTAACAAAGAGAAAAGTAGCAAATCCTCAAATTTGAGAAGCTGGAGTCAGACATTTTGTGGCATTTTGCTAAATGATTAATAATTGCTCTACTTTTGACAATTATTGCCATTTATTTCTGAAGATTGATCAATTTCTTCAGCACTAGTAGACACCTAGATTACATGCATTACATTACAAGTTAAATGATACTTCGTGTATTTTATTATGTTCTTAAATATAATATGGTTTTATTATTAGTATGTTGTTGTCTGTTCTGTTGCACTATGAGCTCATCAAGGCCAGTTCCTAACAATGGTAATAAAGTTAATGCAACTCAGCTTATAAATGTCTTAAAATGCTTTTAAGTTAGGCACTTTAATTTTTTGCATAGGTCCATTTTGTAACTCCCCACCACAAGATAGTCCATTAACAGAGTCTGACTTATCATACAGATCTCTACTAATTTAAATGCCTATGTTACATCGGTCAGTCACATCCAACAGGAACTTGCTGAGGGCCTGTGTGGAGGCCCAGCAGCCAACAGACATGGATCCCTTTAAAAGCCACGTAGTGAGTTCCTCAGTATCAGCTGCAGCAATCAGTGGAACAAAAGTGTTTGCTTCCCCCCTCGGAGCCACAAGCAACGGGAGGCTGAGGGCCACACCGCCAAAGGCCCCTAAACCATTACCAGTGAACAGACACACAGTCAGGCAGCAGGACAGGGAAGACAAACTGAGGCAGCGTGTCATCAGCGGGAGAGCATCTGCTGAGAGCCAGTCACACAGTCCCAGCATCAGACAGGAGCCACACAAGAGAATATGTGCCGTGTTGTGGTCTTCACTGAGCCACAGGAAGTCAAAAGACACCAGTGCTGGGGCCAGGACCTCGCCAGCCCACTGTGCTTCTCTCTGGAGAGAGGTGAGGTACGAGCTGGAGGGATTCAAGATGGAGAGTGCTGCAGAGAGACCGAGCGCGAACAGGCCAACTGAAGGAGCCCTGTGATCCTGTAGAGACAAGTGAAAGCAGGAATTGGCACAATCACAAAGTCAGAAATCATACACACAAATTTATTAATCCATTTCCTGGGTAAAAGTAACAGAGATCTCAGCCCTGGACTGTCCTGAATACATCCATTCATTTTGTACTACAAATAGATATGGCAAGTTAGTATCAAGTGACTTAGTTCTTAATAAATAGATTAAATGGTCAATAAAATGTCAGAGAACAATTATAAAAAATGACCATTACACATATTGAAACTGCTTGTTTTTCCCAAATACTAGCTCAGTTTGCAAAAATAAAAATCATTATTATTTAAGTCAAGAAAAGGTAAGAACATCCTCACATTTGGGAAGCTGGAAGCAGGTCAAAGCTATGGATTCTTTTTCAGTAGATGGACTAAACTAATTGATTAATCGACTTATGGTTTCAGCCCAAAAAGTTAAAGTTAGCAAGTTGTAACATCACCTACACTGGCACTACACTGACTGACACCTACCTTAAAGAGTCTGTAAGAAGAGTGCAATGCTGTGGCAGACAAAATGATGTTGGAACAAGATGTTATCCACTCTGCTGAACAGGACGCCATTGATTCTGAGTGACACTCAGGTAACGGTAACGCGACCGTTACTAACGGCAACAGGGCACGTTGCTTTTAATGAACGTGTCCAAAGTTAACTACTGCAACCGTAACACATATCTGAATGTCGTACGGTATCTTAAAAAGCCTGATACACACAGAGAACAAAAGTTTGGACAGGGACACGTGCACGTTTGTTTTGACACGTGACACGTCCGGATATGGAAAGTGCGCAGGCTCCAGAAGATGCTTTCAAAGTTACTCGTAAATTTGCCACTTTGCCAACAGCCACTGTACCAGGCCAACACTTTACTAGCCAACGTTTGCTCCGTGAATCACTTGAGTTTTGCTTCTTATGTATTATTATTGTCTAAAGCGGTTTCGCTTGTTTTTGAATGAGACTGGCTCTATGAGTATTTAGTAGTGAGTATTAGTAGTTACTAATAAAAAACAGAAAGCTGTAATTACAACCCATTTACATCTGCACGACCGCCTTATCAAGGTATATGAATTAAAGGCGATGGTAGAGAATCATATCTAGCGGTGTGCTGGACGGGATTTTTGTAGGAAAAATAACCGTTGTTATTATGCAAAGTAATCTAAAACAGAGTTTAAGAGGAAGGCGTTATAACTTTTCCGACAGTACCTGAAGGCAGCAAAAGTTCGAAAAGTATGGCGGCGGAGTGTTTGACAACTATAACAGAGCAATGGATACGGGAGAGATTACAATTAAAACATCCCTGTCTCGGTAATATTATCACACGCTAAAACATACGTTATGTAGTCATAAATACCAGCTAACATTACGGGTCAAGCCGTCCAGCTTTTGTTGTGTAAAACAATTGTAGCTAGTTACTTTCCCAAGCTTTAGCATCTGCGGCTAAGCTAACAACAGCTAACATAGCTACCAGCAATAACTGTCACCTGCTGCAAACCATAGCACCTGGAGCAAATAATACAGTGCAGTCTCATTGTTATTACGTTATATATATATTATATTATGTTATTATGTCATTCTCACATGTTATTATTTTGACACAGGTGATGTCCGCTCACTGAGCCTCCCGGGGACGTATGAGGAGAAGATTAAACATCTGGGAAATGCACTTAATAACTTTGTCCGTCTGAAGTCTCTGGATCTCTCCTGCAATGCGCTTGTCTCCGTTGAAGTAGGTTCAAACTCTGGATCATGTCTTAAGCTGTAAACATGTTTGTATGAATAAAATAAAAATATAAAATAAAAATAAAAATAAAATGTTACAGTTATGGGACTGACTGAAAAAGGATAACCACTTAACATCCAGGTATCCACTTATAGCTATTCCCTTTTGTTTCCTTTGTGTTATACGTTGTTCTGAACATAGGCTATAATCTGATATTCACTGTTGTCTGACCCCTTTTAAAATCTGTTTCCTCCACAGGGGGTTCAACATTTGCAAAAGCTGGAGAGGTTGATCCTGTACTATAACTGCATACCCTCCCTTGAAGAGCTAAAAGTGCTGTATGAGTTGCCAGCTTTGAGAGAGCTGGACCTCAGGCTCAACCCTCTGACCAAAAGTTACCCACAATACCGCCTTTGTCTGGTGCATGCCATGCCTAACCTACGCAAGTTAGGTAAGATATAGCCATGTCGCTCAGACTGTGCTAATCTCATCTCATGTGAGTTTTCAGCATAACTGTTTGTCCTCTATTGCTTTCTAGATGGCTGTCAAGTCAGAGACACTGAGCGCAAAGCTGCCATAATGCAGTTCTCCTCTGACCTTCTACCTAAGCAGAAGAGCGCATCTTTGAATCAGGTTGCTGACAAAAGGTACACTGATAGTCAGATGGTTGAGTGTAGGTGTGTAGTAGTACTCGGTTTACTAATGATTTTGAGAGCGTGGGACACACACCAAACTGATTTTGGGGCTTGTTGAGGCTTGTTGGGTCTAGAATAGTGTGACGAAGCACAAAGGAGCTTTGGGAATGTTTGTATGAAGTTTGCCCATTAGATGGAGGATGTATGATCATGAATAAAGCAGCCACATACGTATCAGTGTGTTTTAAAGGACAAATGTTTTTAAGTCTCATATGACAAAAACACCAACTTAAAGTTACTTTATCAAAATAAGTTCCTTTTTATGACTTACTTGAGTTGTATTCTTCACCGTCTTGCTTGTTGTTCCCAGAAGCAGCGCTCAGAGACTGGCTTTAGTGGACCGCTTAACCAGGAGGCTCTCTCTTCGGACTGACACTGATGACATTGTGTTGAATTTTGTTGCCACAAGTCATGGAGGCCAAAGTGAGTCAAAGTCGGAGACAGTTCACAAGGAGGCAGAAGGTAAGATGTTAACGTTCAAAAGCTAATTCTAAAATAAAAACCAAAACAGTTGTATTCATGTTTTGTTTTCAAACTGTTTCCTGTCTTAGAGCCCAAAGAGGACAAATCAAAAGATTTTTCAGAACAGAGGAGTTCTACTCCAAAACAGGTGCTTTTTATTTCACTGCTGGTCAAAGAATATTATCAGTAGTGCATTTACATTCTCATACATAAAGCATGTGCTCTGTTCTTTTAGGAAACAGCAAAGTCCATCCTCAGGTATCCTTCCACAAATTATGGTAAGTTTTGCAGCTCTCTGTACAGAGAGTGAATTAGAGATAGATAGTGGTTTATTAGAAAGTTAGAGACTGCAACAGTTGATATGATGGACGTAAGACTTTGTGTTTCAATGGTAATTTTCCATACTGCAGCTCCACTTTTATGAGGTTTAAAGAAATCATGATCCGTAAAAGATTAATCAAAAAATAAGTTTAGTTAAATAGCTAGATAAAGGCAAAAAATCATCCCAGTTCTTGTCCCCTTTTCAATTGTTGAAAAAAACTACCACTAGGGGGAGACAGAAGCCAATTCTTTAATATTTCAATTAATTATTAATTCATTCTTATTTTCATTTTTAAACATGAACATTGGAGGTCAATTAATATCAGTGATTTATTATGTCATTTGTAATTTGACCAGATAACACAGAGTCCAAAGTGCCACACGTGAGAGAACCATCTCATAAAAGAAGCTGTACCTCATTTAAAGTTACAGAAAGACCAAAGGTGTCCTTTGGCCCCTATGTAGAGAAACACAGATCTGTGCCTGGAAAACAAAAGCAAAAGGAGTTCCCCAAACAAACCAGACATGCAGCCAGAGGACATTATACCCCCCATCCTGGTAAGAATAAAATGTCTGTACTTAATAAAACAGTTTGTCAGAAGTTAAACACACCCACAAATACAAAATTCCCCCTTGTTGCCATGTTGAATGTGTGTTTTCAAAATTTTACAGATCAAAGTCATAGCCATTCATTAGTTAATATCCGGCCTCCCAGTCCACGTCGTCCTGGTTTGAATTTGTCAGACCCCTCCAACCCCATCCTACATCCTCCCAGACTGACCTATTCTAGCTTCAACAAGACAGAAAGGGGCTCCAGCCTGCAGCAGCAAGGGGAAAAGAAAAAAAGGGTGAGAAGTGAACACATACTGAATTGTTATAAAGTTATCCTTTGTACTTGTAAAAATCATATTTGAGGTTGTTTTCTTTTTCTTATCTCACCTCCCAGGGTAGTTATAGGAAACCTCTGGAGATGCTCCTCAACCTCGTGGACAAACACTGGACTGGGGAGAGATCACTGCATCATAACAACAACTTCCTGTGTGAGTTTGGGAGCTTGGTTTGGGGAATATGGTATCTGATTACAGGAGCCTGAAGATAATGACCATCTTCTCATAACTTCTATTTTTGGCTCTAGCTCAGGCGGTCCAGATCCTGTCTATGATGGAAAATGATATTTCCAGTCGAGAGGCTGAGGTCAGGACCTTAAGACAGGAAACTGATGCACTGAACTTTGAAACGGCTGTACGAGAGGAAGCACACAAGACTGAAGTCCGTAACCTCTCTGCTCAGCTGGAGGAGGCTTGCAGTGCAGTTGTGAGTGGATCGACTATCGACTAATTTGCCAATTGTTTTCACAATAAATCAATTTATTATTTAGTCTATAAAATGTCAAAAATTGTAAAAAAAAAAAAAAAAAAATGCTCATCACATCCCAGAACCTAAAGTGACATCTTCAGTTTGCTTCTTTTGTCCAACCAACCGTCCAAAAACCCAAAGACTCTTCATTTATTGTCATAAATGACAAAGAAAAGCAGCAAATTTAAAAAGCTTGAATTAGCAAATGTCTGACATTTTTGCTTGACAAATTAATCGATTATCAAAATAGTTGGCAATTAATTTTCTTTCAATAGATTATTGATTAATCAGCTAATCGTTGAGGCTCTAAAGAGCAAACTGTATTTGTGGTCTCTCCTGTGACACAGGGCAAACTGAACGAGCAGTTGAGGACTGTCTTGGAGGAAAATGTTGCTCTACAGAGACAGCTCATCAAGTTAGAACGTCAGTATCTCAAGTCTATGATGAAAAGTTCACCCATTACTCAGATTAAAGGTGGGTGTAAATGCCAGTAGGTGACACAAAGGAGTTATCACTTTCACTGTTTTCCTTACAAACTCTCACACTTTGTTTTTGCACATCCTTAGAGGCTCAGACAGAAGTGGAGGAGCTGAGAAAAGAGATCGAGGGGTTGAGGGAGAAAGTCAAGGAGGCTGAGAAAGTCAAGGATTTGACAAATATGCTTCAAGAAAGCCACAGGTAAGAAGATGCATCTGGCATAGTGCTGACACTTGGTGTATAGAGTGCTGCAGGGATGACGTTTATTTGTTGGCCAACCCAGAAGTTACCTTGGTTCTGTTGACAAAAAGCCAGTGGCATTTTTCTGTTGGATTTTTGGATTATTGTAGGGGATCTCTGTGGCAAACAAAAGTTTATGATACTTACATGATTTGGTAAGCAAGTTAATCTTCACAACTGAACACCACATTTATGGGTTTTTTTTAAAGTGCAAATGCAATCATCATAAGTAAAAAGCTAATGTTAGGCTATAAATTAACTTTATTAAGGTCACGACTTCAACGTCGCTACCACAATGAGGCTGTAAAGCTGTGTTCGGCTTAATGACGTTCTGTAGTCGCCACTTGTTAGCAACCACCTTTTTAAAAACGCGTTATGGATTCAAAATTTATGAGCAGGGTATTTACTGAGGAATATGTTACAGAACAAAAAATGAAAATCTCTTAAAGGTATACTATGCAGGATTGTTGGTTACTGTTTGTAAATCTGCTTGCCAGAAAGTAAAAGTAAAAGCCAACCCCAGATTAATTCTCGTTTAGCGTTTCATCTTACTCTATTTGCATTTTTTCAGCACTATTTCTCTTGACTGCCTGCTGATTACAGTCTGGCACCTGGTCACTACATTTTTATAAAGCCCCGACCTCACCTGGCCGCTGTGGGGGTACATGCCTACAAATATCCCGAGCACAGAAAATAAACAGAAAATAATAAAATACAGGCAGAGGGCAGAATCTCTGCTGAAATATACACCACCACACACTTTTAGTGGGTCATAAGTGATGGTCGAGAGGGATTACTTCTGCATGAGTCCAAACATTTCCTTCTGAAAATCCTGCAGTTCAGTTTAGGACTAAATGTTACCATACCTTTATGCACATACTTGAGACTATGAGTGTGAGTAATGGTGCCGCCTGGGGGTTTCTGAGTGGGAACCAAAGGGTAAAGGTTAAATGGATAGAAAAGTAGGAAAAAGCAAAGGTAGATAGAAAAGTAAGAAGGAGCAGAGGGAAGGAGAGTTGTCTGTGCGGACTGAACTCTCCCTGGCCGTACTCGGCCTTACACTCTACCTCCCCCTACTCCCTCATTTTGAAGTTTAGGGAGGGTAAAAGTTTAATTGGGGTCATCAGGTGTATACCCTCCTTCACTGGTGTTTCAGTGATAGGCCCACAACACCTCCAGAGGGCTCATCAGCATCACCTAGCTTCCCAGGTGTGCCCTGCTCTGCTTTTACTCCCTCAAGCCCTGCTGTTGTTAGTGATATTTTGGGACCCAAGTGGTATCTTTCCTCATAATCCATAGCCACTGGCTTGACCCTTTAGCCCACCAGAGAGGGCTTTGATGGCCTGATGTTGGGCTTGGCCTCGAGTTCCCATTTCTTTAAGCAGCCTGGTAGTTGATCTGCCTGTGAAGCCTCTGCAGCCCACTTCCACTGGGCATAGTTCGTCTTCAAGCTTGTGTTAACTACAGACCTTATTTCACCATCTCACCAAAACCTATTCAAAAAACCCACTGACTCTGAGATGAGGGAACTGGGAGTGCTACTGCTAACTCATTTCCGGGTTTGAGGACTCATTCCTGCAGCACTCTATTCACACACCCACAACAAGGCTGTTGTCACACCTAAATCAGCCCTACTTTGTCAGTTGCTTGTGATTTGTGTCTGTGTATGTGCCGCAGGTCCCTGGTGGCTACCAACGAGTGTTTGCTCGCTGAGCTGAAGGGAAGTGGGGAATTTTAAAGAGGAATTTGAATGAGAAGATACACACTGGGATGAAAATATCAAAGCAAGGCTGTGCTGAGTGTCATATTAGCATTGCAGTCGCCGCACAAGGCCCAGCAGCTACAGACTGTTTTGAACCGTTTTTACTTTGCATCACTGCAGTATACATTTAATTTTTGTGTATATTAAGTTCCTACCCCTTTTGAAAAATGTGTTTATTATTTAAAATAAATCTGTATAGGCTGCGTTTGCTGGATGTAAACAGTGGCAAGGAAAGGCAATTCATTCAAGGAAGTTTGTGTATATGTGTGTGACAGGGCTGTTATGTTAAATGATTTTAAGAGGAAAAAATGTTAGTGAGAAGGTCATAATGTATTTCCTGGATCAGTGGCAAGATTGTGTCTCTGTTCACTGCTCTCCCCCCGTTTTTTTTTTTTGTTTGTTTTTTTTTTAGGTCATTTGTGTCTCCATCTGCTTTGTACACTGCAGTGGAATGAATGCATCCAGATTCCAGCTGCACTGTGACTTTATTTATACCTCTGCCTTCGGGCTGGAGAGCTACACATACACACACGCACTTTCCTCTCACAACAACTAATGCAAGACCTGGCAAAGGTTAGGATGTGGATGCTACTGCATAAACTGAAAGTAGCTTTTTGTTTTTATGTGAACGTTACAGGTCACTGGTCGGTGCTGCTGCTGCTGCTGCTGCTGGTGGGGAGTTTTAGTGTTCCCAAAAAAAGCCATAAGGACATAAAATATTTGACTGACACCCTGTAACCTGCCGAACAGAGGTTCTGGGGTGTGCTTTTTTTATTTTCAGTAATGCACTACAAATCATGAACACACATTAAGAGGTCTAAAGAACAAGAACGAAAACACACTGCATGCACTGGGGCACAATAGTACATTAAAAGTTATTTGAAAATGCACTGTAATAAAATAAGACAACATTGTTCCTCCACATTAAAGGTGCACAGTATTTGGCATTAAGCACAGAAAACAGATCTACTGCAGCAGACAAAAACTAACACACCGATAGCTGCTAGTTTTGCACTTGATGCACGATTCTTCATCAGCTGAGGCTACAGGTAGTGTGTGACACAAACACTGTCACTATGTTGGAAAAATATTCTACAAAAGTATATCACGTGCTCGCAGATTTCCCTTTTACCTCACACGGTATGTAAGGATACAACAGTGAAACTCTGCTTTTGTCTTCAGTTGAATTTGTGCCTTGGATAACAGTACCACACATAAAAGGTACTCTGAATCTTTACCAACAGACAAATATAATAGCATTGGAGTATAGCTGACTTTGTACGTACAAGTTGATACATATTGATTTCAAGCAAGACGAGATTTTATCATGACCCCACAATTTCATGACTTACTATTTTTTAGCGAGAAAATATTTAAGTCTGTCCAGTAGTCTGTCCTCACAGCAGTTCAGATAAGATATGACAAACTCCTACTGTCATCTATATGCTTCTGAATCAAATGCAATATACATAAACATGCACAAAGTACAGCAACACAGGAAAAAACAACATGTGAAGCCAGTGTCATAAATTAAGCCATGTGGCTATAACTTTTTAGAATATACACAATCTTACCACAAATATATTAGAACTACTGTATAGAAATCTGATGAGGAAATATAAGTACAATGTTAAAAATACAATCTTGCACAACTGAGCTCATCTGCTGTGGTTAGAGCTTCTTTCTTCAGTTGAAAATAAACCAATTTAAAATTCAAAATGCATGTTAGCAAATGGTTTGTGGTCTCAATAATGACAGGCTTTTGTATTTTTTTTTGTTGAAATGTTATAAGCAGGCATATTTAAAAGGTTTGCATGGTAGGACTTTTGTTTTTTTATGTTTTATACATTGACAAAAGCAAGAAGATATGGCAAAAATGTTCAGTCTAACAGTTAACTATGTTGTATTATAGCAAAAAGTCTAAAACAAGTTCACAAAAACTATTTTTCTTGGTTTGAGCTGAAGGCAAATTATTGAAATGACAGTGTGAGCTTATAAAATGAATAAAAAAAAAATGAACAGTAGATTTCATAAAGACTTAAATGAATGCTCCACCAACAACATGATCATTTGTATGTTATTACTCATTCCATGTTGAAACTTTTGTTTTTCTGGCATGCATCCACGGCAGAAGAAGAATCCAAAAAAAAGGCAAATTTCTTGAAGTCATAGTGGAGGAGTTCAGCAACAGCAAAACAATATCAAAACATCTGTTTACAAACTCCCACACAAGTCTCATTTATCAAGTCATATGCTCAGTACTTCCAAAACATGCATGTTCCCTAAAACCTGACTATTTAAAACACTTGTGCATAAACAGTGCAGGTGTTGAAGGTGTTTTTAGGATCCAGTGTGCAGAATTTAGGGGCATCTATTGGCAGAAATGCTATACAGTGTTCATAAAGATGTTTTCAAGAGTGTATCATCAACTTAAAATGAGAATTGTGTTTTTTCAATGCCTCAGAATAACCTGTTTTTATCTATATATGGAGCAGGACCTCTTCCATAGATTCTGTCATGTTGTTCTACAGTAGCCCAGAATGAGTCTTAATAGGGCCATTTGCAATTTGGGGCAGCCACAGTAGTTCTTCTGCACACTTGGCACATAGGAGAAGTTTTAGTTTTGAAACCTAACAGCTATATGCCACTAAATCCTTTACACTAGACCGTCTTTTTCCCCCAAATTCAACGTAACAAGGGGTGAGTAATTTACATACAAATGATCATTTTGGTGGGGAGGTAATCCTTTAACAACAGTCAACAGGTGGGGATGACAGACAACACTGAAGATGGAACAATTGAAGTTCTCAAAAGAAAGAAAACATTGATAATATCTCTGTCAAAAACGTGCCAGTTTTCACTGAAACTCTGCAAAGCAAATTAAAAATGCATCTCTACGGCTAAATATGGGAATAGAAAAAATTTCCATTTAAAAAGTGCAACGTTGTTAATTCATCAAACTGTTGTCCCACTTTTGTTTTTCTTGGCATGTTCATTGTGCTCAATAAATATTATAAGGCCCTATTATAACAACAAAGCTCCTATATTCATAGCATAGCAGTTTCTCTCGTTTGTTCTCTTCAGTGTTTGGCAGTAACTTGCAATCAGACAGGAATGTACCAGCTGGTGATGACTTTGTAAAAATAGATGTAAACAGTTTTCCAGTTCTCACACTTCTTAAAGAGAGGAACTCAAAAAACATCTCTCTCTCACACACAAACACACACGCACAAAATAGATGGGTGGGAAAATATATGAAATCCTATTCTGTTGTGCTTTCTTTGAGTACTCTTTTAATAGAAAATTATCCTAGTGGTTCATCAAATGTTTATTTCCTTGCCCTCACATGGGTTTGCCCACGGTGGGTTTATTCACTTTCTTTTCGTACGTCCCTCGATGTTTGTACCCCGAGACGTATCCGGAAGTGTCAACCACATCCACTCGTCCCGCCTTACCCTTCCCGCGGCCGGTGTCATCAAAACGCTCCTTGTGTGACCCTGTAAACTTGGTGGTGTCCGTGAGACGGCTCACTGTCGGGGACGCCACAGCTCTCTGTGAGGAAATTTAGAAAACGTTTACGTTATTTCAGTGATAGCAGATATGAAGTCAGTAATATTCACTCTTTTGAGTCTTACCGTGACTCCTGCGATGACAGGTGTCTTCCCCTCAATCAACTTGAAGACCTCTGCCTCGGCATCCTCTCCGCTCTTTTCTTTATATTTCTTCCTGGCCAGCTCTCCAAGTGCAACCTTGAACTCGTCGTATGTGATGGTGCGACAGGATTTCTTCCTGAAATGTAGGAGGAAAAGGAGCTTAAGTATGGGATAACACTTGTCACAGTATAGCACATAAAGCCCCCGCAGAAAAAATATATCTAAACTGTGTCCCCAGGGACAGAAATGCTGTATTTAGCCTTGCTTTATCAGCTTTTTCTACGGCCTCTCAGCAGAGTTTGAAAGCTCAAAATGAGAGCAGACAGTAGTGTACACAGAGCCATGTGTGATCACTTCAACATGGCAGATGTAAGCCACGGCATGGAGATGGTATCCTGCTGAGATAAACACTGAGAAAATGTTCACTGTTTGGATCCCGTCTCCTAGTACTTAACCGTCGTCTGAGCAACTCCACAGACTCTCTCTCACACACACACACACACACACACACACACACCCACACACACCTGTAGGCTGTATATGTGACTGTCTCGTCATATCATGTATCATATTGTGTCCAGCTGTATAGTTCAGCTGCAGTAGTCAGGACCTGGAGCGCTGATGTTTTTCATTCCAGCTGGGGACCTGCTGAATCCCTGTATTCCCATTAATAAGGTCAAACTGCTGTATCCACTGACAATACCGCACCGCAGATCATCATCATCAGTCATTCTCCATGTGAGAGTGCTCCGCTTGTTTAACTGGCCCTTTGCCATTAGCTTCACTTCCATGTAAAAAGTGCATAGTAACACAAACACAAACAGCCATCGCCATGGTGATAAATCACCTAAACAACAGCCTATAAACCCTGCAGTCTTCCTGGGCAACCTGCTGTCATAGCAACAACCAACAGTAAACTGGGATGTTTGGGTTTATTATTAATTTGACTCATCCAGTGAGCGGTTTTGTTTGGGCGATCCATCAGTGTTGAACATTTGAGAGCGCCATTCCTCTGCGCCTGTTCCATGCTGTCTATTGTCAGAGGGGAAAATGGACTTCCAGTTGCCGTTTCTGTCCGAGGAAGAAAACTCTGCGGCAGATCTCCCCATACTGAGCTATTAAAGTCTCCAATGTATATCAATGATTAAGCTCTGTAAATAAACTGCGAATCACAATCTAAGGAGGCTACGATAAGGTTAAGAAGGACAAAGGTTGGAGGGCGAGTGGAGCTTTATTTTATTTCTGGATACTGCGGTTGCTGCACCTGCTGTTTATTTACAGAGTTCAACCATCTGCAGTACATGATCCATATGGATGTGACACAGTAGCTGGCTGAATCTGCTTCATGATCTCCTGCACCGCCTACGATCATGTTCAGTGATGAGGAAATACAACCAAAGCCTAGAGAAGGAAGCCACCATAAGACCATGCTAGTAATTAATTAGTCCATGCCAGATTTCTACCTCATCCATAGTTCATGCTGTGGTGTTCTGGCTCCGAGCAGGCAGACAGCACAACAGAGACTCAATGTGGTGCAGCAGACCTCCACACCCACAATAACTACGAATGCAGTCAGTCGTACTGTGATTAGCCAGTGCTCATTAAGAGGTTTAATTTTTCGTGTGCAAGCAAAGAGCTTTGACACTGATTAAAGGGAAAGTGGAGATCTGCATCTCTGGCATGGCAGCCCTCCCCGCCTCGGTCATGCCTGGAGTCAGAAACCACATGAAAATGAGCCCCTCCCCCACTCTGTACCTCTTTTTATCCCGTGGCTGGCTCTGAAGTGAACATACACCACACGGTTCACAGACAGAGCGTGCAAACTAGCATCCAAGGATCCGATGTAAATATAACATTGCACAGATTCACCGTGAAAATTATGAATGACAGGGAACACGCTTGTCCCCCTTCGGTCCTAAAAGTGGCTGCACCATATTGTTTGCACATTTCAAAATATTGCTACCAATGGAGCGTCATGTAAACAAGCTTAAATCCTGCAGTCAGCTCTAACTCCCTATCTAGTATTGCCAAGAAAAATATTCTTCACAGCAGTAAACACGAACGCCCATTGCCATGCCAACTGTGAAGGTGTTGATGTGGGTGACTCAAAGTCCAGGAAAACAAAGGGACTTATTTTGCTTTAAAAATGCAAGAAGTGATGGCTGAAATAGTTAAGTTGCTTATGATCTTTTAGCAGAGAATAATCATTATTAAAATGATAAAGATGTGTAGATTACAAGTACTTGTTTTTATGCTTAGTCTGCATATTCTATTCTGCATTGTTCTGTCTTGCAGCCAAATTGTATTAAAATATCTTTGAACAGGAGGTAGTGAATGTCAGGGTTGTTTTTTGACCTATATCCTTTCGGGATGTAGAAATGCTATGGACTGTGCATGCTACAAGCTTCAAATATAGTCAGATAAGTGAGTCAGTGTAAGTCTCTAGCATCTGAAGCCACATGCATGGCCTTTGATTGGCTATAGTTGAGGACTGAATCACAGCCTTCTTTTGAGCTAACAAGTACGTTAACAAATCAAATTCAGAATAGAACACTTCCAAGATTGACACAGCATAAATCAGGAATTCAAGAATATAGCCCTTTTAGTTTCCACTGTGCTTCATGTATGTAATAGCAGTCAGTAAGTCCTAGTTTTGTGGAAACACATTCAATACTCCTGGATCTCCTTCTTTCCTGAACACTCTTCTGTTATAACGACAGGAATAACAGTTTCAAGCTGAAAAATCGCACTAAAAATCATTTTGTAAACTCTTGTATATACATGTGTACACAAAGTGACTGAGATTGAACTGTGGTTACACACCAGCAGAAGATGGAAAATCCACTAAATCAATGTGAGATTCTCACTCCTGAAGCAAGACGTGATGATGAGTGGCTTGAAGCCATCCTCTTCTATTTCAGTGCTGTCTCGCAGAATAATCTTTATTCACAACATTCAACCATAATAATAATAAAAAAAAAAATCCTAGCTGCTTTGTGCATGAATGAAGAGCATCAAAATAATCATGCACAAAACCCATACAAACCCACACTGTAAAAGCCTTTCCTACCAGCTTTATAAGTGTCAATTGGGATACAACTGTTAGTGTCTTACAGTATGTGGCCAGCACTATACCAATACCAACACTTCATCTATCAATGTTATAAGCCCAAATACACTCACAATACTTGATAACTATAAACACAACACAGATTTTCTTCTTTGGTGAAATATTATTGACGTCACAGCTTATTAGACTCTACTTCACTTAAATCAAAAACTAAAGGATGATTCAATCTGGCCGGAGGAGATACAGGATGAGCCATCCTGGCCTCTTGCTTCTGACAGACAGAAAAGCCAACTTAATAAAAGAAACAAAGGCATCTTCAAAAACACGGCCTGAAAACACGGAATTCAGTAACAGCTAACATATGTGCTGGGGAGTTGACTGTTTCATGCAAATGCTACTTTCAGTTTGACAAACATTGTTTGCTTGAAGGTTCATTGGTGCGGCCACTTATGAAACATTTGACACCTTAATGAGGTGTTATAAATAAGGCCTTGACTGCATGCTAAAGATGACGCCACTGATTAAATTATATGAGCACTAATGACACACAATAGGAACATTCCCACAGCGCAGTCTGGAGACAGTTTTCCTCTCCATGTCTGTGTTCGTGCAACCAAAATGCTACCATGCTTGCACCACTTTAGTGGCCTTTTGGGCATGCTGATCTGTGTGACTAAGCCTGTAGTCATCTCTGCAACAGTAAAGTAACACTGTGTAGCCAAACAACACAATCCTGTAGTGGCACGCCTGATACAAGATCGTAGCTGGCTCAGATGTTGGCAGGTTAATTAAAGGCAAGAGACATTTAAAGTAGCTCAAATGGGCTCAAACTGACAGTGTCGACTTTCTTACTTGACTTTGCTGAAGACAATGTCCACGTCAGTGAGGGTGATGTTCTTGCCGTCGATTACGCCGCAGTCCTTGCAGAGCTTGGACCAGTTCTTGCCGTGCATTTCCTTGCCTGTAGCACGAGTGTCGCCGTGGATGGCGAAGCGGCGAAACGACTCCTCCAAAGCAGTTAACTCCACCGGTGTGGACGAGCCCATACCTCCATCGCTGGTCCCATTGGACTCAGTTGAAAGCCTCTTGGACAACCGGTCTTTAGACTGTTCACTGTGCGGCCGTAAAGGGACCGAGGTCATGTTGGGATGCTTGGCTGTCTGGACTTTAAAGTCATCTATGTTGTCTCTGAGAGGAGAGAAAAATACATCATCTGATCATCCATGTGATGTAAGAGGTGTACATGGCAGTTTACAGTTGACATAATATAATAGAAAATGTAACACCACTCCTGAAGCCACTCCTTTGGACCACACAACTGAACATTCAGAATTCAAGAGCTCCTACTGTGTGTACATAAACAACTTTAAAGATTTCTTATCAAGATTTACAGGAAAAACTAACGGAGTTCAACAGATACGAGAGAGAGGGTGATTTTATCACAGCCTGCACACCAAAGAGGAAGAAGAGGGTTTTTGGCAGAAATACATCTGATCTAACCCTGCTCTGCAAGACTGTTCAACCGACAGTCTCCTAACAGGGCGTCATGCCTTAAGGTCAAGACACAGCTTGCTTAATTGTCTTTGGCTGTTCCTTTTTTGTGAGGTACTTCTGTTTTACAGGGCACGATCATATCTCCAGAGGTGTGTTTCTGTGCTCACACTGCCTGTGAATGGGCAGATGTCTTTGCATGTTCTGGCACAGAGTCGAAGGATATAAATAGATCTCTGAGGAATTCAAAAGGCGCACAAATCAAGAACCAAGAGAGCAGATGGATATTTGAACTAACACACAAAATGTGAGGTGAAGGCTCGTACCGTGACTTCTAAAAAACTTACTTTTGGTCTGCCATGCTTGTGCGGGAATTTGGTTCCTTCTGTGCAGTGCTCGGATTAGCTGACTTTTGTTTTCTCTTTGTGCTGTGGAGGAGATGAGAATGGGGGTGAATACTGTGAGAGGATGTGTCTGCACATACGTGAGTAAACAAAAGAATAAAATGAAAACCATGAATGCAGCATCACAACAAAAAGTAGCCTATGATAGTCCACTCTTGTCCTCATCAATCTTCATTAATTGTCAGATAAAAACACAATTACTTATGACATAATGTCTAATCCAGTCTGACACACAAAGACAGAGCTACATTTAAGGAAACTCTTCAGAGAGGAGTGAATAATAACCACAGCTTCTAAAGGAACAAGACAGATCCTCGTCATCATCGTTAACACCAAATTACTTCCAGATAACGTCTGCGTGTTAGTTTGTTGTGACACATCTTTAAAGGTTGGATTTGCACGCTGAGCAACGACTTCACCTCCCCCTGTTGTTTGAGATGATTTCATTCAGCCTGAGTTAAGGAATTCCTCTCTGAGCACATCATCATCTGGACTTGCATCTCTATATACAGAGCAGCAGCATTTCATCTTCTCATCTGAACCATATTTAAAGTGCTCAGATAAGTCATTATTCATTAAGATCACATTACTGCCACACAGAACAGCAAAAAGCCCCTCTTCTATTTCTATTATGACAATGTAACCCTGAAGTATATCTGTAGCAAGTGATGGCGCTCTGCTCACCTTTCAGCTGTTCCCATACTTAGCTCAGCATCCTTAACAGATGTGTGTTGCCATGGCAAAATACACCCCAACAAAGCCTCTAAAACCAGTAGTTGCTAAGGTTTCAACAAGATAAAATCAAGATGCAAACCGGAGAGAGCTGCTGCGTCCCGTGGCCCAAACCGTCCAACTGCTCCAGCTAGCAAAGTTTCAAGCATGTCCTTCAACTTGCCAATAAAGTGCTTTCACTCACCCCCAGTGGCACCATGTGAAGTGGAGGGTTTTGTTTCCACGACCCCGTGGCCAACAATGACAAATGTGACCTTGCTAAGTACAGTCGACACTTAAATGAGTACAAAAGGACCAAGATTGACACAGCATAAAGCCATTATAAGCAGGATGTCAATTCTTAGGGGGAAAAAAGACGAGATTATTAATGTCTATGAATAATGGCATTCAGAGGAGCAGACACTGGGAACCCATTGTCCCAACGCTGGTGGCTTCTGTCTGACCCATGCCTATTTCTTCACACATACACGCATGGTGACATCGCAGAGTACCACTATTGATGGCAGGGGGCTTTTGTAGTCATATGTCATCCAGGACTCAGGCCAAGACAGTCGACATAGAGTTATTGAGGTTAGAGTGTCTATGGTTTATTTCTCAAATATACATACCAATAAGGTACACATGTAAAATATATATATACAGTTGTTAATGGATAATCTGATAAAGCCATTTGATACCCTTGTCCACAATATCACAAGGTCCAATATGGTCCCTAACAATATTGATCCGACGGAAACAGGTGGTGCTTCTTCTTCTCGTTTTGTTTTAATAGCGGATCGTAACCATAGCTTAGAGAAATGCTTACTGCCACCAAAGGTACCGTAGTACGCAGCATGAGCTATATCAGTGTACTCATATACAAGTGACCAGTACTCCGGGCCAGTATAAACTACCTTGCAGGCCGGATTGAATAGCCAGGCTGTATACTTATTAAAGAAAAAGAAAAAAAATAGCCTCAAAAGTTATTTAAAATGTATTTGATATACTACACAGTAGTGCTGTCAAAAATATTGATTTATGACACATATCAGATATGAGTATTTTAAATGGTTTCAGTACTCATTTTTCGCAGTATCGATACACTGTTCATTACCAGCTGCGCTTTCTCAATCTCTGTTAGTGTTAATATTTACAACAGTCATGCTAATGTTTTCTGCTACTAAAGAAGAAAAGAAAAGTTGTTTTTTATCACATCACAGTCTTGTTATATTTATCTATTAATAAACATTGTAAATTTTATACACTCAATGTTATTTTTCCCCTGTGGTGTTAAAATTGGTGTCTAATACTGACATTTTTCAAAGGATTGTATTGAGGTTAACAATTTTAGTGTCGTAACAACACTGCAATGCAGCCCTTACAATCGTGCCACACGTTAGAATAGCTCAAACAATGAGATCAGTGCCATCATATAGCCCTACTTGTATTCAAAAATATACACACACATAATATGTGTTTTGTTCTTTTTTACATGGTACTGATACAATCTTATCAAGGACTGCAAATAACAACTTACTTTAAACACTGGTTAATCTGTTATTTTTTTTTAAATAAAATTGCTCACTAATTTAATCTATAAAATGTCAACCAACAATCCAATATCCAAAAGATATTTAATTTAAGGTAATATAAATCAGTGGTTGCCAAATAGTGGGGTCATGGTCCAGAAGTGGGTGGCAGGTCCACTCTGAATGGAGCGCAAGTGACTCACGAATGCTTCAAGTTTGTTCAACACATTTTATTTTGAAGTAAAGCAAATTTCTCAATCAGAGCGTTTATTTTGAAGTGCCATTTCCCACTGCGGAGTAATGAATAATGGAAATGGACAGCTACTTAAAAGAGACAGCAAACTAGCTCATTGACATAGCCAAATCCAAGTATGATGTCACTCAATACATTAAACTGTGCGGACCTTGAACTAATGACTACAGAGAAATCTGGACCCCATGGCTGGAACCACTGATATAAAACATAACAGCAGCAAATTGTCACATTTAAAAGGCTTGAACCAGAGAGTGTTTGTCATGATGAAAGACTTAAATGATTAATCATCACAACTGTTGGCAATTCATTTTCTGTAGATGGAAAAATCAATTAATCATCTATGTGTTTCAGCTTTAATTACATCACATTCACTTTAGATCACCCCACACATTGGGTTTTTTAATCTAACAGTTCTGGTTTAATGATATGTTTATATGGAGGATTAACTCATTTATATTCAATACTGCAATGCAAAGTAAACATTTTATTACACTTGATAACGTACAGATTGAAAGCTGCTGGGATTCCATGTGATGCCCACACTGAGTCTTCATTATTATTTACTTTCAGTGGGGATCCACATCACTTCAAATAGAGAAGGTACTGGGAGTGTGTTATCCTTTGTGCTTTGATGACAGCAGCAAAATCAGTGTGAAACAAAGGAATCTTTTCAATCTCCTCCAATTTATAGTCAGTAGTTTCAAGTGTCTGAGTCCTCAGCACAACGAGCCTCCTCAAACCACATCATGTTCAATACATGAGAGAGAGAGAGAGAGAGGTCATTAACACAGTTCAGCAGCCTGAAGTAGAACACATACAGAGATGAAAGGAAACGCAGTGCTGTGACCGAGCTTTTTTTAATTCTATCATTATAGACTGTAGACAGTATGTGGTAAAGATGATTTGGTACAGTGATGCTGGACTTTACCAGCCGAATCACTACTCTAATATATAAAAATCAGACAAATACAGCCATCATTGTAGATCAGTTTTGTCCTGCGCCTTTTTTTCTGCCCCACTTTGCCACATACAAACGAGAAGCCATTTGGTTAAGGGCAGATCTCCAGAGACAAATCTGTGACTGGATGACAGCATGCTTACATACACTCGCCTTCTGGCAATACACTGCACAGATGAGTGCTTTAACCATAAATTGACCCATTTCAAACTGCATCTATTCATAGCAACAATACACAGCCATGGCTGGAACATTCTATTCATTCCCAAGGGAGGAGATCAGCCGGTACACAACATGCAGGCTGAGATAACCAAAAAAAACAACATTTTTGGTTCTAGTTTGGCAGATGGTGTTTAAGTCACAAAATGATGGCACTGTTGTCAGAGTGATGTGAGTGTGTGTGTGTGTGTGTGTGTGTGTGTGTGTGTGTGAGAGAGAGAGGCTGTTCAGCAGAGGCCTACAACTCCGTCATGCCATCGTGGTGAGTGGGCATGCAGGGAACCCATCTGCTTTCTATCTAGATCAGTGTCCTCTCCAGGCAGCTGCTTAGGAATGTGACGGTGTCAGTCAATCACAAGGTAAAACAGACACTGTCCCTACTACACTGAAACCCCCAGTGTGCTCAAGACTACCTCCATATAGCACACGTCTGCTATGTACACTCCTCTGTGCCACACCTCCATTATTGCCTGAAAACCATTACAGGACCAGCAGTGTGTAGGATTTAGTGGGATATATTGGCAGCAATGAAATATAATTTTCATAACTAGGTTTTCACCTCAAACTAAGAAAAATTGTGTTTTCATTAGTTTAGAATGAGCCCTTTGTGTATACATAGGGAGCAGGTCCTCTTTCACAGTCATGGCTAGATGGTAACCCTACATATGCAAGATGGTATGACAACATTGTGGTCAAGGTGTGGTTGGGTTTGGGCACAAAAAGCACTTGGTTAGGGTTTGGAAAGGAAATGGTTTAGGCTAAAAGGATTACTAAAAACATGGAACATGAAATCTCGCTTGAGTTTACATGAATCTGACAACTGAAGTCTGGACATTTTCTTAAGTTCCTCTTTCACATATGTAGAGCAGAAAAAGTCACCAGTTTGTAATCCGGTCGTCAACAGCAATCTCTTGCTGTTGCTTGAATTTGTCTGACGATTTCAGCTTCATCTCTTAACTGACAGAAGTTCCCAAATCTTGTCATTTCTCCAGTTAGACTTATCTGTTGCCGTCTTAGAATATGTCTTTATGTTGCTGTCTTTATGTAAATGACCCCTCTTCTTTACCCTCAGATGTTTAATTTATTCCAGTTTCGCCCAAGCTGCTGATATAAACTTCCTCACCACACCCACTCACTTGCTGTGAATCCTCTGGACAATTACCTGCTCTATTCACACATGTGCTCAATTGGACATTACACAGACTTTGTACTAGGCAGCTTGTAGGATTAAGTCTGTCCAATATGCGGTCCAACTGATTCTGACATTTGCGTTCTCACATACACCTCCTCCAGGTAATACCTACATAATATCAGGTTTGCAGTGCATGTGTGAAAGGGGTTTGGGGCTTCCATCTAGACATGACCTTCTTCCATGGAGTCCACCATGTTGCACTGCCACTGCAATTGCCAATCCAATATTGTGCATCCCTATTAGTTAGTGAACTTGTGGGGTTCATGGTGGTCTCAGTGTCCCTGGTTTGATTCCAACATTTGCCCTCTTTGCATCTACACTGTTAACTATCTAACTAAAGGCAAAAAATATAACTAGCCTCTAGTGCATCGTGCGTACTACTCTGTGTCTGAAAATAGTCCTCAACAAACGCCCTACTTACTCATGTTTGAGTAATGTTAAACTGCAATTGTTTCAGGGCATGTGGCACTTTTTTTACTTCATTTTTGACATAAAAAAAAAAAGATTTATGTCTCCTTTAATGGGTTTAGAACTGATTGCCACACACAGCATGTGGAAGTAAAACAGTAAGAAATGGATAAGCGCATTGTTGGTTTTGGTCTTATCATGGAATTTGTTATGGAAGCACTATCCTTCAACATGGTCTCAACATTGTTTCAGGATTGCACCATCTGACACCAATAAATACAGCTCCTTAACCATTTCCCAGTTTGGCCACAGTCCTCCACCCTCACTCCGCCCCCCCGAAAAACACAAGGAGAGCGGGCATGACATCAGCATGCTACAGCCCGCATCTGAGGTCACCACCATGCTGTCTCTGTCAGTCCTCGCCTCCCTCAACCCGTTAACTGCTCTGTGAGTCAAAGATCTTGGCAAGCATTGTGCAGTAGAAAAACAAGATGTTTGAAACAAGCTACAGTGGTTATTGTTGGCAGCAGCAGCAAGCCAAATAGAGGTATAAGGCAGTGTAAAGACAGCTCAGGGGTCCTTATGCAACCCCACATTTGTGAGGAATACATGATGCCAGAGACAGCATAAGTGTCCCTGACATGGCTCAGATGGCGAGAGGCCTGTTGAGCCAGCAGCAAATTAGCTCCAAGTCCAGTTTAAGGTTTTTAGAAGCCAGACGGTGTTGTGTAATGCCTCAATTACTTAAAATAAGTCACATTAAAGTCTTTGTAATGTCATAGAAATGCCATCTAGTGTTTTTGTGACTTTCTTATCTGGCTACCACACAGATTGAAAGCAGTGGGACACACAATGGCTACTATTCTCTATAATGTTAAGGTCAGCGTGAAAAAATACGTTCGCCCTTTGGGTTAGTGTAGTAAACAAAATGCTGTCGGACTGCAACACTATATTTTGCCCCAAAGCACTCCCTTTATTTTGTAAACCTGACCTGAATTTGAGTCATCACAAACAAAAATAGGGTAATTCACACTCTGAGGTTAACTGTTCATGACAGAACCCAAAGGCTCTCGGACCAATGCAATGAAATCTGGGACAAACTCAGTGACTATATCTTCCTCTCATGCATACCTAATTCAACCTATAGGGAGAATGCAGCTACAAACCCATTCATCAAGAGGAGGTAAACATAGGCTCCATTACCTTCCATAGGTGCACTGTCTTTGTATGTCTTCATATTCATGTTCATTGCCCCTGAAGAGCTCAACTCACAGAGAATCAGGAAGCTAATAAAACAGGGCATACATCTTCTTTCTTTCATGCGTAATTATGTAACTACCTTCATGCAACCCAGCAGCTTGGCATGAAAGCTGCAACCACAGGCCAAATGCATTGTCAATCATCCTTTATGACCAATAACGGTGCTTATTGGACTTCACTCTGGCTCTCACTGAGCCCGCGTTTACAAGATAAACAGAGGAGAAAGCGCTGGTGTTGATGTTACTGAACATGGCTGCAGCTGCTGCTCAAACCACTGTGTCTGAGCGAAACATGTTACATAAACTTGATTCACACAGAGTCCACGTGATGTGTTTGTTATTGTCAGCCCCTGGTGCATGTCTGCCAATGCAGAACAAGACATCAAAGGTAAATAAGCTTTTCAAAATTGACCTAAGTGTGTGTAGAGCGTGCTGCCACACATCTTTACAGCTTTACAGGCATGTTATGCTGCAGATTCAGTGCAGAGGAAGCATGCAGGGACATGTAAACAATAGGTAGCACCTTTAAGGATCAGCTGAATTTGCGTGGGCTGGCATACAGTCATCGAAATCTTCATTTGCCATGTTATGAAAACATGCAGCTCGTGCCATGAGCCAAAACAAGCAAAAAATGCAAGAAGTGGTGCAATAATTCAGTTTTAATCACCTGGTGATGTAATCCCCCTCCTCCTCGTCGTCGTCAAGTTCACAAAACCATAATTGCACGTCGCGGAGTCTTGAAGTCTCTTTCCTCCCCGCTGCCTGAGCTCAATTCTGCCTGACGGTTCAGTCCCTCTGAGATGCTGAAGAGAAACCGGTCCGCTGATTGGCTGCCACAGTGTGCGACGAGCTGTTTTTTTTTTTTCTTGCCTCGGTGTTGTTGGCTGTGATGGTGCCACAGTGCTCAGTGGAGCGCGCATAAACAAGCAGTAGGAGCTTGGAGCATCTTTTTTTCGGTGCTCTGGGAGGCGGAGATGGAGGATGTAAACAAAAGGACGTGGATGGTTTTATATGGAGGGTCATTACTGCTTCATTAATAAACAACCAATGTGAATCATGAGACACAGAGGAGGGAAATGAGAGGCCAATGGTCACATACAGTAGCAATAAACCCTGAGTGCACCCTGACAAGCACAGGATGTCTTAGCGTCCTGATGTGTCTGCTGGTGGCCAGAGGGGAGCTGAGGTTATTGGGACCACACGTGATATCATGATGAGAAATTACCTTTTGGCAAAAATTGATATTCATCGTCCCAAGACTGCCCTCTGAACCTTACTCGTCTGATGTCCAATGCACTCATGTGTTACATAACCAGCACTAGCCTAATAGCTGGACATGGATGGACATTATGTAACCTCTAGCCTCCCCTGAAAGTTCAAATGATGAAGTATTACCAAGCTCTCATAATTCAAAGACAGAGGTAAGAGGCAAAAACATGCATGTCTGTGAGCAAAAAGAAAGGGCCCAGCTCATGATGAAAACAGCCTGGACTGAGTGAAATCACTTGATGACATAATAGTCTGTCACAAGCTGCATCAATTGCGCCATCCTGTGGTTAATGGCAGCCTCTACCCCATTTGGAGATTGCCAATAAATTCCCTTTTCATGGCAAATAATGCACTGCTTGAAATAATATGGGAACACTTAATTCACACATCAGATCCTGATGAATGAATTATTCAAGTTGAAAATATTTACTGATGTTCATTGTTAAATTTGTTGAGAACAAAATGATGTAACAAGCAATCAATGGAAACCACTGAGGGCTGGATTCAAACCGAAAAACAAAGTAAATGCTGGCAAATCCTCTTGCATTGATCTAAAAATAATAATGTGACTCAGCAGTGTGTGTGGTCCCCATGTGCCAGTATACACACCCAACAATATCTGGGCATACTCCTGATCCTGATAGTGTCCTGAGGGATCTCCTCCCAGACTTGGATCAGGGTATCAGTGACCAGTCTGTGGTGGTGCTTGGGGGTGTCTCACGCACTGATACATAATGTCTCATAGGTGCTCAGTTGGATTTAGGTCAGGGGAAGAGAGGGCCAGTCAATGGCATCAATGCCTTCATCATCCAGGAACTGCCTACACACTCTGGCCACATGACGCCGGGCATTGTCCTGCACCAGGAGGAACCCAGGGCCCACTGCACTAGCATCAGGTTTGACAATTGTTCTGAGGATTTCTTCCTGGTACCTAACAGCAGTCAGGTTAACGTTGGCTATGACATGGAGGTCTGTGCGACCCTCCAACGATATGCATCCCCAGACCATCACTGACCCACCGCCAACCCGGTCATGCTGGATGATGTTACAGGCAGCATAATGTTCACCACAGGGTCTCCAGACTCTTTCACACCTGTCACATGTGCTCAGTGTGAACCTGGTCTGGACTCGAACCCAGGCCGCTGTGGCAACAGCCTTGTACATGGGGCGCCCGCTCTACCACTAAGCCACCAACGCCCCATCTCCTCCATGCTTTTGAGACCGTGCTAGGAGACACAGCAAACCTTCTTGCGACCACACGTATTAATGTGCCATCCTTGAGAAGCTGTGCAACCTGATTGGGCTGCAGGTACCGCCTCATGCTACCAGTAGTGACCAGGACACTAGCAGAACACAAAGCTAGAGAAGAATCAGTCAGGTTGGATAAGGAGAGAGGCCACCACATGAAAAACTATTCTTTTTGGGGGTTTGTCTTGCTTTTGACCATTAAGAGGGACAAAGCATTAATATTTACACTTGTTTAGTTGTGTAATTATAAAATGGCTAAACTGTCCTTTTTTTTCTTCTTCTTCCTCCTTTTTTGATATACCAATAAACCAATACATTTCACTGTCTGAGGGTGATGCTTGCGGATATTTTTTCCTTTCAGATGTAACAAACAATATATAGAAGAATTATTACATTATTATGAGATGGAAAGAGACATTATGCTCTGGACCATGGCTCAGTGTTGAACAAGAACACTCTTCAACACAGTACACCACCTATACATGTTGTCATGTCACACTTTACATTATGAAGTGGGATTTGATAACTGAAAATGGCATCATTTGTAGAACATTATCAAATTCAAGCCATTAGAACAAAATTACTAAACAATATTCTTCAATTCAAGGGAGGTCACATCACAGACAGTCCACTCTGAAACAACAGGATTGTGTAAGATCCACTTCAGCTCTGCTCCTATCTACTTGAACACTGACCTACAGCCCTCTAGTGGTGAAAATATGTGACAGCCTACAGATGGACAATCACTACAAGAATACACAGACAACAGGGACTGCTCAGATTACTCACTGAGGAGTACAGAAAGCTGGTGTGAATCGCACAAATGCCACTGACAGCAACTGTCTGGTCTGTAAAAAAGAAAAAAATGTCAATGAAGAGTTTGAGTAGAGATGTAATAGAACAGAATAAAAAACACATACTGTATGTCTAACCTCACTGATGAAATGGCAGTTTCAGCAGCAGCTCAATTCTCCATCGAGGGCCATCACATCCAGCTCAGTAGCTATGAGCATTAATGCCTCCAGGTCCTGTTGATTTAAAATATTGCTGAGCTTCACCTTGAGGAGTAGAGAGGCTCCTTTCACAAGCTGGGTGTCTGGAAACAATACCAGCAACACGGTGGACAATTCTTGTGCACCATCTCCACCTCATCTTTATTTCCCTAGTTGAGTATTCTTCAAATCCTGAACTGTTGAACCTATTCCGCTGCCCAACATCACTTGTGATATTACCCTCTAATCTGGCTATGTGTTGTTCTGTTGTCAAATTGTGCGTGTTCAAGGCATGGTCCTCTTCAGAGCTACTTTTCAATGACAGAACGATTTCATTACTGTACCTTCCTGTTGGACTACTGAATGTGCAGCACCTTATAATCTTAAGACATTCCTCTGTAGACAAGACCATATGATTAGTAGTTAGGATATACATTTTATTTTTACTGAAAGTACATTTTTAGGTGACAATCACTTTCCTGAATGTAGCCTCTTGCATGGATCTGTGCAGTGGTGCTTTTTCTATCTTGTATGGCTGAAATAGTGCAAAATACATCAAAACACAGGGCTTTATCTGGATATCAATCTACAGAGACAATGCTTTTGTGTTTAACCCAACATTATTGTCAGGTATAGACCAATCTCTTGCTGATGAATGGATGTTCATAGGCTGCTGGCAAATCCAACTGGTAAATACCTTCAATACTCAGCTTAGAATATAGATAGAAACTTGTAGAAGCTGGAGGTAGCACGACATTGGCTGTCTATAGTACCACTGTGAGGTTAAATATGATAAAGAAGAAAACTAAACAATGCAGCAAACATGTAAATGTACATGATTTACTATCAAATCTATTTAAAACAGTCACTGAACACAGTTAATAAAAAGGCAACAGAGAGCTGAAGTGTGTGCCCTTTTCAAGCTAGTGTCCGCTCCACTACTTAGTTAGGCAATGTTTTTTTGCCATATAAGGCTCTCTCTCTGGCTATCAGATAAAATGACAAGATGCTAAAATTACTGTCAGTACAGTACTTGATATCCATTTGGCTCAGAATATGAACAGTAAACTCCAGTATCCTGTTTCAGCCTTTGAGGAAGATGCCAAAATCCATTAATCTGACTAAGGCTGGTGGCAAAGAGACTAACCTGCAAGCTGGGCTGGACTTTGGCTCTCTATGCAAGTCAGTGAGATAAAACAATGCTTTAAATAATTCATTTGTTGTCATAAAACACATAGTGTAGATAAAAAAACACACACAACGATGAGTCTACATCAAACTGCATACAGAATGTCCACTGGTGAAAACAATATTCCACAATGTGCATCAAACAGTCCTCTGTCCTCATCAACAATGCTCCATGATTGTGTGGCTCTGTTTTCATGAAGCGTGTCTTCATAATAAATAATTCCTCTGAGCAGAACATCCTGATGCTCCACAATGCAGACATCAGTGACTGCTAAGTATCATCTGAAGTCATGATGGAGCTGCCCAGAGGGTCCTGCACTCCAGGAATGTGGGGAACAGTTTTCATGATGCTGCCCTGAGCCCCTTCAGCGTCAGGCTTGCAGCTTTTGGTGTCGCTCACAGACATTTCCCCTTTAAGACAAAGAAAACAAAAAGAGATAAGTATTATTTACACACTGCATGAACTAATATTCCTTGGTAATCCATACTAATAAACATGACTAACAAAAGTCCCGTAATCTGTATATGATGGGTTTGTATGCACACTTTATTTTCAGGTCATATACAGTGAGTGACCAGAAAAGCATACCCCTGTATGTGTATAATGTGAAACTTTTTACAGGCGGTACTCTATGGTGTTGGATTTGTTTTTATTATATTGTATTGCAGTTCTTATATCTTTCTCCTCCATCTTTATAAATGAGGTCACAGAGACACAGAGAGACACAGAGAAAGGTAAACAACTGTGACAAGTGCAGTCAAATACTTACGTGCTGTCTTCTCTGTAGGATTTTCAGTACCATAATGGAAACTATTCTCCTTTTCTGCCAATTTCCCAAAGCTTTCCAACTAAACCAAAACAGATTTTAATGCAATATTACATACATATAAAGCATGTAAGGTAATTCAAAAAAAGTTATGAGTAGACATGCTTACCTCAGTGCATAAGGACCCCGAAAGTCGGCTTGTGAGTGGGCCTTTATCAGCAAACTTGCAGGTACTGCAGGAAAACCACAGTCGCATTAATGCTCTGTAATATCAGCTGTAATAATGGTGTAAAAAGAACTGTAAGGAATTTGTTTTACCCTGAACTCTGTGATAATGCTGGCTCACAGTCAATTGAGCTCTCTTGTTTCTTTAAAAAAGAAAAAAAAATTTACACCTGTGACAGACATTTGAGTGACAGTGAGAGGTAAAGGACAGGTCTTACCTGTGGTGTCTTGTTATTAACTTTTGCATCTTGTTCATTTCCTGTTTCAATACTTCTGGCTTCTTTTTGACGCCTCCGCTTTACATAATCATATGTGCTCATGCCTTTACAAACTGTAAAGCCAAGAGGAGAACTGTGAGGATTAATGACTGGATGATGGGGAAAGAGCCTGATTCAATGTCTATCTTGAAGATTGTGACTCACAGAGGTAAAAGTGAAAGCAAAGCAGATGGCCGAGCAGCAGTAGGCAGGTGATGCTCAGCATGGCTGTTATGAAAGCCAATATAAGGAGACCAGCTGAGCTAGTCTTTATGGGTGCTAAAGGTAAAAAGACCAGCCAGGTACCATTCCCCAGCATACCTATAGAACAGAGAAGCAAAATAAGGACATCACACATACAGCTTTTAATGATCAAAGCTGTTTCTAAGACAGCTCTATATTATGATGACTCACTGTGAAACTGCGGGGCGGTCCGTAGGCTGTTTGGATCCAGGTAATGCTGGATAAAAATGAACAAGATGACAGCGAAGAGCAGGAAGACACCCAGTGTAGCAGAGACCAGTGCCACAAAGAAGCACCTGAGAGCAACACACAAAACCTGATGTTATTTTATAAAGTATTCCACATTTCATTTGAACATCAGCCATGAAGTCAGATACAGAAAGCTCACTAGTTCATTCAAAACTTACCAGTAGTTTCTGCCACCCACACAGTTGTTCAGCCATTTGCAATGGTGGTCAAAGTCTTCCACACACTTGTTGCAAGCACTACAGTGTTTTACTTTGGGGCCACTACATGAAAGATTGAAAATGTTAAACAGCACTGGACACAACTTTTTCCATGACTGCCAAATGATATTGTTGTTTACTTAAAGGCATAGTACACTCAAAAATCCAATATACATATTTTGCCTCCTACCTTTGATTTGAGTGTTGGAGATATCAGCTATAGAGATGTCTGCCTTTTCTCAAGTATAATGGAACTAGATGTTACCCATCTTTTGGTGCCAAAACCACCAAAAAAATACATTTGAAAAACTGAACAGCCATGTCACTTTCCAGAAATCATGACACGGTTACTAAAAAAATCCACAGACCTTGTTGTGAGCTGTTTCGTGTAGGAACTATTTTCTTTCTACCGAGCTACACCCACTAACTGTATCACTGCACAGAAGGCAGTATGTATAACTGCTACCTAGCACCACTAGGTAATGTTACAGCTAAGCTGAGGAGGACGCCATTTATGATTACATCTCACACTGTCACAAGCACAAGCCTCTCACCAATGAGTAGATGCACTCTTTCTTTATACAGGTGGTGGGGGGTAGTTTGGTAGAAAGAAAAGAGGTCCTACATGAAACTGCTCACAAGTTCTGTGGAGTATCTTGAGCAACTTGGTCATGATTCCTAGAAAGAAACATTGCTATTGATTTTTCCAAATGTTTTTATTTGCACTTTGAGCACCACTAGCTCCATTATATTCAAGAGAAGGCAGACATTTCTATGGCCAGTATCTCCAACACTCAGCAACTCACACCAAAACAATCTAGATTGATAAATAGCACTACAGGTAAGAGGGAAAATGTGCATTTTTGGTTGTTTGGTGAACCTCCCCCTTAAAAAGCAAAGTAACATTACTGCTTTAGATACGTACACTTTGACATCACACAGATAACAGTGTAGGTTCTGGATGACGTGCGGTTGCTTCGTCCGGTCAAAAAGCGGCATTGGACTGGAATATTTCTGTTTTGCCCTCACGCTGACATCTGCGGGGTCTATAGACACAGCAGCAATATGTGCGAAAAAGTGTACAACAAATGCTATGCCCGCCAGCTGTACACAACAAGAGTCAAGGAAAATAGCAATAATATGTGGAAAAATACTGCAATATGTCATAATATAGTTCAGAAAAGCAATGAATAAGAAACTGCAAACTGGTGGACACAAGCGGGCCTTTTGTGTGAGACATTAAATCAATTTTGAAGAAATCAAGTGTTTTTATGGCTGAGCAAAGCTTCAGTTAAATGAACCAGTGTTGACATCACGCAGCATTCAACATGTGACAAATACACCACTGATTATGTCTTTTGGGCTTAATAGAGACCACAGACACGGAGACAGAGTCACGTCTGGTGTGACTGGAGCCCATACAGACAACCAACACAACGACATCCTTGTTTTGTCCAGCAGCCCAAACAAAACCGTAGCAGAGACTAATGTTTGCTCCATACTCAAAGCTGAAAGAGCCATTGCTGCACACTTAACAGTCAGCTACATGTTAAGGATACGGCATAGACCACATGGCTCCACGGCAGGGGCAAAAGAGGGATATAGATGCCAAAGCTGACTATGGCGAGGTAGCTGTACACCAGCCAGCCACCCACTTGGAAAGCCTGAAGGGGCCACGACCATCCATTCATCCTGGGAGGCTTGGAGGGGACTAGCTCATTTTTACTGCCGCCACGCATAGGAGCTGTGCGTCTCAGCCTTTGACTGAAGCAGTTCATCTAAACAACAAAAGAGAAAAATAGACACAGTTGCGGTCAGTTGCGGAAAAACTTCCCCCAGGCACCTTAAATCATCCATCCACATATTACACATACATGCAAGCCTAGCTCTGGCAGAGTGTGGCTGCATTTGCTGGGGAAATGAGTTAGGAAAATAAGGTGAGTATAATGACAGCAGCCATTAGGGACTCAGAGTGCATTAGGTGAAGCTTGGCACACCTAATACAGCAGCCTCAGGTGGACAAATATCAAGAATACAATAACACAAGTACCCAGTACAGCCTCCAAAATGACCATAAAGTTGAATCAACACCTTTCTTACCTGTTTCAACAAAAACTTAACATTACAGCCTTCATGAAGGTAATTTATTGTATTAAAGTGCATTAGTCTTAATTACTTTACTTACTTAATACACTGGTACAGCTGTGTATTGTGTGGCAGAGGCTATAGATGGTGCCTTATCCACTGCATATAAATAACAAAGGAGATATTGTGACATAGCCTACAGAAAACAGCTGATCCAGAGTAAAAGTGCTTCATCCGTTTCTCTGTAAAAGTCCTTATAAAAGCACAGGTTTTGCCCCTGGCCTTCCGCCTGACACTACACTGTGCAAACGTTCATTAAATATACCAAAAAAAACTGAAGAGGAAATAACAATGTGTGGGATTTATGACAAATAACAATGCTTTTATTCCTCACTGCATCACACACTGACTGAAATTTAATAAACTTCTGGCTGCTGGTGTTCCTGACCGTTGGTTTTAATGTCTGCGTAACAACTAACGTTAAAGCTTCTACCGTTGGCGAACTGTAAGTTAAAGGTCGTCTGCTTTAACGCTAGCTGACCCCGCATTTTGTGTTAAATTAACAATTCAAACAACATTTATACGGCTTAAAATAAACAAGTAATGCCAACTATTACATATAGATAATAGGTGTGTGTGAAGTTGTATAGCCTACCACGAAGAGTGACTTACTTTTGCCGTTAAAAAAGCAACCATGAGATCAAATCAATATGCTCCTGATGAAATACAGACGGAGATTTCCACCGCTTGATATCCCATGATTAGTTTTTCAGCCAAACAGGTGCTTTAAGTAAAATTCACATGGTGAATACAAACAAAAAACCAGGACAAAGCCAAACGACTGAAAAACACTCGATATAATTGATGAAAAGCTCCTCCGTCCTTGTATTTGTGTCACCGGAGGACGTGAATCAGAAGTTGAAGAATCAACTCAGTCAGCACTGCAGGTCGGAGCGGCGCTATGGAAACTGCTCAGCTGCGCATGCGCGCTGCAGCTCTCTTCAAGATACCCAGCGTTTTTTATTGTGGCCTTTCACAGACTGGATAAGGCGCATGAAGCATGAAGCCTGCTTATCAAACTCACAGGCTTTGCAGCTCTTTTGCACACCTTTAGGCTCATGAGAATAAAAATAGGTAGGGGATCTGTTTCTCATGAGAGAAAAAGGGAACAGATGTGCGCCACACTTCTGCTTTCAAAAATAAAGCCAAAGTCTGTCGTGGCTGTCACTTTCAGCAAGTTTCTCTTGTAACATTATGCTGAATGTAAATGTATTCTACGTGCATATAGCTTTAGTTTCACTTCCCCATTGTGTCTTCCCAAACTGAGACATCCCACAATAGCAAATGTTGCTCAATTACAGCAGGAGTGTGCAGCGCATCTCTACTACAGCTGTGTGAACTTATCTCTTTTATTGCAAATGCTCTGAATTTGAATGCGTATTTATGGTGGACAGTTCCTTCATTTACATCTGCTCAAACACTGTATGTAATGCAGTTTCTTATTTGCTCATTGAGCCACACACATTTAGAAGTCCAGGTGCAAGCATTTATTTTTCAAGTGTTGCACTCATACAAAAACATAGGATTACATTACGAACAGTCTGTACAATCAGCTTCAGTCTTTAAAACGGGTAAGAGGCTCCTGCTATCTCCAAAGTGTTTGAACAGTTCAGGGCTGAGTACCCAGTGTTGTTAACATCAGGATAACAAAATGGCATTGTGTGTGGTCAGCTGTTGGCTGTGCTCTCTGGCTCTGGAGATTGCAGAAACTCGTAGGGATCATGTACCATTTCAGACTGGTCCCCGACACCCAGGTGCGATGGGCTCCCTGTGGAGAAAAGAAAATATAGTCATGTTGTTGCACTGGTGTTAATGTTTAATGGAAAACAATGAACATTTTGAAGAAAGGTGGAGGTGTAACATTTGGTTGATATCTACCAAAAAGTTGAGCAAAACAGTATTATGGCTTTTAGTCAGCTAATCACAATAATAAATAAATAATAAATTTGATATAAGACACGTTAGCAGTGCTCCTTTCTAACCATTTAGTTCTTTAGTCTCACTCCTATTGTAGATACCTAAGTGGTGCTGGTCCCTCTCTGATGCATTTGAGAGGGAGGAGAGGTTGGACGACGGTCTGGAGCCGACTCTGTCGACCTGAGTCTCCTGGAATTCCTGCATGAGTTTGTCTGCGTCGTCAAAGTGCTGCTGGCCCTCTTCGTTGCCCGGCTCTTTTTTTACTGTTTTACCTGTTAGAGAAAGAAAGAAGATCATTGTAGGACATTTAAGGAACGAAGAACCACAGTTTCAAGCAGAAAAGACAGAGTGGATCATCATATTCAACAATACTCTGATGTGTAAATCAAGTAGTTTGACTGCTGTGTGTTTCAAAATGTTGTAAAAACTCTGCCTGAGCATTTTAATAGGATTAAGACGATTACACGGCTGTAATGCCCTTAACACTGCAACACTTCTTACTCTCTTACTGCGACTAAGGGCCTAATACTGTTAATGCAAGTTCAGCTTTCCCATGGACTTCTCCTTACTACCTTAATTAAGTTATGGCTGGATTATTGGTGTACATGTAAATGCAGCCACTCAGACTACTGATGAGTACAATCACCTAATGAGTTTAGCATGGCTATATCCAGAGACATATCAGGATAGTTCTTCATTGACATGAAGTCCAGGACTGAGCCACTCTCTCCCAGGCCAGTGCCATCTGTCATCTGAACAAAAACACAAACCTTCAATTAAACAGTCAGGGAACTCTTTAAATGCACCATCACCTTTTCACAAACTACAACATACCTGCATGTCACAGATGTTGGATTTGGTTTCATCTGGTTTTAGTGTGATGTTTCTTTTCTGAAATGTAAAATAAGTATCATACACATAACAGGTCAGAAGCCAGACTGTGGTAGAATTGGTCAAGAAAACCCTAGACACAGAGAGAATGATGAAAGTCATGTGTGTAGTAATGTTTATTGCTGTATGTTAAGTAAAGATCAGATACCTGTCGGATTTGACCAACAGCTTTAGTGTGATCATCTGCTGTCATCTTGTCCAGAAGCCTGTCGACCCAGCGCTTAGTGACACCTCCGCAGCCCTTAACAAACTCCTGTATACTTTGGATGAAAGTGAACGTATTACAAGCTGAAAATAGATGCAGATTATTTTCACTAGATCAATTTAAATCAAAGTCCCTCTACCTGAGAGCACATTGTACCCCTGTGTCGTCTCCATAGGCTGAATAGAGCGTGTCCACCTCATCGGGTAGCAGATCTGGAAAGATGGAGTTCTTCTGGAGGGTCTGAACGTTGTAGGCACTGCTCAGAAACGTCACTACACAGAGCAGGAAAAAAAGCATAATCTGTCATAAGCCATAGACTTGTGGCACATTTTGTAATTGTCATTAATTAGATTAAAATGATTAATGTGGATTAAATCAACAAAAGTGCATGTTAAGCCATACCTTTGTGTCTCCTGTCATCTTTGAAACCCAAGGTTGTTAATCCAGGCAGAAGTTTATTTGACAGAGAACTCAGGTCCACTTTATGAGTCTCCTCTTCTGTAAAATGTAATAATTATTAATTATTATATTAATGTAGTGCAGATCGTTTTTCAAAGATGTTTTAAAGACTAACACAGTGATTACAAACCTTCTGCATCAGGATCAAGCTGATTTACAACATTATATAGAAGAGAACCATCTTGCTCCTTACGCAAGTAGCCCATCTAAAGACACAAAACAGACAAAATATATTACGCCTTACTACCACACTAACATTAAATATACCGTAGCCATATCTGGTAGAAAGAGTGTGTATAGATGAAAATTTGTATACAATAAGCTACTAGGAAAACCTTAGAGTTGGGCATGTATCTGTTGATCCGATCCCGAGCTTCATCTGCAGAATGCTCGACGAGTGCGAGGACGTGCTCTTCTGCTGTACTGTCAGTCAAGCTGCAGGCGTTCCCCTCTGGTTCAAACAGGTAACTGAGACAACAGAAGTGACATGTTATCAGATCATTATATTGACAGGGTGCTGAAACAAAGAACATCAAATGCTTAGAACTTCCCTACTGTTCTTTCTGACTACATTTCATTCCTTAAGGGTCCCGTGTGTAAGATTTAGTGGAATCTAGCTGTGAGGTTGCAGAGCTGAAACTTGAGCCAGTGTTTGTTTTGTCTGTTCTGGGCTATAAAAGTCTCGTTCTAAGGTAACATTAAAACGACAATTCTTATTTTCAGATTATAAACTAATGAAAACATAGTTATGAATATTATATACCATTTGCCCCTAAATCCTACACACTGGACCTTTAACTAAAAACAGACAGCCATATTTTATCTGGATATTACAAATAAATAAAATACCTGATGACTTCCTTCATGTCTTTGACTGGTTGTTTCTTGGACTTCTTAGCTGATTCCACTGGTATAGGGATGATCTCTGCTGGAGGTATATCAGCTGCAAGGTCTTCATCTCCCAAAATCGCTGCCTGCTGGGTGAAGTCCATGTCCTGCATGAAAGACATGCTGCGTTTCAGAGCCAAAAGCCGGTCCTGCACACAGGGCAGAGGAAAAGGGGCAACACTTAACTTGACCGCTTAACTGGGGATGTATGGATAAGAGGAGAAATGGAATAGAAGTGGATGGTAAAAAATTGCTGATGATTACAGTGATGTTTTAAGGCGAAATCTACCCTTAAACAGAATGACATATGAAGTCAAATCATATCATCCAACTCTTTCATTTCCAATGCCACTGGACGATGAGCTTTGGACCTTTGACAACTGTCAATCATGAATGACTTCCTGTCTTGACTTTGTTTGGGTTACTACATCCAACTGAGTTTTGTGTGTGTATTGGGCTCATACTGCTCAGCTGCTGGAAAGTACAAAAAAAAAATCAAAATTTAAATGCAAAATTTATGGAAATATATACTGTATGGGAGACTTTCTCTTATGGGGCTTGACACAAGGCAAAGTTGTTTATATGTTGACATATTACACTGACAATATGATCTATTCTATTGAAGTATTTCAGGTTGAGTCAAAATACATGTCTGTAGTGAAATGTTACCTGTAAGAACATGATAAAAAGCTGAGGTGAAACACTAATACAAGTGTCTCAGCAGATTACTTCAGTGAAGTAAAACCGCAAGACAGCTAACGCGGACAAAGATTGTGTCACGAAAAACATCTAGGATAATTCATTTGTTTATTTGTAGTCCATTTGACCTCATTACCTTGCTCATCATCTTGAATCCTGTATGAAGCAGTTTCTTGGCAGCCTTGTAATAGACAGTCTCTGGTCGGTTGTACACCATGGCATTGTCACACATCAGTTTAAAGTCCGCCTGAAGGCAAAAAGTGTTTCAACAGGTGTGAAGGCGAACTTAGTTTAAACATGTTTATTATAATCCCCAAAGAAATACACAGTCATCATCACATCTCTCTCTTTGTGCTGAAAAGCATCCCCACCTTGAATTCTGTAACCGTGTTGTAGTCATTGTTTCTAATCTTGTCTTTCATGGTGCTGAAGTCCATTGGATGTTTGATGATCATTGAGTAGCCAGGAGCAATGGCATCTGTTACTGGGAATGAGAAGAACCCATGGGGGTCTTTCCTGCACAGACAAGTGATTCATCATGTTATTTACAGCACCAACCTTTAGATTTGTTTAGACTTGTCTTTTTGAGTGTTCTCATCTGATTGTGCCAGTGCACGTTATCTCTCAGGTCAATATGATCAATATGAATGGATCTTGCTTGTGCTGTAATCTGATGAACCAGACCTCATCAAAATGTGGCCTAATTTACATGTGGTGAGATGTTGTCCAAGTGCTGATATCAGTTTATGGCTAGTATTACATCAGCAAAGTCACACACAACTTTTCCACCACAGCAGGAACCACCAAATATATATTTGTTTGTGGAAAAGGGGTTCACCAAAAACATCAGGATTCATCTTGAAGGATCAGAATCAGCTTTATCCTTATCCGTTACTTGACCTTTAGTCTTTATGTTCCTGGATCTTTAAATATTGACAGGGATCAAGTTTAAAGTCTTAAGGAACAGCATTGTGGCATTCAAAGGACAGGAGGCCAACATTACAGACAGACACAATAATTAGACTGAATCAGGGTTTCTCACCTCTGCAGTTGCCTCAAAAAGTGTTCCAGCAGTTGTTGACGAGGAGTGGATTCACTTTCTGCATTGAGCAAACATAAAAAATACAGATATTCATGAACACAATTACAAGTGAATAATTGTTAAAACGTTTAATATTGTCCTTATATGCTGGCATTCTTACCTTGTTGTGTTCTGCATGCTCGGACCGGCCTGTCTCCTTGCTGTTCTACTTCCAACTTCACACTGGGGTGGAACTCATCCACTTCAGGCTCTAGCTCCAGCTCTCTGTCTTTCTCTTTCTTCTTTTTTTTCTCCTCCGGCTGATGAATTACAGTCATGACGTGAGTGACTTTTCAGCAAAATTGTTAAGAATGCACTGATCGTTTATTCAGGCTTAAGGTCAGTTGACTCACCTCTAATCCAATACTTATAGCTTTTGACAATGTGAAAGGTTCAACAGGCACACCAGTATTGGCAGCAGCGGTAGAAGCTGCTGCCTCTGATTCATTCTGCTCTCGTTCTCTCTTCTTCCTCTTCTCCTCCTGTAGTATGAGATGAAAGCTCATGTTTAACTTATAAAGGCATAAAAAGCAGGTGCTGTCATCTAGAAAGTTCTTTTGTTAACAAACCTTCCGCCGTCTCCTCTCTTCATCATCCACGTATTTGTCTTTGTCCTTTTCAGACTTTTTCTTTTTCTTTTTCTTCTTCTCTTTGTGGCGTTCTCGCTCGTAGTCTGATCTGTCATCGTAGTAGCTGGAGTCATGGCCCGACCCAGAGAGCTCCGTCACCTCACTTCCTCCAACTTTGAGCACAAGCTTCAGGGGCTTCTCAAGAGCCTTGTCCTCATAGTCTACAATGAAAACAAACAACATGAAGGCAACATGACAAGGTGAAAAGTTAAAAAGGAGTGGGAGAGTATGTGGAATGATGCTAGCATTGGTATGGAGGGAATATTGTAAGTTTGGTCTGTTACTTAAGATGCGAAAACACTGTTTAATAAAAAATAAATAAATAAATAAAGCTGCTGTATTAGGCTGTAGGTTCTCTGTCTGTAGAGAACTTTCTACTGAATGTTAAACATTGTGTTATTACTTACAAGCCAAGATAACTTACTAATGTGTAACTGACTAACCTCTAATTTCTAAATGATAATACAAAAAAGGAAAATCAGATATAGTATAAGTAACCTTCTATTTTTACTAGGTTATAACTTAGTAGCACAGACAAAAATCAAACATATGCAATTATGTTTGTGTGCATGAGAAATTTGATTTTTTTTGTGCTCCAAATTTACTTACACAGAATGGACATAGAGCGACAATATAAACATTAACAAACATCCAAACACACAACATAAACATACAAAACAAAAGTAATACATTCAATGATAACGAACTGTTTAGCTCATGATTTTAGCAGAACATTATATCAACAGCAGCTAAAGAGTTAAGAAGAGGGATGTGCACTTTCTTGGTTGATTAGGGTCGATTTTTACAACAATAAACACTGGAAATCTGCTGTCTTTTCCTGTTGAGCTAGCCAGCTAAGCTAAGCTCAGCTAGCCGGCTAGGCTAAGTTAGCTGGCTAACATAAAGCTAGCTAAAACAAAAGCGGTGCGATATCTAAGAGTAAAAGATGCATTCAAGTACCATCAACTGTTCTCCATTCCGGTTTATGCTTCTTGTGTTTTTTCCCCATTTCTTCGTGGTTAAAACCGAAGCGTTGTGTTTATTCCGGTGATGATACTACTGCTCGTTTCTAACAAATCTCTACTAAGAAAGCTAGCGACAGGCGGAAGTGATACCCCAAACAAATGTTGTATTTCCGGTGTAGCAAATCAGCGCGCTGAATTCGAGTCGGCTTTTTGACAGCACAGCGGATAGTTTGGATAACTCCTTCGGTACCAGTATTTTGATCGATACACGTTATCAGATTGATAGCGTAAATGTTTTAAGGTATGGTTTCACTTTTGTCGATGTTGCAACTTGTTTAGCTTTACTCATTGAGCGATGTTAGTGTTAGCCGGCTATGTTAGCTAGCTAAAACATCGCCAACTTCACATACGTTGCTAACGTTAACAAAATGCGGCTTTTAAAGCTCTTGAATGTTGCTGTGATGTCCACACAGGTTTACAGGGATGGACGGTGACAGAATGGAGGTGGGAAACCAGAAACAAGACATACATGTTGAGGTCCATGTTAAATCTCACAGGTGTGTTCGCTGAGGGTTTAAAACATGATGAGTCTAGATCAAACCACAGAGCGTCAGCACAGAAAAGACACACACACACACACACACACACACACACACACACACGCGCGCGCTTGAATACACTTTAACTGACCACAGCCTTCAAGGGATTATGTTTTGGGGTATTTGTGTCAGCTGACCATTTAACAGCTGAATAAAGATGACATTTTCCAAACATTTACACATGTAGGGAAATGCATTAAGTGACTAAGAGACTAGAAACCAGTATGTATGTTGGCACTGGTAAGGTTTCACCAAATCAGCCAGCACAGGTGGGAAAATAATTTTCCTAATGATATTAAAATGATTTAATTGCATTGTCTTTTTTCCATTCTTTTTGACATTTCAGCACAGCTAAAGTGGCTGAGGTGAGGACACATGTTCTGACTCTACTGAGTCGCCACAGCATGGTTTTTGGAAACTACAGATGGACAGAGTTTGATGAAGACTTTCTGCAGAAACACGTGGAGTCTGTGGCGATCGTTGATCTTGAGGAACTTATGACACAGGTCTGTCATTTTGGTTTGCTTTGTGAATGTTCCCCATCATGTATATCATTGGGATTTTTTTCCACAACAAAGTAATAATGCTTTGCAGTTGTTTATTCTTTCTTTTTTCATAAACTTTTTTTTTTTTTTCCACAGCCCCTTGATTTGAAGAGCTGCTCCGTCTCCGTTTGCATCTTCACTCTGAATGAGGATGGACCCAGCATGCTCAGTTTGGAGGAGGATGAGGAGCTCTCAGCAGCCAATCACTGGTTGCTACCAGCAGGTGACATTACGGAGGATAGCATGTTGAGTAGGACATGCTGCTGAGAAAATCTAGTTTGAGTTATCTTAGCCCAATTTATTTCCAGTTGAAGTCAGACAGATAGGAAAAAGTTAATGCAGGAAGCATTATTATTGTTGTTTTTATTATTATTTTTCGGAGTGTCTTCATGTGATCCTCAACCCAAAATGTCCCTCTCAGAACATAGACAGCAAACTTTAAAAGGAAAGGAACAGTGTAGTACATTGACTCACGCTCCCTGCATGCTTTGATAGCTGTAAAAGTTTGTACCTCTTCATGGAAAACAGATGCTGTGGTCAGCTTAGATTCATGCATTCATGTTGTGCATCTGTATGCTCAGTATGTTAAAAACTGATATATATTTAAACCAAAGTGTAGCTAAATGCACTGGGACTGTCTTGGTCTTCATACATGACAGTCAAGCTCCCGAGTAAACACCTGTGGTAAAAAAAAAAAAAAAAAATATGAATGTTTAGGACATATTAAGAATATGAATTATAGCCCGACAGGTACTGGATTTCTGAGGCAAATATATAGATTTTGATTTTTGAGTTAATAGAAGCTGTTCCCAGCTTATCTGAAACCTAGTTTGGTGCGTCTTTGCCACAATTTCCTGTTAATTACATATACACTGATTTCAGTATATCTGGAATAAGCTATTATTGGCCCATTTATTGGTTTAGTTCTAATATGAACGATTGCTGTAAAAGTTGATAATGCAGCAGGAGTGGTTTAAGAAGTTTTGTGAATTTTTTTTTTCTGCTGTGAAAAAGTTTTTTGGAATCCATCCTAATCACTGTGAAACCACCCTGACCAAAGTGTTTTTTCTCTGTTATGGAGAAAAATACAAATGTTTTATAACCCCCTTTTAAGCTCACATGGTACAAGTATTCCATATTAATTGATAGATAAAGTCTGGGTCAAGCATTGTCTGCCTCAGAAAAGGCCTTGGCCTTGGCCTGGATGATACTGTTTTCATTGAAACTGTGGGCCACTGACTCTCCAGCTTGTTTGTAGATGCAGTTTATTAAATTTTGTCTTTTTATAGGAACTTGCTTAAATTTAGTCTTGGGTATTTCTTGTCCTTTTGTATACATGTTTTATGTTTCAGTATTTTAATTTGGAGTATCTATTAGCTTTAGCTCAATACGGTGCAATCTTTGCTTAATATTCCCTTAAAATGGCTTGATTTCTATTTAACAGCTGAATTCCATGGGATTTGGGAGAGTCTGGTGTACGAGAGTGGACTCAAAACCCAGGTAAAAAAATATGGCAGTTGAGAGATGAGAGAGAATGATTACATAACCTTTTCACTTCTTAATGCCAAACTTCACATCGTTCTCATTTCCTTACAGCTCCTAGATTACGTCACGACAACAATTTACTTCTCAGACAAAAATGTTGACAGCAATCTGATTTCATGGAACCGTGTCGTGCTGCTTCACGGTAAATAACTAATGAGGACTGACAGTCTTTTCTAACATTTAAGGTTGTGTGAGAGTTGATGTGCGTAATATAAATGATTTATCACTTTGTGTATGCCCACATTCAGGACCCCCGGGCACAGGGAAAACGTCACTGTGCAAAGCTCTCGCCCAGAAGCTGTCAATCAGACTGTCGAGTCGGTAAGATGATCCTCATTTTAGTGAAACCGCCTAAGCAGCAACTGCACCTGCTCTTTTCATTTCAGAGTACACTCCTCTCCCTGCAGGTATTCTTATGGGCAATTTGTTGAGATAAACAGCCACAGCTTGTTCTCAAAGTGGTTCTCAGAGGTACACCTGGCGCCTTTTTTACATCACATTGTTTAACTGGAGGATGTTTGAGAGGGAACTGATATTATTTATATCATGCCTCTTTGTTACAGAGCGGTAAGCTGGTCACGAAGATGTTTCAAAAGATCCAACAACTGATTGATGACAAAGATGCTCTTGTGTTTGTTCTGATTGATGAGGTAAAATCAGAATCTCGGAAATGAACTTGTGGAATCGGTCTCAGGAGGGTCTTTGCTGTGACTAATGCTGCTCCTTTTGTGACCATGTTTTATGGTGGATAGGTGGAGAGTCTGACAGCAGCTAGGAATGCCTGCCAGGCGGGGACAGAGCCCTCGGACGCCATCAGAGTGGTCAACTCTGTTCTCACTCAGTTGGACCAGATCAAACGGTCAGGAAGCACAATAGTCTCTGTACTCTTTTAAAACCTCTCTCTCATAGTATATGCCATCAGAAGCCTTAGTTTTGCATGCTTACACTTTTTCTTAATTACTGTTTTCACTGTAAAATACTACTTTGTCCTATTTACACAAGTTTGTTTCGACTTTTTGGGCTCATATTTCAGACATTCCAATGTGGTGATCCTGACGACCTCCAACGTGACAGATAAGATAGACTTGGCATTTGTAGACAGAGCTGACATCAAGCAATACATTGGACCTCCATCCGAGAAGGGCATCTACAACATCTACCTCTCCTGCCTGGAGGAGCTGATGAAGGTGGCCGAACAATCGAGCAACATTACTGTATTTTCATTATTAACAGTTATTCAAGTCTTTTACTTTCATGTTAAATTTTATTTTTCTCAGAAGAACACTTAATTTCTAGTGGGTGTGATGATTTTACTAGATTGTATTGGGGATTTTGAAAAACTGAAGGTCAGTATCTTGACACAGGACAGTATTATGGTGGCCATGAGGTGTAAGACTCAGCAGGTAGAGCAGGTCGTCCACTAATCAGCTGCTCCTGTCCATATGTCTGAGTGTTCTTGAGAAAGACACTCGACCTTGAAAACTCAGAATGGTAAAAGGTCAGCAGCTTGGTAAAGCACTTTGGATAAAAGACCCATTCCATGTGACTGAGATCATTTTAATTTTTCCACTGATAGAATGGTGGGGGAAAAAAGCAGGTAGAGTGCTGGTCTAATATCAAGAAGACAACTGTAGATTCCAAAAAATTCTTTAAACAAATTGATATGTATGAAGCATAACAAAATCTGACTACAGATTTTCATCCTTTTGTTTTCATTAGATACATTTTTTGGGCTCAAAACTGAAGTCACTCACCAATTAAGATGCTATTTACATGTGTATAATATTGCAGTGGAAAATATAAATTATATGTGAAAAGTAATGATTTTAAACTTACTTATCAGCATGCTTCAAAACAGTCATAAGCCAAGGCAGCAGCAGTGCAAAAGCAGCTCCTTAAATATACTAGGGTGAGCTTGAAACCTGGAGTGACATGACTTTTCTTATCCTACTTTCTAAATATTTAAACCTTTGAACCCTGAGCAAATTGGTGTGATTTCTTTCAAAAACATGGGGGGAAAAGGAATGTCCCACGAATTGCAAAACAAATATTACTTTTTTAAAATTATTTTTAAAAATAGGGGAAAATGAAAAAAGCTAGGGAAAAATTGTATTTGTAATTATTCCTATTCCATTTTAAATATTGTTAAAGAATTATTCTTGTTTTTAAGCACTCTTTCCAAGTCATTTTCTTATTTATTTTTTTTTTTTTTGTTTTTAACTCTTCCTTTCTGTCTTTATTTTTTACTCATTTTCTTGTTTTTAATTTTATTTACTTTGCTAATTTTTTTGAGTCATTTCTTCTTTTCATTGCTCATTGCCCTCCTCTCATGTTTTTGAAAAAAAAAATCCAATTTGGTCAGGTTTCAAAGAGTTAAAGGAATACTTCACCTACAAAATGACAATTTGTATATCACTTACTCTCCATGTTACCTTGAATTTGTGAAGGAAACTTTGTTTTTCTCATATGCCTTCATGGATAACGGAGAAATCCAACAACAGAGAAAATTCTTGATGCCTTGGAGTAAAATGGGGCAGAGTTTCACAACAACATATCTATATCAAAACATCTGATCACAAACTCTTACACAACTCATGCAGTATAACCCAAGTCTCATTTATCCAGTCGTATGTTCAGTACCTCCCAAACACATGCATTTCCACTATAACATTATGAGGTATCAATATGACAAGTCTTGCGCAGGCTGAGTAGCGTGCCTGGGCATGCTCAGGGTGTGCTAGTCCTAGATGGAAGGGTTTTAAATCATGTTTTAGCCAAAATTCATGTGTTTGGGAGGTATTGAGCATATGAATGGGTAAATAAAACTTGGATTATACTGCATGAGTTGAGTGAGAGTTGTTAAGTGATGTTTTGATATAGTTTTGCTGCTACTAAACGTGGGTCCCATTGACTTCAATTCATGAAGAATGGTCGCCCCTTTTTAGATTCTTCATTCAGCGTGAAGGCATGCAAAAAAAGGTAGTTCCTCATGAAGTCAACCTAACAAGTGGTGAATAATTGATACACAAATGGTCATTTTGCAGATGAAGTATTCCTTTTGAGTAGAATTCTCCTTATGTCTGTGCGTCATGTTGTTTGATATGTGCAGTGCCAGATCATCTACCCCCGGCAGCAGCTGTTTACCATGTTTGAGCTGGAGACGATGGGCTTTGCGAAGAGCGAGGTGTCCGAACACAGTCTGACCTTGAGGAACATCGCCCTGTGAGTACAGCCTCCCATAATGCAATGGAGCCCAAATCACGCTGTCTCCATGCACCAGTCATAACATCAAGTGGCAGTGAGAACTGAGACAGCCAGAGGCTAATGTTTTGTTTTTCTTTTCATTTCCAGGAAAAGCAGAGGTTTGAGTGGAAGAGCACTCAGGAAGCTACCATTTCTCGCCCACGCGCTGTTTGTAAAGGTAAGTATTTGTTTGTGTTCTACAGAGTGTAGGAAGAAATGAGGCATATAGTCTTTTAACGTTGTTTGCTTGCCTGCAGACACCGACAGTGACTCTGGAGAGGTTTCTGGAGGCTATGGACCGAGTAGTGGATAAACAGAGGGAGGAGAAAACTAACCTGGTCAACGGTGTCTGAACTCATTACAGTGGCCAAAGGCTGACACGTGATTGTTCATGAGCTCTCAATCCCATTTTTGTTCGTAGTTTATAAAACTACAACCCTTACATCTTTTTATAAAACTTAATCAGTTCATTTGAGAGAACAGTGTTGAATATATTGGCAAGTTACACTGTTTTAACAAAAGCTATCGATAACACAAGTCTTTATTCAGGTAATTCTGTCGGTGCTATGACCTTTAAAGACCAAGTCGGTTTAAATACAGGCAGCTTGGTTTAAGATGGAGGGTGCCAAATGCTTGAATGTTCTGCGTTTACTCTGTTCTTACATCCAAAGTGATATTTTTATGTAACATTCAGCTTTAACCTTCATTGAGCTTCTATTGGTTTCCATGTTAAAGGAGTAGTTCACATTTGCATTAGCATTTGTTTAACTGATGCAACTGCGTACACATTAGATTGATTTTATTGACGATATCCCTTTAGATGGCAAAGTGTTTTTGCTAACTGGTTCATTTCTGTGCACGTTGCTAGCTTACTGAGATACTGCAGGACCTGTTGAATAAGTTAATGTTCATGTAGGATACCAACTTATATTAAAAAAAATGTGAACTGCCCTTTTAACATACCATTTTTGTATGTGTTATATGTTTTAAAAGGGATGTTCCTCCTGTACCATAACATAAAAATGTTGTCTTTGTCCGCTCCTCTTTAAACTCTCTGGATTCATACGTTCATTACAACTTTATTTTGTATATAACATTGTAATAAACAATAACATTTAAGCTTGTGTGTGGTGTTGACATGCTGCAGATGCATTTTTGGGATTTTAACAAAGCCTTCGGGCCACCACTTGGTGGCGCACAGATGCTGTCACACAGGTTTAAACATGGAAAGACTGATTTTATGTAGTTTGTTTTATGACATATGGGATAATGACGATAAGGGCTGAAAGTGAAAATGTCTACAGCAATAAAACCAGGCTGCAGCTGACCTTGAGGCTCTCATATTCGTTATCTAAATAACTGTTGAGTAAAACACTAAACCTCCATAAATATAACACGTGCATCTGCAGATCTGAATTGAGAAATAGCTCTTGTATTTACCTAGAGTGCAGTTATGCAGTTTCACAGTAGTCTATCTTTATGAGACAGGTTCCTGCAGGAGGACTTGAGGTGAAACTGATTATACTGTCTCTGTGTTGTGCACGTGGCCGCCGCCAATTAGACCTGAAAAACAAAACCGCTGAAAGATGATTCACTTATGAGATGTATCAGTCGTACGCGCAGTTTACACGAAGAGATCAGTGGCCCCATTGTTCGTATGAACATGTTTTGCATTCTGTGAATGCTCTGCTGCTTTGCATGTCAGCTGCCGGGTTCAGACAATGTGCCCTTTGTTTGTTGTTGAGCAACAGCTTTTTCACTCCACTTCAAAGGTGGATTCTGTCGGCTGTTCCTGAATGTTAAAAAAGAAAGCAAACAGTGGAGTTCATCTTTGTTCACACACTCCATTCCTGCTCAGTCTTATCACTGTCACCTTTAATGTGACCTCTCTTGGGTGTTCTATTGAACACAGCTTATATTTTGGTGGGAGATCTAATCAAGGCCTTCAAGGGCAGACTTTTTTAAGTATTGGATTTCCCCTCAAAGCACTTAATTCATTTTAACAGTTTTTATCTCTTTAAAGCCACTGTATCCTTTATGCTTAATTGTTTGGCGCCTGCTATTTTTATATGTCAATGAAGTTTTTATGTGAGATGAATCACATGTGGAAGCTCTACTTCACTCTAATCTGATCAATGATCACAAAGTTAGGGGAGAAAAAAGGGAGATGGAGAAAGGGAGAGCTGTAGGAACGGGCATGGTAAATAAAACCATAATTGCTCTGTCTGGAGGCCTTTTTTTTTTCTTTTGACTGTAGTTGCTCCAAAACCAGGCAGCTGTTAAAAGGCAATCAAGACGCAGAAGGGAAGAAAAGTCAAAAGCCTTATTGTTACGGGGGTTTTATCACTGTTTCAAGCCGTTTGAAAATGTCAGAAAACTCCAAACAAAACAAACAGTCTGATGTTTATCCTCTCAACCGTTGTTCAGGTACATGGCTGAAAGCAATGGAATATCGCTGCATGTGCCAATGGTGATTCACATGGGGAGGGAATTAACTTACACACACATACTTATAGGCATGTTGAGAAGAAAACTGAGCAGAGCTGCACACAATGGAAATAATCAGTCATTTCTGTGAGGATAAAATCACAGATTAAGTCAAAGGGAGGTTGTGATTTACACTGATATGATTTTAAAATATGATCCTGCAGTGATTGAAGCAAGTTTAGAAAGTCAGGGCTGCTCAATTCTTCATCTACATGACAGCCTTTGATGATAAACCAGGACTTTTATCCAAGTGAACATTGCTCTTAAAAGACAACCTCAACTCTCGCTCTGTTCCCAAACTATCCTGTCAGAGATGAACTGCTGTTGTTTCTGCTTGAGATTTCTTTATTTATTTTCTGCATCCTATATGTATGTCATCCGTTTAAGTGGGATGTTAAGAGGAAGTAGGAGAAAGAGGATGAGAGTGAGATACCTTGTAAAGAGGCAGGATCCTGGGAGCCAGGCTGCATAAAGAAACAGTAATAATTAGGCACGGCAAGTGGGATCAAAGGAAGCTGCCATCAATGAGCTATGCAAATGTCGGCTCATCCTGTCAGCCACAGACAGTGATCTGAGGGTCCTGTGTCTGTGAGAAGTCAAATGGCAGACAAATTGACAGGAGGAGCAATATAGCTCCACTCCACAGCCATCAAGGTATGGTAGTGAAACTGGGACACTGTGATATAGTAGCATTTTCAGAGAAAATAAGATGTTCTTCCAGCAGCACAGCGTGTCTCTTATGTTCCTCCAGGCAGAGCAGCTTTGTTTAGGTAATAAAGGATAAGGTTTAGTGCTTTGGCTGTAATTTCTTCTATGACAGCAGCTCTTTGGAGCAGTGACTGAGTGACTGACTGACACCGGGCGTATAATAACAGCTTACGCCTTGATAACGTGGAAAGATCAAAGTGACATCTTTCCTCATTCTGAATATAATCTGCACAGGAGTGGAATATTTACAAAACACTAACATAACATTCCTGTTTTCATACTGAGCCAAAGGTTGCCTTAGTAAATGAATATTCATAACTCTTGGCATGTGTCCTGCGGCTGGGCCCTGTTTTAACGCCCTGCCAAAGGAAACAAACTATAAAACTGCTCAAGAGCTTTTGATGTCTGGTGGGTTGAAGTACAGCATGTTCTTCCCAGGTCTCTTTTAGAAAACACAGTTTATCTTTAGCATCTGTTGGGGCACACTTCTAACACAAATAATGGAAATTAGAATGGGGAGCAAATCAGTGTTTGGTTAGCACACAGACTTGTAATCATTTGCTAAATAATAATGTTATGAATTGCACCTGGTGTGTTTATGTCTGCACACAAGAAAAGCTGGGAAACCCCAGTTCTTTACAAAATTAAAATCTCATTTGGGTTAAAGTAGTGCAGCAAAAATAATGTGTCTCTAATTCCGAATATGTAACCTAATCACACCACTAGTCTATCTGCAGACAGGTATAATCAGCCTGTTTTTTGTGATCTAATTACTTTACATAGTTTGATTTACAAAAGCCTGTGATACAAACAGGCCTACAAACTAATGTGTCTGATAGAAAAAAGCAATCAATTATCAAAATGATAAAAGCGTCCTCGTCATGACTACAAATCCTGAAAACCATGAATGGAGCCGTGTGGAGAGCCACACCAACAGAGGACGCGGTTTCACATTCAACGACACATGAGCTGCCAAACCAGCGCTCAGTGCGTCAAGGTAAACAAGGCCTACAACCGGAAGTCAATTAATGTGCTTTTCAAAAATAATAATACATTTGGTAAAACTGGAAATTCAAACATAATTGGGTGTGAATGGAGAGATAGCCCATAGTTTAAAATTGTTTACTCAGAGGTTTCATTGCATTGGTTAAAATTTGTAACATTTATAGTATACTGTCTGCAGAAAACAATAAGTAATCAAACACAAAATTTACTGCAAAGAAAACATAAATTATTAGTGAAACTGAACAGCCTGCTGGTTATAGCTTATGAAAAGAGAGGGTTTGCTTGGTTTGGTGTATACTGAAAACTTTATTATTAGTAGTAGTAGTAGTACTAGTAGTAGTAGTAGCCTAGTATACAGTTTTTTCTAACAGACGTTTTAACGTTTCTTCCGGTAATGAGCTGAATGAGCCATTTCTTAGATCAAGGACAACAAACTTTATGAGCTACTGATCTGTTATCTTTAGATATGGCAGCTAATATTATGTTTTTACAACAAATTCACAAAAAACAAACACTTGCACCATTAAAGGTTGCAAATCAGTGAGTGTACCCAAGTATTTTTCCCTTTAATATGACATAAATAATTCCAAGATTTAAAGGCCCAGTGTGTAGGTTTTAGTGCCATCTAGTGGTGAGGTTGCAGATTTGAAACTTCTCCTGTGTGCCAGGCACGTACAAGAACTAAAAATGCTAATGACCCTACCTAAAGCTATTGTTTTTGTTTTTGTTTTTTTTTTAATTTAATTTTTGTACATTCTGGGTTACTGCATTAAGAAACATGCGTTCAACATGGTGGCAAAAAAAAGTCGAAGCCCTGCTCCTTATAAACAACTCATTCCAAGGTAACGAAAACACAGCAGGTCTCATTTTCAGCGGTCTATAAACATATTTATGCATATTATACACCATCTCTGCCAATAGCGGTCCATAAATCCTACACCCTGGGCTTTAAACTTGAGCTGGCACTGGCAGCAACTTGTGTATTTGTTGTCATTTTGCACACTCTGTAAAGACTAAGTGAATAATAAGCTGTTTAAAACAATGATTTGGCCCATAATAATCAGCACAATGTGATTGCTGCAACCCTCACTGAATGAAGAATTGGAAATGCTTCATTATAGTTAACTAGATTTGTGATCAAATGGATTTTAATCATCCATGTTCGCTTATGGCAAGCTGTTTGGAACCACCTTTTTTTAAAAAAATATATAAATAAATAAAATAAAATAAAATAATAATTCTACGGATATTTTGGACATTGGGTTGATACACTGCTTGCAACGTTTTCATCAATATTGACATTTCATTTTGAAAGGCACTAACCGGAAGTACCGTCCCTGCTCGCTCTGTCTTGACGCTGCCGTGATCTCTTGCTCTTGAAAGCGCTTCCACTCTCAGTTGGACTGAAGGGAAGTCTGGAGACAGACAGCGAGTGCTGCCCTGTCTCCTCCACAGAGCTTTTACATTTATTATTCACAGATTCATTTCGCCTCTGCACGCGCACAACTGATGCTTCAATGAACACGCGACTTTATTACCTGCCTCTGGATGAAGTTGGAGTTTTCTTCCTGCAGAACAAACACAATGTGACCATGCTGAAGCAGTGACTGCGTTATCCTTGTCCGATATCGGAGTATACCTTTATTGATCCGGGGGGGAGAGGGACGTGAGCATGGGAAAACTTCAGTCAAAACATGGTGAGAAAAGTTTGTCATCATTGAATAACAACATGTTAAAGTATTTCTATTATAGTCTTATAATAAACTAACGATTGTCTGTTTTGCATCCTTCTCTCTGATAAAGCGTGTAAGCGCAGAGAAAACCCTGAAGGTGAGGATTTTGTTATATTAGGGTTAATAAATGATGATAATAAGATAAAGTAGGTTGAGTTTAAGGTGTGTATGTGCTGATCGGTGTGTTTCCTCCGTGTCTCAGGAGACAGTTTTGTTGTAAACGCTTTCCTCCGGAGAGGGATGGAGGAATGTGAGAGGTACAGCGCGACGGATCAGAAGCTGAAGAACATGCAGGTATAAGGCATTCATCTTCTCTTTAATTTTAAGTCATTGCAAGTAAATGAAAAGACTGCACGGCTAGTAAGTTTACTCTTAATGACAAGTCCGACTGTGTGCAAGCTTTTATTCTTAACTCCGTGCATTTCCAAGAGTTACACAAAAATGAGCGCCCATAAAATCAGAGATGGTTTATGTTGGCAAAGATATTTCTTTGATCCTGTTCTGTCTGAATTGTCATTTTTCAAGCTGCATGTGAAACATTCATGTTCACTTTTACTTGAACATAATTCATTATTGGAAAAAGACTGTGCCAGGTGTGTGTGTGTGTGTGTGTGAGTGTGTGTTTGCTGATGAGATGAGCCTGTCAAGCACTTCAAAGTTGTCTGGTTGAAGCTGTTACATTCCCTCTTCTTGAAAGATGAGCTGAGAACATCTTGACTTGAGGGGAAGGCAAACTGTATTCATAAGCATGTGTGAAGACACGCCGATGTCTTTGCAAAGTTGTAGGCTTGTTGTTCTTTCTGTCATGTCTGGCTCCGGCACAACACTGCAGCGGTTATTCCCCTGCCAGAATCACTGGATGGGTTATGACAGCCATGAGCCCCGTGTGTGAAGCGGCTTGGCAAAGCTGCACACACATATATACACACACACGCTGAGAGAGACACACAGGCTGGATGGAAAGGTAGTCGTTTCTCAGACTGAGGGATATAACGTTTGCTCTTGTGGCTGCTGGCATCATGACTCAGGGCTGTGTCTTTTTCCTCAATGCCTCCCATTCTAGTGCAGCTCCCAGTGGGCAGCCCTCCGTAGCATAACATTACATCACTTCAATTAGTGTGTCGTTTTTTGAGAGGTACAAGAGTCCCGCGCTCGCAGACAGAACACTGCGAGAAGTTCACACAGAGGTACTGACAATCTTGTGAGGTGGGTGGCTGTAATAGTGGAAGAGTTATGGATTATATCAGGGCTATAAACCGCCCACTCATGGCAAATTAAAAGAGAACTTTACTCTGCTTCAGAGGAGTCTGAGTTCACACTCCCCTCAAGGAAAACCACCAAAGGCTTGAACTTGGCACTTATTAGTAGGTGGGTCCCACCCTCGCTTCTATCAAAGTCAGGCCCCTGATTTATTTTGTGTCATTAGTTGGTTACATTAGAGGCTCCTTCACAGACCAGAACTGGATAACTATCAGCATTTAGCTAACCAGCCCATTACTCTTCCTGTTTGCTTTGCTTTGAGACTAATTTGGGATTGGTTTAGAGGAGGTGGACCAAGGTAAATGCACTCACATCTGTGACATCCTGGTCTTGATATGTACTGAGGGTAAAATATTGCAAAGGAAATAGCAAGTAATACTTTTTAAGGCAGAAAATAACATCATAATGACATTTTATTTGCATTTCCACTTACTCCTGCAATGTTCTTTTTGCCATATCATACAGGCTGTATGTTTTACATATTTTTTTGTGCTGGATGTAACAAAACTCAAAGCATGATACTAAGTAGAGATGAAATGCTAACTTCTTTAATTGAAAATGTTTTGAGAAATACTTTGCTAATAATTAATTGATACATCATTTAGGTCATTTTTCAAGCAAAAAATTCAAACATTTTGTATTTTTAGCTTCTCAGTCGTGAGAATTTGATGCTTTTTATTTGTCTCATATGACATATCTTTGGATTTTGGACTGTTGGTTGCATAAAACAAGCAATTTTGGGCTTTGGGAAATGGTACTGGGTTTTTATTTCAGAATTTTCTGGCATTTTATAAACCAAACAATACTTGATTACAAGGGCATTGATTTTGTTTCACAAATATGAAACTCCTCCTGCAAATTTTGAGCGTTAAACACTTAATTTCCTGCATTCTGGTGAATTTTATCCACGAATATCAAAGCCCTCTGCTACTACGTTTTTTATTGGCGGCGACAAACTCATTCATTCATCTTCTAACCGCTTCATCCTCTTGAGGGTCGCGGGGGGGCTGGAGCCTATCCCAGCTACATCGGGCGAGAGGCAGGGTACACCCTGGACAGGTCGCCAGACTATCGCAGGGCTGACACATAGAGACAAACAAACATTCACACCTATGGACAATTTAGAGTTACCCCAATCTGCATGTCTTTGGACTGTGGGAGGAAGCCGGAGTACCCGGAGAGAACCCACGCTGACATGGGGAGAACATGCAAACTCCGCACAGAAGGGCTCCCACGCCCGGGATCGAACCGGCAACCCTCTTGCTGTGAGGCGAGAGTGCTAACCACCACACCACCGTGCCGCCTGCAACAAACTCACATATTCTAAATATTAAGGGGTGTGTGTCCTCTGCTCCGCCCCCCCGAAATTGACACCTATTCATTAATGTTAAAATAATGTGCAGATTAACTGATAATGAACATATTGATTAGTTGCAGCTCTAACGCAAAGTATCAAATGCCAAACAATTCAGTATCATGAGTGAAACTGATACTATGAGGATACAGAGGCAATATGTGACAGCCTGTTTGTATACAGTGACAGATCTGTTCACGCTGTTTGAAATCAGCCTATGCTTACATTAATGTAAAGATGGATGATGTCCCCATGGATGTTTCTCTTGCTGTATAGTTTCCAATCCTACAGACTTTCAGCACAGATAGAATTTATCTCTGCTGCAAGATGGTAACGCCATTTCCTCTTCTGATCCTGCATACTGTTAATTAATACCTCTCCAAGATCGGATTACATTGTCACATTTCCAGATATAATTATTGGATTACGAGTTCTTAGATGTCTGGGATTTAGACCGTGATTAAACAAGTCCAAGTCAAATAGAAAATGGCAGTAATTATATCATTTTTTTAAGAGGATTTGAAGTTGTTAGATGATTTCAGTCACATTTTCGCCTCATATAGCTCTCTGGTTTCACCAACTATTCCTGGTTGATGAGCAGCAGAGACAGTTAAAATTACTTATGATTTTGTACAGGAGGAAATTGGCCAAACATGCTGTTTAGCTTTGACCATCCCCCTCCTCATTGTCAAATGGGGGAGTAGGATTCCTGAGCTGTCTGGCTGCGACTTCAAAGCACAGAGCTGGGAGTTATAAAAGGGCTCTGATATCAGTGGAGCCTCCGAACCCTCACCCCTCTATCCCCCTGCCCTGTCCTGGGGGATGGGCTGAAGGATGGAGTACAACCAGGAGAAGAAAAAAAACAAGCGCTAACATCAGTTTGTGTAAACCTGTGAATCTCCTCAGTGAAGCAGTCATTTCTATTCAGCAAACTGTGAATGCTTTGCAGTGCTTTGGCGAGAAATAACAAAAGATCAAAGGGTGCAAAGACCTGTTTAAATATTGATATTCCTGCAAACTGTGATTCAAGATTGCAGCTGGCTTGTTGCCGTCAGTATGTAACCCTATACGCTCCTTTAAGAGTGGTATTAGCTGACAAAGAGAGCGTGATTCAGCAGGATGACTTGGCTCATCCTGGCTACAGTCATCACGCTTTTTGACATTTCTCTGCAGGTGCTTGAGACACGTCTTTCCCGTCCAAGCACCTGGTGTAATATAGAAATATTACAGGTGAGATCAAAGTGGGAGTCCAAGGATAATCGTCCACCTCACCCTCCAAAAATGAGTCTAGTCTGCGGTTATTGAATATATAAAATATATAAAAAACTCCAAACTCTGTACTTATCCAAACCTGCGTTCGTTAGTGGAAGAGCTCTGTGAAGGTTCACTGTGTTTCACCTCTGGAAACATCAACACATCAACAGTCCAGATCCTCACACACACACACACACACACACACAACCACAGTGCTTCATTTTGGAGCTTCAAACAGACATGCTTGGATGCCCAAATAATGACAGGCTAATTCAGCCTTTCAGCACCATCTTTTGTCTCAAAGCTTCCCACAGACTTGGCCTGTGAAGAGGGAGTGTGTCAACATTTTAAATTCCACAACAAAGACCTTTATTATTCCACTTTGAAAGGTTAATAATATCACACTTGAAGTTAAAAAGGCTCGGTTAGGGATTCGGCTGGATGCGACGAAGTGCCAAAAGGGCTGAGACACAAATTTATTTTGACTTGCGGAGAGTTACACAGCACTCACCCCTCAATAATAAATTTAGTTTAAGAGCAGAGTTCCCAAGCAGCTCACTCAACTAATTGTAAGCTAATGTTTTTTTAACATTCATTTGGAATCTGTGAATAAGACTTTCCCCTTATATAAAAATCCTCATTTGGCGATTCTGCTCAAAATGGATGTTTTGTTTGGACAGTTTTAGCTGCTGGGCATTTGGGGATATCTTCTAGTCACCATGTTCATTTTGAGTTAGCAGTATTTGATTTGGAGCTGAGGCTGGGATATCTGTGTAATCTTAAGGCTGTGGCCCTAAATGACATTTTATTTTTCAGTGCAAGTTTAAAATTGAGGTCATATCTGTTTTTGAGTTGTGTGCAGTGGATACAATCCTGGAGCTCCTGCAACTACTTGAAGATTTCTTTTAAGAAATATCCCATCAGCAACATCTCATGACTTTTCCCTTCTGCCTATCTTATGAACACAAATGACTACAAAAAGCCCATCCCTGATGCAGCACTACCAGGGTGCAATAGCCTACATGGTGGAGAGGAGACAAAAAGGTGTGCTTATATATGTACTGCTTTTGAAGGGACTTGAAGGCATTTGGAGAGTTTGTTTTTTTCCACCCCTTCTTTTTTTTTCTTTTTTTTGGAAATTGGCTTCACAAGAAGGCGAGCTGTGAGCCTTCATCTCTGAATGAAAAGCATGTGGCTGGCATCCAGAACAGCGGGGTCTTTCAGCACGGCCCCGGCAGACATCTGTTCCTGGTTTGTACAGCAAAATCCTGGAGCAGGGAGAGGGGCTGTGGTGGGAGGGGGGTGGTGGGGAAGAGGAAAAGAGGAGGAGGAGGAGGAATTGGGGGGTTTAAGGGTGATTTTTTTTTCATGGGGGAGATATTTGAGGGGTTTTAAAGGTAGTGGGGGAAGGGGAGTAATGGAGAGACTCATCCGCCTTGTCCCTTGCATTGTCTGGGGGGGGGGGCAGGAGCTGACCATTGATCTCACCGCCAAATCACCAAATCACACCGCTCTCTTGGGCCTCTTCTTTCTATGTTGGCTGCCATTTGTCCAGAACAAACATTCATCTCTCTGTCAGCGTAAACATCATCACCTGGTTGGCTCCGACACTTGTCACAAATGCGAGATGCTAGTTTTAGCCGTTCTTTCATGTTGGAGTGTTTAAGTGCGTATCACCACATGGCTTCGCCTGTGAGTCAGAGGTCGAGTCCCTCTCAGTCTGTCTGTGTTTGCGAGTGAATGACTGAGTGAGAGGCAGAGAGTGGTTTGTGTGGCCTGGGCCCTAATGGAGAAAGACATTAGAAACACTGCAGGCAGATTAAATGTTTATTTTTCTGAGGATATTTATACGGCCTGAAGTACTTTGAAGGAGTTTGCTCACTTTCACCCTAATTCCCCTGTGACCTGCACTCATGAAGGGAGCAAGGCCTCTCTCTGGGCATCAGGAGGAATCTGAGTCATCACACATTGGCTCACAATCTGTCAGCACAAACCAGGGCTGGATTTATTTATCAAGAGGCGTCTGGGATAAAATGAACCGTGGGCCCCCATTAATCCTCCCACCCCTTTGATTTTTGGGTCCAAATTACATTTTTACACAGGGCCTGAGTTTAGGATAAATCCCGAGGCCACCTTTAGTATCATAATATTTTGATTTTTATTGTGCTGTAGTGATGCATTTTACCAAACAAATTTGCGCTTACAATTATCAAATTTTTTGCATGCATTTTCATATTACGTACCATTAATTCGTACTGTGCCGAGGTACAATTGCCAATCCTGTCCACTATCCTGCCGCTCAGCTTTCACGATTTATGCTGTCCTGTACCCAAGTACACTGCAGCCATCATCTACATGACATTTTTGTTGTGCTACAGCAAAGAAAAGGGTGCCGCAGACTGACACTGCTGCCCTAAGAGCTGCCATCAGTGGGGACCAGCGTAGCAGTGAGGCGAAGCTCTACTTCTAGCCAGAGGAGGTGCTGCTACTACTGTCAGGCACAGAGCGCTCCACCTCTTGTCGGAGCTCCAACTGGAGGTTGAAGGCAACAGAGAACCCGGTTCTGGGTCTGTCTGTGGCAGGCTGTGCTGCCCTCTGATATAGAGGCATCAGTATTGAATTGAGACTGTTGCATAACCTGACAAAAACTCCTTTTAGTGGCCCTTAATAGCAGTCCACATCTGTGTTTTGGTGCAGTTGGTGTTTACAAGTACCATTCTGAAGAACACATCAACCATACTCAGGAAAACCTTTTCAAGTGGAATTGGGCACAGATCAGCATACCACGTCTTGGTTATCGTACACTAATCAGCAACTGGTCTTTGGGGTCAAGTGTACTCAGATCTGGGTCCCTAATGGTCACTCAGAGAACCTGATGTCACCTATTTTATCCAGTTGGTAATCTAGAGAGTTAAACATTTGGGAAGTATGTTTATTTCCCTCTCTTGCATCCTCCTCTCTGAGTTAGATCAGATTAGAAGATTGATAGCACTCTTATATCTGTACAGACAAATATGAAGCTACAGCCAGCAGCTTATCTTAGCGTAAAGATTGTAAACGGCTAACCTGACTACAAACCACCTACAAGCACATCTAAAGGTGCTTTCAGACAGCGAGTGGTTGCCACTGTCTGAGAGCACCTTAAGGCCACATTCAGACCAACAGTCTGAAAAAACACAGCTCTCTCATTCATGTGAATGGATTCAGTCCGGTGGTGCAGCCGGGTTGCCAAAGTAGTGCCCTCCAGCAAAACAAAACAAAACAAAAAATGCAGGGTTGCCCAAAAGAAAAAGTTGAACTTGGCTCAAGATTTGATGCAATGCAGCGCCATTTGGCAAAGTTCTGAATTAACCAATCACAAACATGCAAGATAACATTCCTGGTGGATTACTGTGATCACTGTATTTCCACTGTTTACCTTGCTATCTTCAAAACATTATGAAACAACACACCCCCACCGATGCATGTCAAGATCATTACTTAACACGTTACATCTCGTTTGGTTGGGAAGTCACATGTCCTGCTAAAAAATAGTCCCCGAAAAAGAGATGTGACATGTAAATTTTTGTTACCTTCGACAGAGTCAGTCAACTGTTTTCCCCTGTTTATGGTCTTAGTGCAAAGCTTAGCTTACCAGGTCCTGGCCTTAGCTTCATATTTACTGTACAGACATGACAGTGATATCAGTCAATAATATAAGCATGTTATATAGCATATAAATGCCTATTCTGCCAAGGGTATCATAAAAGAATAGGCGTATCAAAATACACATAACACACAACAGCATTTTATCCACATGGCATATTGGTATATGAATGTAGATTTCTCTTACAGGTCCAAAGAGAATAGTATATATTTAGACAAGAGAAATGACAGTCGCTTCCTTCATTAGTGGAGCTCTTATCTGCAGACATATGGAATGAAGCTCTGTCGCCTTTGGAGCTATCTCCCTCCCATCATCGCTGCTTTGAAGTCGCTTCTTGTCACTGCTTTTCATGATATTTATGAGATATCTGATTGAGCGCTTCAGAGAGATCAGCACAGGCGCAGATTGCAGCAAGCCACCAAGCATGCAATTATATGTGAATATCTTAACTTCCTGAGTGGAGCCCCTCCCAGGTTTTCAGTGACATGACATGACCTAGACGTGCATGGTCAGTGATGACAGCAGGGAGACCTCACTTCCCCTTCATGGTTAGAGTGCTGGTGGCTGTTTGGGGCAGCCCCGCCTAGGGTTAACACTGGTCTGTGTCTTTGCTCTCGCTCCCTGCCAGGGGAAAGAAAATACCTGAAGCTGGAGCCCAGTGCTTAGCGCTGACATTTTTGGCAAAGGCTGCTGGATCCAAGTCTGTGTTTGATCTTATGCTTCTCCCAGCCAAGTAAAACACCGGGAGACTCAAAGGTTATTACATTTTAGTGTGTAAGGTATGTTTCCACATAAACCCCTGTTCCCCCTTAGAAAGCTTTAGCTCTTTTCCAAGTGGACTTCATTTTGCAAGCCTTAGAGCAGCCAGGGGAATATCATATTTTTTCAGTTATGGTTGTTGGTGGTGTTATTATATGCTATCATTATAGTCATTGTTAATTGATTACATTGTTTAAACTACATCCTCAGTGAGCGTAGAGTGCATGTGCGGAGCTCAGGGAGGACATAGAGAGCGTCAATGTATAACTGGAACATTATCAGAAGAGGCATTTCAGATCTATGTTTGCTCAATATTTTGTTGCTTTAAATATTTGCAGATTGAAAGGGAGACTGAGGTTTCGCTTGTTTGTTTAAAGAGGACAGGGGATTCCTCTTTTGGACATGGGTTTGTTATCCTATGAATTCAGCCAGTGGAAACTTGAGATTGTCTCCACAAAGGTCAGATGCTGACCTGACATATATTCCACAAGACAAGCACAGAGGGGAAACTAAATAGCAGTGTGCAGCACAATAGCCTAATAGATATGAATGACTTAGTACATAAATCCTTGGCATGGATACCTCTACTTTTGTTGTGCGCGTAAGAAAAAAAATACATACAATCTCAACAAAAATGGTGTTAAACATAACCCAAAAACGTCTCTTCGGTTCATAATCATAGGGGAACCTATTTTGGTGTTACATGGCACCCATCTTTTAAAGGTTCTATGCAGCACCTTTGTCAGATAGTGCTATATAGAGCCATTAGAGGTGCCACATAGCACGACATTGTTTTTAAATTTTTGAGCCTGGGTGCCCTTGAGTAATGACAGATAATAGCATTAATTATAATTATGTTATATAATAATTTTACTTTAAATATGAATAATTGTCAGTTATTTCTTATGAAATGTTGCCGTAAAAGATTCAGAATCCTAGACTTAATACTTGCTGATAAACACAATAGGTTCTCTTTTCAAACCTGCAATTTTTGTCATGCATATGGGGCCAAGAAGTTTAAAGTCACTGTTTCAATGTGTTATCTTCTGGAAATACACTAGCCATATTTACACTGCCTGGTTAAAGCGGGAATATTGTGTAATGTTCTGTATGTAAGGTATGATAGCGGAAAGGGGGGGCAGGGATGTCTTGCCTCTTAGCAGGGAACAGAGGTAGTAACAGTCCCGTAATGAGGTCTGTGTAAAATGTAAAACCAGAAAGGCATTACCAAAGGTGGAACGGGTGTGACGTTTTGATTACGTATTACGATGACCCACCACACGAGGTTAAAAAGCCGCTGTTAGCAGTTAGTGGCTAACTCAGAGAAGAAGAACAGTGGTCGTAAATGTCTTTAAAGTGGGAAAACAATGAGATTCGGAAGATTCTCACCCTCTTAGCAGAGGACGAAATCAACCACCTTATAACCAACAGTAGTTGATTGTGATTGACATGTTATGCCATTGTTGTTGTTTAGAAAGTGCTACCGACATGTATGTTAAATATCACACGAGAGGCCAACGCTGTTGTTACATGTCACGCCCATCACATCTCTTTTGGCTGGGATGCAGTGTATAATCACACACTGGAGCTGAATGATGCTGCCGTCGTTTGGTTCTGTGTGAAAATGCAAAGGAGGCATAAAGAAGGGGCTTTGTAGCGGCCCTAAAGCATGATCTCTGTGTAAGAAGGGTTACTGTTTGTATGGCATTTTAATGTGGTGTTGTATTCTTTCCTCAGTAAATTAAATTAAACTAAGCAAACAAACAAACCAGTGGAGAACCTCTAGAGAACAATACAGGGGCTTAAAAGATTCTCCACCTGCTCTTCAGCGTAGTTTATTTTATTTTATGGGTGACAGAACCAGCGGAGAATCTCTAAAGAACCATAGAGGGGCTTAAAAAGTTTTGGGTGTCACGGCAGTGCTATAAAGCACCTAAACCCATGCCACAGAACCAACATTTTTCAGAGGACATATAATCTCCAAAATGTGTTAAAAATTGAGTTGGACCTTTGTGTTTTCATCAACACTTCTTATGTTGTGATGCTGCATGCATCATCTTTTGGCCCTTTGGTGGATTACATCCACTTTCTTTGTTGTTCATGTATTAAAAGCAGTCAGAGTCACCCCTGAATGCTTCGAAACTGCGTTCTTGCTCCACATTCCTGAACCTGATGCCCTGCTAGGTTCGAGACTGAAGAGTGAAACACCACACACCACAAACCCTGGCTTCCTGTATGCTAAAAAAAAAAAAAAAAAAAAAAAAAAAGCACAGTGGACAGAGGGCACTCAGAGCTGCTGGCGTTGTTGCTCATTGTTGTGATATTGTGCTGTTTAAGGCCTCTACTTTCCTAAGTTTTCTTTACATGAAGATCAAGCATTCTGCAAAGGTGTTATGCTCATGGTTTATGCTCCAGGTGTCCCATGTGAGATTTAGGAGCATTGCTCAGATTCAAGTGTTTATTCCATACAAGGCACCAATACCTGAAGTTCATTCTGACAACACAAAAATGTGGAATTTATGGCAGAACTTTGCTCATAGGTGAACAAATTTTACACAACATCCATCTTCCTGTCCTCCAGTTTCATATACAGAATGCCATAGCACAACATTTATCAAACATATCCAAACCCAGACCGGAGTTAGGCATCTTTCTCCTCTGCTCTGAGCTGAGCCTCCCCCTCTTTGGGACCCCAAGCCTGCACATGTGTAGGTATCGCTATTACTCAGCTCATAAAACGCCACAGTCCCATCTGAAAGTGGTTAGCTGTTGAAACACACTAGCAGCTTCAAAGCTTGGATCCAGGCTCTGCAGACAGCACAGGCCTGGCCCGTCCTTCTGCACATCACATTCCTCTCCGATGGGGAATGGCTGCAAACTTGCTTTTGTTACACAAACCTGTTCCCGTCATCAAAACCCTCAATGGGTCTCCATTAAAAGGAAGTGGTTTATTTTTGTCATGGGTGGTAGTTTTTCTGGGGAATTAAATTCGGGAAGGAATGACTGCAGAGTGATTGTTGAGGAGAAATATGAAAACAGCAGCTCTAACAGTCTGCGTTGGTGTATTTATACACCGAAGCACCTTTTGTACTTTTTCTATATGTGACAAAAAGGGAGGGAGAGGATGAAACGGTGCTGAAAGAGGCCACTGTTCTCATTTCCTCTGAAGGCAGCCTTCTTTTCTTCCCCCACCCATTTCTTTCCTAAGCCCCGTCCACTTCAAAAGCTGACCTGGCCCTGTGTGTGCCATGTAACTTGTTTACCTAAAGGCTCATTTCAAATAAACAGCAGTTCTCCTTGAGATGCCTGCCCCCCTCACTGAGAGCCTTTCAAAGACACCATCTGCTTGTAGGAGGTGCTTCACTAAGAAAACGCTCTCTTCTAAATCAGGATTTTATTTCATGATATTGCTGCTGGGTGACTTTTGTTGCAGGTAGCTTTACAAAAAGCTTACAGTGTACCAAATGTGCTAAAACAGTGTCGGAAAGTAAGACCTTTAGCACATAGAAAATCTGCCTTTGAAAGTTTACAGCAACAGTGACGATTTAAGCAGCAGATTTGCCAATAAATAAATATAGCACGATCTTAGATATGGGCGTCCCCTCCAAGGTCTTTCTCTATAAGCAGCACCTACTTCTTCATGTTGATAGGGGCTGACTGATCCTATCGCTTCAAGAATGCCAGTGTATCAGAATATCTGAACTTTTACCCCCAGTGTCATGTGCTCGGCTTTGAGCACTACTCTGTCCTGGCAGCACCTGATTATCTCATAGCTTTAAAGGTGTTATTGCACATCAGCCTCTTCAGCTTTTTGAAGCATAAAACGTCTTTCAAGCACTTTTATCAAACGTTAAGTGTCACACTTAGTGCTCTTAAGTGGACTGCCTCTAGACGTGCTGTGTGATAGAGCGCAAGCCTCCATCAGACTTGTAGCTTTATACCTGAGATAAGATAAGAATATACAAGCAGCTAAGCTAAGCTAACTCCGCTCATGTTTAAGTGCTCTTTCATATTGCCTCACGGCCCTGGTTTCCAGTAATTATGGCTGTGAAAGCAGCAGCTCTCTGTGCGCTCTGCTGAGCTGCCCTCTGCACCATAGCCTTTTGATCTCTGCTTGTGCCATGGATGAATTACGTTCCAGAATTTCACACTGGGGAACAGTGTTTCAGACACACACAGCTAGTCTGTCAGGTCACTAAAGTGCACACATGGCAGCTTCGGTCCAAAAGGAAGAAGCACAGATGTTGCAGTCTCGCCGACCGTGGCCTCAAAATCTCTGCGTGACATATTTCCGTGTCTGTGATGTGTCACAAATAAAAATTATAATTCCTGGTTTGCACCATGTGGCTTTAAAATTCTTGTCTTGTAGCTAAATTCTCAAAAGTAATTCATCATAAGCATACCCTCATCCTTTTTCTTTTTTTTTTTCGACCAGTAATTTTCTTTGAGAATAATTCAACGAAAATATGAATGAGCTTTGCATGATTTTGGAGCTCCAGTAATTGGCCCATGTGCTACTTTTTTTTTTTTCATCTGTTCATCTTCAGCTTTCAACTTTGTCCCTTTTTTCATGGGAAGTTGCATCTCATATGCCAAAGCATTACAGGCAGTGGCCCTTTGGCAGTGATCCATTTTATATGTCCAGGCTTCCTTCACATCGTCTGAATATCGTGGAGTCTCCTCTGCTTCCTGCACCCAGCAGGAGTGTATTTTTAGGAATCCTCAGGAAAACACTTGGTGTTGACCCTGGGATGACCCACTGTCCAGTTCCAGGACTGTGAGGAACTTCACAGCTTGGAATTAAGCCTGTTCTTGCAGTGTCAAGAATTCTCGTGGTCTTTGAGACTGGCAATCCCAACCGGCTGCAGGAGACAGTCAGAGAGTTACACAACAACACAGAGAGAGAGAGCGAGACCGCAGATAAAAGAGGTTCAGCCACTTTGAATATGCAGCAGCTCTTTTTTTCTCTTCATGTCAGATTTAAGATATTTAGTGTCAGAAACTGAGCAGCAGTCTGCAAAGCCAAGACATTTTTCATCCAAAGCCTTAAATATTTTATAGTAAGGAGGAACAGTATCAATTATGCAAACAAGCGGTGTCTCCTGGGACCTGAGGTTTGGCAAGTGCCATTGAGAATAGTTAGGCTATAGCAGATGAGTTATTAGGGGCTCTGCCTGTGAGCTTGCCTGTCTACCTTGGTTATTTGTTGCATCCTACTGCACTGAACTCTGTATTTTGGCGGCCTGTGACCAACAAGCCTGATTCTCCCTGAGGGCTGAATGCAATAATAGTACAGTGCAACAGCCGCCCGTCTCTGTTTGCCCAGTATGCCGCGCAGATGGACGTGTTGAGAGTTCATGCTACATTACCAGCTGATTGGTCACGGCTGCAAAAGCTCCTCTTATCGTGGTCAGTCATACGGATCCGTACTTCTCTGTGTAAGTTACCCATAGGGAGCAGTAACCAGTGGACGGTAGAGCCGTGGTTTTGACCCTGAACCTGTTCTTATCCTGCTGGAAGACATGTTCAGGAAACCAGCAGGCAGCTCATCCACCAGCCCAGAAGCCCTTAACAGCAGGAGGAGTACCTCAGGTTTAAGTGAGCGGCCAAAAAGTCATTGTGGATTAGACTGACAGCATCATTCAAGTATGTACTGTGGTGATTCCCAGGGAGTACGCGTTTTCTAATGGAAAAGCTCAATCTACTCAGGTAAATTCAACTAACTCAAATACAAATTAAAATTTGTAGTTGATTGGATAGAATATACACGTTTGTGTTAAAGAGGAAAATAAACAGCCGATATGAGTAAAAATGGGTGTGGCTCTTTAGCAAATTAAATGTTTAAATTGCTTATCAACCTGAACCAGTTGTCACAATGTGTTGCAATGTGAAGAGCAGAGTGAAAACATGCCAACAAGCAAGCAAAGTTGAAATGTGCAGCTAACATGTAATAGATACATGAAATAGTGAATATGAATAAGATATACATTTTTGAAGTAGTGTTGATTTTTAGCTAAATGCATGGATAAAACATTAAGATACTTAGCTAAAAGTAATCAATAAATATTTGAAATGGTTAGGTAAGACCTTAGACCAGTGGTTCTCAACTGGTCCAGCCACAGGGCCCAGATTTCTCCTTAGTCATTAGGTCCACACGGTTTAATACATTCAGCACCATACTTGCAATTAGACATGTGATCAAGCTAGTGTGCTGTCTCTGTCAAGTATTTGTCCTTTAGTCACTCACTCCACAGCAGGAAACAGCACTTAATAATAAAAGCTCTGTGCCGGAAATTCACTGTACTTTAAAATAAAGTGTGTTTTTTACATGTGAGCGAGTCACCTGCGGCCCAAACAGAATTGACCTGCCACCAGCTTTTGGACCGTGACCCGCCAGCTTTTGGACCGTGACCCACCAGCTGGGAACCACTGCCTTAGACTGTAAAAGAAGTGGACGTAGTCACCATGACGTTACTCAGTGGTTTGTGGAGTACCAATTTGAAACCTCGAGTTTGGCAAATTGGCTGTTGCCATCTTGGATTTTTGAAGCCAAAAGTGACCTTATTTAATTTAGAGGGTGGAGCTTTGGAGGAGATGGGGGTAGATCCGACTGTGAACTCAAGGACACCGCTATGGTAGTGAGTAGTCCGTGAAAATGTAGCCAAGCTCTAAAGTATACCCTGCTTTCTCGTCTTTTTTACTCTAAATGGGACCATAATTTACAAAATAAACATCGTGTTGTGTTGGAGGAGACATGAAACTAGCAATGGAGACCGTAAGCTCACTAGAAAAAAGTTTAATGAGGTGATAAATCAAGTTAGACGTAAGGTCATTTCTGCTGGCTGTAAATAAGAATGCATGTTTAAGGCACTTCTGCTTCGGCTTCACTGTTCAGACCCTGGCTAAAACTTATGGGTACACAGTTGAAATAATTAAACTTAACTGATAAATGTTTGAGCATCTACCACCAGCAGTACAAATCCAAGCTTTACTAAAGCAACCTACACACTGACAAGCTGATTTTTGATCCACTTACCTTATAATCCATTCATAAGAACATATTTGGTACAAGACATGTGTTGATGAAGAGGTACTTGAGTTCATCTGATTTGGCTGTGGAGGTACATCAGACAGAACATTTTGGGAACCACTCTACATGTAAAGCTTGGCCAGTGCTGCTGCTCTTCCACACTGGCGCGCAGCTGTCCTTCCCCAACATGGTTTGTTTACATTTCTCAGTCACCCACAGGAGCACTGTAACGCCTGTAGTTCCACCAGCCTCCAACCACAGAGCCTCGCCCCTATGAACTGCCAGGCCTGGTTTTCAAAGCTGTGACTCAAATCCCTTTCAGCTTAACAACACGAGCAGTGAAAACAGTGGTGTCGGTGGTTATCTCACAGGTGAGAGCAATTATAACTGACGTCTCAATACAAGACAGACAGCTGGAAATCTGACACTGACTATAGTACACAAAAAGCGCCCTTACAGGTGAGAGGGATTGTGTTGAAATGGTTTTTCGCCCAGTAGAAGCAGACAAGGCGGAGAGGTGCACAAAGCCATGTTGACTGTAACTGACAACCAGTTTGAAGACTTGTGTTGTACTAATCCTCTGGTTACACAAGGTCATCATCACAGCTGATCAGTTTCGAATACTGCTCAGCTTGACACTTGTGGAGAGTACCTACACGTTACTGGTGGAGTTGCTTCAGATTGTAATGGGATTGGCGTTGCAGGAACCTCACCCATAACCTGGCATTCTCAGATCCACTGTGTTGTTTAAAGGGCCTGTGGAATGTGGAACAAATCCCCTCAGCTTTATCGGCCTGGGCGCACTCCCCATTGGCCAGGCTTAAGAGCCAGGGGCCTGCGCGGGAGCTTACAGAATTTCACATGGAGGCCAGAAACAGAGGAACATCCTGTTTGAGTCTAACCGCCTGTCCCACACTGGCTTTGATATGCCGGCACTTTGTCCACTCGCTTCTTTCTTGTTTGTCAGGGTGTGTGTAGTTGTAAGAGTATTTGAAATCCTGATTCTTTATGTCCCATCTAGTTTAAGTCTCGTGCTGCAATATATAAGTGATTATAAACTGATAAATAACTTGGTTGGAATACTTGTTTAAATAGTTTACTTAGCATATTCAGCAAAACATTTGCTGTGTTTTGGGCTGTTATGCAAAAAAAAAAAAAAAAGATATTCAAAGACGTCACCTTGGACACTGGGAAATTGTGACCGCATTTCTCTCAATTTCCTGACATTTTTTAGATTAAATGTTAAATCGATTAATTAAAATAGTGATTAATACAGTCAAATATGAATATAATCATAAGTGGCAGTTTTTTTCTATTAGCTTCTTTGCATATGATATTGATACACTGAGGGCAAAGACTACCAATGCTGCACAAATGCCTAATTTGTGCTATTTACAGGCTTTCCAGTCAATCAAATTGGAAACAAACGAAGGCCACTAAAGCGTTAAACACACCTCAAGTTGTGGGGTGTTGGTGGCTTAGTGGTAGAGCAGGCACCCCATGTACAAGGCTGTTGCCGCAGCGGCCCACGTTCAAATCCATCCTGTGGCCTTTTGCTGCATGTCATCCCCCCTTCTCTCTCCCCCTCTTTCATGCTTACCTGTCCTGTCCATTAAAGGCAAAATGCCCAAAAAAAACTTTAAAAACAACAACAACAAAAAAAAAACACACCTCAAGTTGGATGGAGTTACAAAATGTTGTGACAATTTCTCCGTGTTTTTAGATACAACCCAGATTTTTAATGGCATTTCAGCAAACCCTTGAGAACGATTGACCTAGTAGGTAGAAAATAGTGGCTAAAGTCAGCTAACATTTGCTAGGTACGTTAGCTAGTTACGTTAGCCTGATGTCAACAGTACATCCATATGCAGAGTTGAAAAATTAAAGAAATAAAGTTAGGTTATTACAACGTGTTGTGACAACTTCTCCATGTTTTAGCCACAACCCAGATTTTTAACACTTTTCACAGGACCCATGGGAACGGTTGGCCTGGTAGGTAAACTTAGCTAATGTTTACTAGTTACGTTAGCTAGTAACGTTAGCTTGACATCAGCATCCATATGCAGAGCTGAAAAATTAAAGAAATAAAGTTAGCTAATGTTTGATAGTCACATTAGCTAGTTATGTTAGGCTGACATCAGCATCCATACGCAGAGCTAAAAAATTAAAGACATAAAGTAATACTCAAGCATTTGTACTCATCCATCAAGAAAAAGACAGCAGTTGTGTCAGTTATGGATCCAACTGCACACAAAATAGTTACAGTACAGTTGACCAGACTCTCATACGCTTTTAATAGCTCGCCATGTAATGTTAGTAACGTAAGGGGGTGTGGAGAAGGGGGGTAATTTGTAATGACGATCAAGTCCACACCGGGCAAATCGGTCAAGTTATGGGGGTTGTATTGATCACATCCAACACCAACAGCAGTTTCAGTTTTCTGATGATACCTACTGTCTGCTGATTCATCCAACCCTTAAATGTAGTCACGTTCGTCTATTTCTAATTCACGCAGTAAATGGATTTATCACTTCTGCCCTCCATCTGAATTTCACACATCATAGTCATGTGATTGATTATTTTATACAGTCTATGATTGCAACCAAGCTATTATTTTACATAGTAAATTAAAATAGTTTAATTCATTTTTCATAAGTAGTATGCCTCATCATGACATGTAAACTCGAGACATGAACCTCTAAAGACTTATATGATTTTACCTGTTAAAATCCTAGAACAAGATAAAGTATACATTTTTCACTGCTAAAAGAACACCTTTGACTAAACTTTTGTTAGAGCAGAGCATTAAATGTTTGAGTGCATAAAACACATGGCAGTGGTCATATTTAAGTCCACGCAGAGACTATTGCATTACACCACCAAGCGCTGTTACCTCAGAATTAAAGCAGCACGCTCTTCTGCAATCATCATGTGTGTGGCAACACATTTTAAACTTCAGTTTTTTGTGTTTCTGAACCATGACAGCCACTCTGTGTTTCTCCCTTTCCAGTAACTGATCAAATACATTAACAGGATTATGATCTACTACCTCTATAATTCAACACATTTGCCTAACCCAGATTCATGAGTGCGATTCCAGTCACTGGTATGAAGCACATGGTTTCCAAGTCCCTACAGTAGCTGCCTGTGTGACAGCTGAGAGGAGGGCACTCCATTACATCAGACTCCTATCAAAGCCCACTTTAATGAAGGCAAGCTGATTACAGCACCGGTGACAGATGCAGGGTGGTCAGCCAGTGATGCTAATCTTTGTTTATGCCGCCCAGCAGGTCATAATCAAAGTGAGAGAAAGATCAGTGAGAGGGTGAGGAGGGGCGTGCAGACTTTAGGAGATAGTCTCTCCTGATTGAAGGCGAGCGGGTGACTTTCAGTGGTTTACGTGCTGCTCTTACATAGACAGGCAAGCATGCTCATCTCTCCCCACAGCTGTTGTTATACTAGGACCGAAGAGGCTTCGCCCCAGTGATTCATGTCCTGCCAAGGGAGAGGTTTTGCCTCCTGTTTGACCTCAGAGAGAGTCCCTCTGCCCTGAAAGGGCCATATCTGGGCCATCTTGGCCACATGGGGCTGGTCCAGATGACAGGATGGCATTCTGCTCTGATCTCATTTCCATTCATAGAAAGACATGTCAGGGCACATACATACCCTAATTAGTGGACAAAGGCACATTTTAGCTGTCTAGTAATGGCAGGGATTGAAAAGGTAAGGTTGAGGCTGAACTTGAAAATGCTCCAAACCCTTATTGAGAGTCCTTGGCTTAGTCATGACAACAGCGCACTGTTAGAAACCAAATCATTAAAACCTCCTTTTAGCTTGTGTTTATATTATGATGGACATTATTAGGCAGGCTAACTCCAACTCAGCAGTATATGCTGTTTGTTTTAATATTGCTACTCAATACTAGCTGAGGCCAATCTGCTCTGTTGACTCTGAGCACCATAATTACCCCGACTTGGACTGAAAACTGACGCCTGATGAACCAGAGGGAGAGAAAGCTTTCCGTTCAGCCGCCAGGAGACCAACATATTGTTCTTTTACTGTCTTGCAAGAGAAGAGACAGAAGTTGTGCAACTGGCCTTCACTCTTTAGCTCCCCATATTTTCAGCCCCTTCCCCCTTCTCTCCACCCCTCATCTCTTTTACTCTGCCTCTCTTCAGTGTAACCGCTCACATCTGGTTTTGAGTCAAGGCCAGGTTGGTTTCTTCTGGAATGGAGGGCTTTTATTTCTCAATGGCCCCACTCCCTCTCCAGTTTCATTCTGTGGTGAAGAGTATGCAGTTTGTTTACGAACTGGTGTTCCTTTCTTTATATTGATTCTACTCAATCCCCATTTTCATCATCGGGGAACCCCACAATCATCCCCAATTTATGGCCGGTAGGAGAGGGAATGCTGGTTGGCTGGTGGTCGTCAAGGCTTTCCTGTGGCGCCCTCCGTGTCAGTTCCAGGTGACTTTGCATTTCTAGAAACTGTGTACATCCTGGAGAACTCCCACTGTTTGCTGCACAGTGTTTGTCTCCCAAGACACTCTCGGCATTGAATCAAGGAAATAACTGAGATTGTTGGTCTGGTTTGGACAAAGAAGTGCACGGTACGATACACAGGCGAAAAGAAGAGACACAAACATGAAATAAATTGAAAGTTGTCGCACCTACTGTACTGCTAAAGTTGTTTTTAAACTAATCACACTTCTATATAAAAAAATTAAGCTATCTGAAGTATTTCAGAAAACCACACAAGCAGTATTCTGTGTGTTTTTTTTAGCATATGTTTGTACTTGGATACGCGTCCAGACATCTGATCAAGTTGCCATATTTCATACCCCGAGGCCAGAGGAACTGTGTAAACAATCTTCATGTCAGCCTCCACTGTTTTTGAAGATGGGATTTTCAAAATCACTTGTGCATCGTGTGAAGAATGGACTAAAAGAAGCGTGTGTACTTATATTTAGGGGGTGAGCTATAGAAGGGGGGGATGTGAGAACAAAGATGTGCAGTGTTTTCCAGTGGGAGGATGGGTGGTAGGCAGGCAGAGAGAGAGAGACTGCTGGGGGATGTCTGATGTCACCTGGTAGGGAGCTATGAAAGCTTCCCCTGGTTACCCTATCCCACATAAAAGTCTGGCAGTAGGCTGAGGCTTTAGGGAAGCTTGGCAGAACTGCTGCATTAAACAGGAACAAACATCACACACCTCTCTGTCTGTCTCTTATGTCAAGGCGCCTGGGAGTCAGAACCTGTTTACATGGAACACTGTCAGTGCATATTTTCAATGCACCTTTTTTTTTAAAGGCAGTGGAGATCTAATACCTTATCATTTCCCTGTCATTCTTGTCGAAGCGTCCACCCCACACATGCAGTTTTCCATCTGTCTCCCCTAATATCACACACACTGTGTAGATGTGTATATCACGGGCTTCAGGTGTACACCACCGGTGGAAAACACTTTGCTCTAAAATGCTAACACATTTTGCGCACCCTGCAGAGCTGTTTGTGATTTGATAGTGAAAGAATGAGAGCAGCTAGATGCCAGAAAGCAGTTAATTACACATGTGGTGGGCAGATTTGAGCCTGACACCGTGGGCGATGTGGATGGAGATGCCATGTGTTTAGACGTTAAACTGCAGACTGCGGTCGGACCCAGCCTGCTCTCTCATTAGCTCCCCCGATGGATGTAATGAGCATGGAGGTGGTGGTGGTGGTGGTGGTGGTGGTGAGGGGAGAGCCATGTGTTCAACACAAGCCATGCTGGTCCCCTCCTCATGCACTCAGCAAGACGTCTCCTGATATCAGGATTTTAATTAGAGACGAGATTCACTTTTGGCAGCTGGTTGATTGACTCGTTTCATTATATTTAACGCTGAATCCTGTCTTTCATTTAGAGGTGCTCATACCTTGCTCTGCACCCTCATGGGAAAGAGGATAAGAAGAATCAATGGTTGTCTTTGATGTTCCTCTGAGCTGCAGAACAGTGCGTCTGTGTGAACTCCCTCTTCCTTACATACTGCCCTTCATTAAGGGACTGCGGTACAAAGAGGGGAGATAAAAGCATCCAGAGCAGAAAGGAAACAACAACTTGGCTGCAGAAACCACAAAAGATGGAAACTGTGTGTGTGTGTTTTTGCTTGGGTATGCACACATACACTCGTCTGTTTTCTAGCGTGTGTATTTGGTGATTAAAGACTGCAGCTTGTTTGGGGCCCAGGGAGCAGTACCAGTTGTCTCCACCTTTCCCAGAAGCCTTCCAGATTCTGTAAAAAAAAAAAAAAAACACCTCCACCTCTCCCACTGAGCTCACAGGGACCGGCGTACGCAATAGATAGGCCATATCTCCCCTTTAACAAACCACATCCTCCTCTTCTTCTTCTCCTCTTATCTGCTTCTCTCCTCTCCCATCTCTGTTCCTCTTATCTTCCCTCCTTTTCCCCTTTGTGCCCTCTTTCCTCTGCTCTGTTCTTTCTCTTTTATTCATCCCGCTTACTTCCTGCCCCTCTCCTGTTTCCCTCTCCCCAAGGCCCGACTCCCATACTCCCATTCTTTTCGCTGTTTTCTCTCAATGTCTCCGGTGGCCAATTTGCAGGGGGTGTCCGAGCCATGACCCTGAGACTCAAGCGGCTCCCCCCGTCAGTGGTGAAGGTCAGGGCCAGATTACAGGCTGGAGGTATCATCCTCTGAAGTGAGGAATAATCACGGGCTCTGAGATTGTTAAATAGAACCACAGGCCCTGGCGCTGTCATTACTCTGAGAAAGAGGGGAAGGGGAAGGGGAATAAGGGGGGCTCATTCACCTAAACGCATGCAGATGTTCCGACTCTTGCTTGAGCCCCGGCTCTGTTGAAGGTACATGGAGTTCTTTTGTTTTCAAGCATCTATCTGTTTTTTATTTGTCTCGTTTCACTGGGCCCCCTTGATTCAATCTGGTGGGATTTTATTTCAAAGTGTATGTGGAGCAGCTTAGAGGACTGAGATGACGTAAATAAGATGAATCATTTGTTGTTTAAATACTTGTGGTTTAGGGGCTGTGCTGCACTTAATTTTCATTGTTTCCACAATCCAGTTGTAATTAAAGAATGGCTGTGTGTGTGTGCACACACACATGGAGACCCTGTTGCCTTTGCCTCAGTGTGCCTCGGCATTAGCACATGTGTGGGATGGTTGTGAACACATTGTGGTTCTGTTTTATGCAGGATATAGATTATTCACATATGACAGCACAGCTCCCCCCCCCTTCCACTCCTTTGTCCTGCTTTTGTTTTATGGCCATGGAATTGTGTATTTAATCAGTCCCATCCTATCTGTATGGAAATTTCCATCTGGCAATTATTCTCCATTCAAAATAAATACACACACGTTGCTGAGAGCTCATTGTGAGGTTTGTTTTACATAAAGTCTTTTTTTAATGAGAAATACAACAAAATCTTTCCCCTAAACTCTGGGCTGCTTCCATCAAACTCTCCTCGCTGGGTTCCATGTCAAACAGGATGAGAATAAACAGGTTGGCTAAGAGTGAAAGAGAGAGCTGAGACGATGAAGTGCATTATGGGTTTTTTGATGGATGTGAGGGGTCTGTTTGAAGGGCTTGGAGGCATCTTGAAAGCTTGGCTCTGGCTGCGCTCGCTGCGTCCCAGACAGTGAAACACAATAAGCGTGCAGATGTTCAAAGTGTTTGGCCGCGCTGGAGCCTCCAGTCTTCTCCTCTCATCTGAGTAGGAAATGCTTTAGCTGGAACTGTTTGTTTTCTCTGTGTCTGTGGTCTGAACTGTAGATTCACTTACATCTCTAACACTTCCCCCCTCCTTATTTCTCTCCTTGTCCCAGGAGTTTCCGAATGGTGAGCTGAAGGAAGGACAATTCACAGATCAACACTGTCCCCTAGAGGGTAGGTTGAGAAAGATGTCTTCTCAGTCATTGATGAGCTTTATGCTGAAATAATACCTGAATATTCTATGCTGCTGAAAACAAATCTGACCTCATATGACAGATGAGCATGTATGTGCTATAAATATGTATGATTCTATAAATTAAACAAGCCCAACACTGGTGCAGTGAGACGTGTGTGATAACACTGTTTGCATTTATTATTTAAAGACACTTGCATGTTCAATTTGCAAAAGTAGCAAAATCCAATATCAAGTAGGACTGCAACAGTATGATATTTCCAGGATAGGATAATCATCTCATAAATATTGTGGTGTATTTCATGCTGTGCTGGTATTACAGCATTACAGAAATATTTGAAACTTTAAACCATTTTTAAATTAAAGTATTCTCCATTCAGTTGCATTTTTTTCAATACCGTAGATAAGCAAATGTACACGGTATGATAACCGTCACCGGTTCAAGATTTTCTTTGGAAGTGTAGCTAGTGAGCCACACAAAATGTTGCCCAATTTTTCCATAGTTTTTTGTGTCTAACTTGAACATGTCCTCCTGTGTTGACAGTGGTTCTTCCTCCAGAGAAGGCAGAGGGCTGTGAGAGCTACCTGCAGTACCTGCACTCAGAGGATGGAGAGCGGGAGATAGTTCGAGACTCGACCAAAGCTCCCGGGAAGAAACGCATCAGTCTGGACGTAAGTAGTTATGTAAATTGACAGTATTGTAATGCTGTAATGTGGTTTAACTCTCAATTACAGTATAACACACATTTTTATAACATGAATAAGACAACAACGGGGTGGCATAGGGACTCATCTTGGAGCAAAACTAGGGTTCCGTGTCTGACCTGGGCCTGTTCTTCTGGAGGGAGCCTGTCCAGCCAACTTTGGCAAAAACATCCAGCTTCAGTGTGTTGGACTAGGACTGGATATTAGTACTTGATTCATTTCAAGGAATACTATGCAGGATTTTCCAAAAAATAAATGTATAGACTCATACAAAATCCCTCATAATCATCACTAATGACGCACTAGTAATGTGTGGCAATGTATTCAACTGCAGAGACCCTGCCCTCTACCTGTATTGTCTTATTTTCTTCTTATTTTGTTGTTGGGGATGTTTCTGGGCACAGCCTGCAGGTGAGGTCGGGACTTTATAAAAAGGTAGCAACCAGGTACCAGACTGTAAGCAGCACATATCTAAGAGAAAGCGATGAAAATTGCAAACACAGTGCTGAAAAAATGCAAATATAGCAAGGTGAAATGCCCAGCAGAGTGAATCTAGGGTTGGTTTTCACTTTCTCTTTTCCTGACGATACTTTTTACAAACAAAAACAACAATTCCTGTATAGTAAACCTGGCAGGTATTGATGAAAATAACCCATTACTAAGTAGCAGTAGCAGAAACTCCTCCAGTCAAACAATACCTGCATTTGCTTCTCTCTGTACCCAGATCTAGGACAAAAAAAACCAAAACACTGCAAGTGTTCTTTGGTTAATGCGACGTGTGATCAGCCCACCACTGCAGCCGCAACAACCCATACACTCTGTAGTGTGTAGTGTCAAGCACCTGTGTTTGACTGAGTTGGAAGTGCAGCACGCTGAGATGCCAACAAAACATTCAAAAGTATGACTATATTACATGCCTGTTATGTCTGGTTGCTTTTAAAGCAACTGAATGCTTCCACTGACATGATGGGTATCGAATGAAGAAGAAAAAGAAAGGTATTAAATAAGTACTCTATTGTTATCTGTATCACTTTAAGGTTACTTGTATTGGTATTAAATGATACAGAGCCATAATTGGAACTCTAGATTACCTATTATTAATGGGGGATGTGTATCTGTGTTAGCTCTGTGGTGGGCTGTGAATCTGAACTTGGAAAAAAGGCTCAAGCATTGTGCGAGAGACGGTAAATGAAATTAAAGGGTTGCCTTATGGGACAGGATTTTCTGGGGTCAGAAAGAGGTCTCTCCGAAGCCATTTACTAAGAGCCAAGAGAACTGGGTGTTAAACATGTTTTGTGTTCCAGTGAGTGAAAATGATTTAAACATAGGTTAGAAAATAAATGCATGGTGTGTAACCTCTAGCCTAGTCACAGCTGTACGCCTTCACCCTGTGCACAGAACATCTGTATGTTGACACTGCTCCAGACCATATCCTGATTGAATTTAGGGACCAATAAATAGAATAAATAGATTGTAATGTTTAGACTTGCGTGTTTTAAAGAACGGCTTAGATCTGCCCTTTGGTGATCACTCCTGGTTATGTGAGCTGAGGAGATATTATAGAACCATAAAGGGCTGCTTCTCTCCCTGGGGTCTCCTCCCTTGTAAATGCACACTGCCTTTCACACAGTGTCAGCTCTCCACCGTGCCTGCAGCAGGGCCTGTATTCCAGATGTTTATTTTTCCAATTATGGCCATGTTACTAGATACATCTGAATCAAAGTTACTGCCAAAAAGTTGTAACTGAGAGTAGAGGTTGCGCTCATTTTTCCTGGAAGGAGGTAGTAACACAAGGTCATAGTGGTCGGGCCTGCCATGCTGACTTATTCCTCTGTGTTTCCCCAACACAAGGGAGATGCAGCTGAATGGATCCTGCTGAGAAGGGATCTGTTTATGTGTTGAAAACCTGAATTTGAGCTGGCCTCTGCTGCATTCCTCTTAAGATGTATGATTTATAAAAAAACAAAATTTTAGCGTCCAACACTTTTTTTCTTTTGTGCAGGGAAAGCCAGTCGGTAAATTTGCTGATAAAGTAAATGCTCATTCACGCAAGGTTTGATTGTGATCAGAGGCAATAGCTTCACGAATCCCTCTTGTTCCCTAAAAACCCTAGCAGTATGAAGAAAAGAACACTCATTACCTTTTGAAAAAAGTTTATGAATCACACAGCATCTGAGACCATTAAATCATACATTAAGACGTACTTTGCTGCCCCCTGTTGTCGTTAAGGCTGCTTTGTTTTGTCTTTCACAAACTGTAGAAGTATTATGTCTTTACTTATTTTTGAAAAAAAAGATGTAGCGTAAAACCTTCCAGTTGTTTATGTGTATTAACTATGGCCATGTTTGTATCCACAGGACCTGGAGTGTGACGTTTCTGTGGAGGATGACAACCGTCAGGAGTGGATCTTCACGCTTTATGACTTTGACAACAGCGGGAAAGTTACAAAAGATGTGAGTGTTCATCCTTTTTCTCTTCTATCTGTGCTCCCTGATGTGCCATGTCTTCTTAATATTGACAGTCTTCTCCTTTTATTATTATTCTCTCGACTACAAACTGTACTAATTGTGTTTTATGTTTCACTCTAGGACATGTCCAGTCTGATGCACACCATCTATGACGTGGTGGATGCCTCTGTGAATCACTCCTGCCATAATAAGAGCAAGACTCTGCGTGTCAAACTCACCGTCACTCCAGAACCCAGGTGCCACAGAAGAGAAACAGGGACAGGTGAGAATCCTTAGTGCTTATTTGTCTTAGTGGCAGCTTTGGTCTTTAGTGAGCAGTCAACCAGTGTAGCCATTACTGCAATCTCTTCTTATGACTATTTGTGGTGACCGCAGTGGCTGGAGGCACTATACTTTTGGGTTGTTCATTTTTATATTCGTGTTTCAGTCTTGTGAATGTGATATCTGAGCACCTTCAGGGGATCTGCTCAAATTTGGCACAAACGTCCACTTTGACTCAAGAATGAACTGATTAGTTTTGGTGGTCAAAGGTCACTGTGACCTCACAAAACATGTTTTTAGCTGTAACTCAAGAATCCATGCACAAATTATGATTTAAAAAAATATATAAATGTCTAATAGGATAAATTAATGAAGTGATCATTTTATATCCAAAAGGTCAAAGGTCAGCTTCACTGTGACATCATTATTTTCTGCAAAAACACTTTTCTGGCCATTAGTTGACTCCATATCTCAGATATGGAAGGGGAGAGATTTGGTCAGATACAGAATTGGTGACAATAATCTCGAGTGCCCACCTTGAAACTGCGCTGATTGTATAAATGTTTTGTGCTGCTGGGTTGCAGATGTGTGTCATTGCAGTACCCTCCATTTTTTGAAGCTTTGTCTACTGTCATGGCTACATATGAATCTGGACAGATGTGGATGTTAACTGCAACTTCACTGAGACATACAAATTATAGTTGTGTTCACACTGTTCCTCTGTTCACTATAACCAATTCATAGTCTTCAAACATTTCTGGACTTGCCAAATACATGAAATACAAAGAAAGACTTGCCTATTATGGGTCTGTATAACAGCTAAAGTATGGAGTTTTTTCCTGGTCTGAGTTCTCATACTTTCCCTCTTCAGATCGCTGTCACCAAGAGGAGGGGCGTTCAGCTGACAAGCGGCTGTCCTCCTACGTCAGGTCAGTACACACCAAGCATACTTTGCTGAGAGACTCATCTGCGTGTATTGTAATAATTCTTGTAGTTTAATTTTGCAAATAATGAACAGTCTTCTAATCATGAGGGTTGGGCGCATTTTTAGCAGCAAAGGGCAGAGCAATGAGGCGCCGGCCAGCGAGGGTCAGCATTACTGTGTGGATGAGAACACGGAGAGAAGGAATCACTACCTGGACCTGGCTGGTATCGAGAACTACACCTCCAGATTTGATGGTAAGGGTCTTTATATTGTGTTTTCCAGCTTGGTTGTTGTTGTAGACTCAAATTGCAACGCTCAAAGAAATTATTTGGTCTATTTGGTCAGGTTTATGTATCTCAGTTACATATAAGATTTCCATCCAATGGAGTCAAGTAATTCTAACAAAAAAACCCCCACAATTTATGCAATTAAATCAAAGTGATCAAATAGACTTGGAATTTATGTAACTGTGACTCACAGAATTAACCTAATTCACCTTAATCAAGTTTATGTTTATGTTTACTGGTTATAAATTTGATGTATTTCAAATATGTTGATGAACAATGTTTTTTAAGTACTTACAATTTATTAACAGTAATTAAATGAACTTTATTAAGTAAGTTGGGTGAATTCTATGAGCTATTGTTACATAAATTCTTACAGTTTATTCATCTCAATTTTTTATACATTTTAAATATGTAAACCTGGATAAACAGACCAAATGATTTCTTAAAATGAATGGTTAAAAAAGATACTATGGGGATGCTGTGGGAAAACATAAATTCAAAGTTTTATGTATCGTATTTCTATAAACTACTGACGCTGTGTCTTTTGCCCGTCCCACAGGAATCACCCCTCCCCAGGAGGCTCATGTTCGCAGCTCCCAGAGCCAGAGTCAGAGCCGCTCACGCTCCCAGGAACCAGAAACCCAAGTGGTTCACCAGCGGCGCTCACAAGTCATCAGCGACAGCTACAACCCAACAGAGTCTCGAAGCAAGGGCACACAGTTCGTCAAATCTCCCAAAGGAACCTATAAGGGAGGCGGAGGGAATAACGGGGGCAGCGGAGGTGGCAAATCCACTAAATGTCACGGCTACCACCCCCCTCTGCAAAGCATGCTGCACAGTGGCAACACAGCAGGACACGGGGGTCAAGATGTGTACCACTTGCCGCACCAAACCCAACCCTCCAGCCACCACCAGCACCCTTTGCAATACAGTCACAGCAAACGCCTGAGGGCAAAAGCCCGAGAGGCCATGTCCCCATCCAAAACCCCGCTATCCCCTCAGTCCCACCCCCAGCAACAGCCCCCTGTGCCCTCTGTACTGCCAAGCCTGGAGAGAGAGCAGGCGTCCGGCCCCCCTGGGAGCCCAGGGTTTGTGGTTCCTGTGGTCCAGCGTCATGAGCACCACCATCACCATGAACACCACCACCACCACCACTACCACCATTACCATCAGACATGACCGCGCTCAGTGTGCAGTGACTCAAACTGTACAGGACCAACCACAACCAACCACACCAGTCTGAAGGACTCAACGTCATCCCACGAGAGTGTTTCGCACTCTGTCCAGGATCTTTTTACTCTCTTCTTGCAAGCTATACAGATATATCCTGAGATTAGATGTACTGGGGAATCCTGTAGTATGACGGCTCATGATATTGGAACGGAAAGGTGTTTTTCTGAAGTTATTGTGTAATAACAAAAGATGTGTGGCACGGGTTTGAAGTTTTTATAGATTTTATGCTGGGACTGCTGCGATCACGTTCAGTAAGGGTACAGATGCCACAAAGGAACAGATCAGAGAACTTTACATGAGACATCCTTCCCTCCTGATGCTGTTGGTTTGACGTCCCCGGAAGCTATATGTCAGAGTAGGTGTGTTGTTCTGTGTGAGACCTTTCCAAAACATGGATCTCAGGTGTAAAGGTGCTGCTGCTCTCAAGCTTTTCACAGAGGCTTCTTCCACTGGGAGGCCTGATGTGGACTGAGGGGTTTCCTGTTTGGGGGGTGGGAACGAGGGGGTGAGGGCGAGGGTGGGGGGAGTATAAAATCACCACTGCCAGTTTTAATGCAAAAATATCTTGCTATATGTATAAAAAAAATCTATATATGTAAACACATTTTACTGTATAATTATTATACTGTATATGCATATTTCATCATGGGTATAATTATGCATATATGTATTTTGTCTTTTATATATTTTAATAAACGTTATATAGTTCATTTATATTATTGCAGCCACAGTTTGTTTCTTTCAGCTCATAAAACACTTGATTATGGTGTGTCTGCTGCCATCGTGTGGGTAGAAAAAAACAGCAACCACTTAGTATAATGTTATTTGTTGAGAATTAACATTAAATAATCATATTATTATTATTAAAAATAAAACACAATTGCAGTTGAAGAGTAGATAAAAAATATTCTTATTTTAATTTGATTTTTTTTCTTCTTTTTTTTTGTCTCAAACAAATTGGTTTGCAATCCAAACAAAGCATGGACAAACGCTGCTCCCTTCCAACATCCACAAAAATTAATTAAAAACACAAGGCAGCTTTTTTGCCTGGAAGGCCCTGGTGAGCTAAATCAAGGCAACAACCCTTTTATGTCAGCCAGCTTCCTGATGAGGTTGGCTGGAACATCCTCCAAGACAGTGGGAGGGGCGTTACATTATTTAGTCAGGTTGATTATCCTGGATTTATTAAGGAGATGAAGAACGGGCATCAAAGTGTTCAAGGTTGGAGACAGACAGATGATCTTGGCCTGCAGCACCAGCAACTGAAAAGCACTAAATTACTATCAGCTACATAAATATACTGTGGGAGCAGCAGCAACTGTCTACCAGTAATACAAATGTACAAATGTAGTGCTTTTACAGTTACCAGATGGTGTGTGATTGTCTGGCCACAAAAGAGACTAAAACAGAAAGGCCTTATTTTTGAAGGTAGAAGTGTCTCACAGGTTTGTACTTCCCTCTGAAACTGATCATTGGCTGTTTTGGTAAACCATATCTTCTCTAATATGTGAACAATCAGTCAGTAAATGGTCATAACACAAACCAAACTTGAAGAGAGCTTTAATACATGACTGTGCTTAATTTCCCAAAAGGGTTCACACTATAGACAATTAGCTTCCCCCAGGTAGTTCTGTATGCCCAGTGCAGGAAAGTCAAGGGAATAGTCTTATTCCTCACTGTAGTGCTTCTACAATCTGCAGCATCTGGCCCCTGGTGCATTAATTAGTTTGTGGTAATTTGATTAAACACAATAGTATTTAATTAGCAATATGCACCACATAAGAACAATACAATCTGAAATAAGAAAACTACATTAAATACCTTTAAGGCAGGACCTCGAGAAGAAGTAATAATGTCGATCCAGCCTCTGAACACTTCAGTGGATATTATAATTCAGTTGTGCATATTACCAGCAGAAGACAATTAGACCTGGGAAAAGCAACCCATTGACTGTGTGTCAATGATCATGCACAACTGAAGCAGCTAAATTATATCTGAATATTTTAAAAGTATGTTCCTGAACTCTGAGCATGGCCTGGAAAAAAGGCCTACAAACCACTGTGAACCTGGGACACTGAAGCTTATTACCAGCCTGTTTCTAGTCAGTTTGAGTCGGCCACTAGGTGGCGACATATAGCCATCAATGGCACATACAACATACTGTACTCCAGTGAAGTGAAATTCAGTTGGGCCCCAGGCCAATCTGAGATTTGTTGATATTATGAAGTGAGTATTAAAGAGAGCATCATTGTAGAGGAGCTAGCATGCCCTATGTAAATAAAGGTAAAGAAACAGGGTCTAAATCAGGGGTGTCAAACTCATTTTAGCTTCGGGGCCACATACAGTCCAGTTTGATCTCAAGTGGGCTGGACCAGTGAAACCACTGCATAATAATGTATAAATAAAACCCAATATTTTCTCCTTTTTTTGTGTAAAGAAGTTCATTCTAAAAACAACAACCTGCAATATCCTCAAGAAAATGTGCAAATTCAACAATATGTCTCAGTTTATTCCACATTCAGTCAAGTCCACTACTCACTTTCTTAACATGTTCAATTTTCAATACTTTTCCACTAAAGTAGAAGCTATTGAAGAAGCAGTTGAAGTCATCCCCTGCCTTACAAACTATTTACAACGTGAAGTTTTGTCAGTGCCTCAGCAGCAGGGTTCCACTAATATTGTTTTAAGATATAAGCTTGATACAGATTCTTTTGTACTAAAGCTGCTGGTTGACAATATGTTTCACAATGTTCAATATCTTTGAATATGACCACAGTAAGTATTCATTGTTATTTCAGGGAGCTGTATTCTGGTCAGAGTGGAAAGCTTCTGAGACTGTATTTGACATGAAGTATCTGCTCACTGTTTAAATTGCTCCTGAAACCTCTAAGCCTTCACAGGTACATCAATATTAGGTGTGCAAAGTCATCTAGAAGGCCGGATTGGAGCCTTTGGCGGGCTGGTTCTGGTCCCTGGGCCTTATGTTTGACAACCCTGGTGTAAATCTTGTTATTGAGGTCCATTTAGTAGATTGATGGATTGTTGTCGTCCACCATGGGTGAAACTTTGTCTTCGGCTCACCAAACATGGAAGACAACACTATAAAAAGCAGACAAATAATGAGTAGGACACTGAAACACATTAGATCAGCTCATTGTCTGTCTGTGTTTAAAACTCATGAGTCATTTTGTTCAGTTTAGGATTCTGATGGCGCTTGGGATGAAAGACTTCCTAAATACATTTTTCGATGCCAGAAAGCACCTCCCAGAGCTCAAACTGGCTGAAGAGGGGATGGGAACTCTGTGCCAAGATACTCCTTGCCCTCGTCCTTTCTGTAAAGCGTTGCCTCAAGGGCTTTTGTGACTTGCCAACTATTTTGCCATTGTTACAATCCTAGAGAGTTTATTCTTGGATGTGCAGTTGAGATGACTGTACCAGACACAAAGGTGAAAAGTTAAAACACTTGTAACCATAGTTTGGTGCACTAATTCTACAATCTGCTGACATACACAGAGGCCACTGAGTTTCCTAAGAGGATAAAGTCATGAGCATTTCTTGAAAATATACTTAGCATTTCCAGAGAAGCTCACATTGGAGTCCAGGACCAAATCAAGGTATTTAAAGTTTTCCACAGTTTCAGCACGTTAGCCATTGAGTGAAGGTGGCTCTGTCTGAAGATTGTGTTTCGTGCAAATAATCAATTCTTTATTCTTGGCCACATTAATTTCTAACTTGCTGATGTGACACCATGTTTGAGGGGCCTTAGTGTAGGCCAGGTAGGCAGTTACGCCTATAGGTCTGTTTGCTGTAAAAGACTACTGTATGTCATCAGCATATTTAAACATTCTAAAATATTTCTCATTGATTGTAAATTCATTAGTAAACAGAGAATCGCACAGTTTTGTCAGCTGCAGTGTCCAAGGGTCAAGAGTTTACTTTGAACCTCAGCTATTAATGTGTGTTCAGAGGCTGTTAGAGGTTTGTTTATGGCTGGAATGGTTGTAGGGACATACTATTAAAAAAAGAAGAAAAAAAGCACTACAAAATTCACTTTAAATATGTTATTGAAACTCTGCTGCATTGTTTTTTTGTCACATTTAAGTTTTTTTTTTCAAGAACATCAGCACAAAAAATAGAAAAACAAAAACAGCACAGACTAAACAAAAACACATCCCTGCAGTGTTTATAACATCAGTGACTCCAAAGTCCATCACCACAGCACTAACCCTTATATCATGACCTGTTCTACACATCAAGCCTGGAAACAAACAAACAAACAAACAAACAAATGTCCCTATGACACAGCCAAAGCAAAAGAAACAAAAGCCTATTCCCTCCATCTCTATGTTACAATTATAACCCATTTCAGTACAGTGTCTAGCTCCTATCACATGTTTAATCATCTATAAAAGACAAAAACAGATTCCAGACAAGCAAATATGATTCTCTTTGGTTATGCAGACTGGCTATCATTAACTCATATAATGCATTCTCTGTCATTAACTCAACCCACTCTCTCTCTTCAGGTCTAATGTGACTTGTCCAGTTGCGAAGGATGACCCTAGCGGCTGAGATAAAGCCTGTCAGGGCTAGAGCAAATGCTTGTTTGGAGATCTTGGGTAAACATGACCTGTCCCCCAAGAGGCAAAGTTGAACTGATTCAGGAACATGCATGCCCAGCCACTCCTGTATTGATTTGATTATCTCTGTGTGAGGGCCTCCTGCCTCTAGGGCCTGCTGTTGTGTTCTGTGTTCCCTCTCTTGTGTTGTCTTGTCTTTCCCTGCAGGTCGTAGGTGGGGCTTGCCACACCTGGGTGGACCTGGCCAGTCCACAGGTGTATAAGAGCTGGCACTACTCCTCACATTTGGTCTTCTCTGCTCTGCTCCGTGACCTACCTGGCGAGGCTGCATCACTGCGCCCGCAATTCCTCGGCGCATTATGTTGTGGTTTAGTTAGTTTATTTGTTAGTTCAGTTAGTATTTGATTATTTTGCCAATTACCTAATTTTATATTGTTTGTAATAAAATCATTTTGTTTTACTTTAAAAACCGTACGTCTCCTCGTCTTTGTCATGGCTTTGAGCCAGGTCATGACATCTGTCCAGAAAGGTAGAACTAGAGGACAGGCCCACATTGCATGGATAAAGGTGCCTTCCTGCCTTTTATATTTCCAGCAAAGATTATTGTCTCGTGAACCCATTTCATGAAGACGGACAGGTGTGAAATAATATCGATGAAGTATCTTAAAATGTATAAATTTGCCCACAGCTTCTCTTGTAAACCACCCTGCACCGGAGATTAGCCTTGCCCACGAATCCTTATCAATATTCAAACTTAAATCCCTCTACTAGATAAGTCTGAGGTTCTCGCAGTTGCCATATATCCTCCTGAGACCCTCATATTTTGATTTACTTGACCTTATACGTCATTCTACTTAACTTAGACCTGTTGTCCTCGTTCGTGGACGCTTTTTTGTCCCATCTAGTGGCCTTAGCAGAGCACCAAGCAGACGATCAATCTTAACTATCTAGAGGAAGTTAAAGTTGTAACAAGGCTTCTGCGAGTGAACATGCAGAAGGATAATTTACACAACAAACTAATCCATGTAAAAACAAGATGGCAGCCATCTCTGATCCTGACACAAAAGTGGACAAGATCCAAAACCTGATCACATTAAATGGTTGAAACTTGTTTATTTATGATTAATAATGTTTGTAGTTTGATATGGAATACACAAGTCCAATTTAAGCTACAGTAACAAGATAAGATGCTGTTAATTAGGAAGTACTCGTTTGAGGACACTGGAACTTAATTATCATTGACAATGGTGAGTTTTTTTATTCCTACTGGGTCCTACTGATCCTAAATAGCTAGGAGAAATTAAAAATGTATACAACAAAAAAAGTTTGAGTCTCAGGGGAATACTGTGTATCTTATAAAAGGTGGAAGCTGAATTATTATTTTTAGGGAGTTTAAAATAGGGCTATACTGTACCATATTATCTTCCTCAGACAACTGCTTAACTGCATTCCCCAAACTACTCCTTTTCTGTAAATATCTCCAGGAATCAGATTTATCGTTTAGGCTGAACCAGATCTGCTATATTTCTTAAACCACTACACAACCAGGAACGCCAAAAAAAACATCACATTTTGCCACTTTTTTTGCTGTCTAATTCCAAGACCCTCAATTGCATTGCTGGGTTTTATTATGATTTAGAGTGCCAGCATGATTAGGGCTTTTAATTACATGGATTCAGTTTCTTTCCCCTGGGAAGAGGGAGACAAAGTGCAAATGAGTGCCTTAATTCAGCTCTTTCCATCAGAGGGTCAAGTTGAGTTGTCACCTTTCCAAACATGCCTGTCTCACGTGACCATAAATGCAACAGTCTGTACCTGCCCGTCATACCAAGTAGCCCAAAGCAAAGAAAGCCAGCACCACTACAGAATGTAAGTATGCTAATACTCAGCCATGTTAGACGTGTGATTATTTAATGTATTATAATTTAAAAACTGTCGGCATAATAGTTTCTTTGTGTCGCGTCATATCAACGCGCTTTTGTTAATTGCCAGGCCGGCTCAGAGAAAGCAGCATTCCCTGCTCCGGTCGTCAGGGATTTAGGGAAGGACTGAATCCGAGCCCCGACTGAGACAAACAATGGCAGCTATGAAAGGCGAGGGGAGGGTCGGCCTAATGCAAATATCCACTTTGTGCGCCTTGGAGAACCTGCACTAAACTCTGACAACTACCAACTTCCACCCAAAGTGAGTACGCACTGCAGACGCTGACTGTAAAACACAGTAGTTTGTTTTTAGTTAAGCCTTTTTGTGGCTTTGTTTTGCACAAATTCGCGGACTAAGTTTTTACGTGGAGGGTTTTTTTTTGCTTCAGCAACAAGTGTGGAGGCGGAGAGGAGACAGGACGGTGCAGCATCTCTGAAATGTGCCAAGTGCACCTGCTGAAGGACGAAACACAGAGGTAGGAAATGTGTGTGTGTGTGTCCACAAAGTGCAACATGACAATGTGTTGAAAAACTACTTCCTAAACTCTCTCCTACACTTCCTTTACGATGTTTACAAAGTAAATTCCTCCCTTTTTTCGCGTCCCTCGGTTTTTCATTTCTGTGTCGCCTCCGGAGCTTCCAGGGGAAAAAGGTTTTTGGGGCTTTTCAGTTTTGTTCGACCCACCTTTTTTTTCTGTGCGGCTTATTTAGTGCAGCTAAGCCTGTCTCAGGAAAACGTGATTATCCTCAGACCATCGATACGCTGGCTTTCATTCAAGACATGCATGAGAAAGGCTTTGCAACATAATAGATCAGTGGGAGCCTGTCTGCTTGTAAAGACGTGGGGCAAACAGGAGGGGAATCTCACTTGAATGTTGATACTGTTGGTTGTAAAACAGATTTTTTGAGAAATATTAAATGCAAAATGTGAGCTGGACCCTCTGGCGTTTAAATGTGGGTTAAAGAGACCTATGAAAACATTTGCTTAATGAAATAAGTCACCTCTGAGCCCCATTTTGCATCATCCCTGCAGCCTGCAGTTTCAGCCAGCGGTGAGCAGGAAAATAATGGAGTGAAATGCTACTGTAAAGTCCCAGCATATCCCCCCAGAGAAACATCAAAGCGGACTCAACATGAGGCCTTTAACTGAACAATTGCTCCATTCTACCCTGCACCCCAACCCCGACCACCCCCACAACCCCCTATTCCCAATTTCCACTTGATTAAGCCCTAAACTGAGCAGAGTTGAATCTGGAGGGAAAATGGTTCACTAATTCTGACTCTCAACTTCTGAAGGCTGGTCTTTATGTTTCTAATTTGAGTCTGATTCAATACTTTAATGAGAGCTTTCTCCGCTTGGTGGAAAAACCATATTGTTGGACAAAATGTAGACAGATGAAGAAGTGACAGATGACTGCAGGCTTAATTTTTTTCAGTTTATTCATTCAGTTCCTGCTTGATTATTCCAACGTCAGCATGCACAAATGTATTGCTGCATACTGTAGGGGAGAGCGGGGTCGGTTGGGACACTTGTGCCGGCACGAAATAACCTTCCATTAATCACAGACTACTTGAGCAGTAATGACAATAATTTAATAATTGTTCTAGTAAGTTCTTTAGAGCTCAACCTGAATGTGAAAAGCACAGTTTTGTTAAATGTCCATGGATGGCATTTTCTTAAAAATTCCACCTCTCTGGGATGGTTAAGACAGTGGGTAGGGTTGGGACACCTTGTTCTGGGCTTTAAACCATTTAAATAAAGAAAAAAGTAGTCTAACTTTAAACACCTTCTTCGAGACAGAGAAAACATTTGTAAAATTAGGATATTTTCATAAATTCTCCTATGCAGCGCAGGGTTTTTTTTGAAAGGGGCAGGACGGGGTTTCTGACCAGCTGCCAGTTGAGTAAACAATCGTTCAGAGACTTCACAGTGGGTCTTATTCAGTTAGGATAAGCCTTTGTCTACTTGTTGATTTGTAACAAGGTAGGAACTATAAACAACACTGTTTCAACCACCTTAGCTTAACTGTCCCCAACCACCTGAGGTAGAGCAGACACACCCTAACCCTCCTGTGCCAGCTTCAAACAAAAATTCAGACAGCTAACACTAGCATCAACGGAAAACCAGCTTTCCATTTTGTATGTGTCACTACTAACACAATTTTCAAAACTGTGAATATATTGTGTGTAATCATCAGAAGGTCTCCACGCTGAGGTTGAAACTGAAGAATGACCGGAGGGAGGCACAGCCAGTTAACCTCCGTTACTCTCTGAGCTAGCCCTGGCTCTCCATTTGGATCCAACCGGAGCACCGAGCCCTGGTTTGTTATTCAGGTTAAAGTGGGGAGAAGCAGCGGGTTTGTCGGGCAGCTGAGTGAAGTGGAGCCTGCGGAGGAAGCACCGGGACCGACTGGATGTAATAGTCCGTGGAGGTGCTGTGGTGCTCGTCTGCACAGATAGGAAACCCCTTGGCTGACAGGATGTACCACTCTCTCACTCCGCTCTCTCTCACGCAGGCGCAGAACGTACGTGCTACTTGGCCATCGGATGTAGTCCATGTAGTGTGTTCAAATGTGAGGCGACGTAGACGACGCAACAGTTGGCTTTCGTCACCGCTAGTTCTTTGATGTTGTTTGGTGTGTCCACACCTTTAGATGCTTTCTAACTGTCCCAACTGCCCTCCGTCGCAATGTACCCCACTCTCCCCTATTAATTATAACATTAACATAATCAGTGTACCTGATTGTAAGTTACTATTGAATAATAACAGCATCAACATATAATTATAATGCTACTTTGGCTGTTTCACACCAAAACCTGAATGTTAGCAACCAAACCGGATGTTTATTATCAAGCATACACTTACCTACAGGTTCTTAAAAATGTTCTAAATTAAGTTTCAATGGATCTTGAATATTTTCAGTCACATTGCTGCGAACATTTCTCTAGCCTGATGGACCCAATGACTGCTTACAATCATTGGACAGACCGAAGAATTGCAATGATAAATAGCATTGTCATTTTTCCTTACTATTCATTTTGAACTGACATCAGTGTGTTAACTTGGAAATAGTACTTGTAACACACACACACATGTATAATGTGTACTTCCATTGCCGGTTTGGTCTTAACAATAATAAAAGGTGATATTAAAAAGGTCTAAAAAGTCTTAAATGTAATATTATTGATATCTGATGATACATTTTCATGCATGTGTACAATACAAAAAAATGCATTGGCAATAGTTAAAGGGCTGTTCCTTTAGACGTGGTCACTGGTTTTCAGGAATTAGTGTGAATGCCGCTAGTGTTGTTTATGACAGCTCTTTACAAGACAGGAAAAAAACTCTGACAGCTCCTCTTTGACTGGCTCTTTATTGCAGTTTCAAAACCTCTCTCTGCTGCTGCACGCTTAGATATCCTTTAAATATAAAGTTAAAATCCATTTCTCACGACGGTTTTCCCAGTGTTTGTCAGCAATTATCCATAATGGTGAGAGTAAGCAAAAGCAGCCTGCCGACCACTGTACACATTCTCCGTCTCGTTGTGAGGTTGCCAGGCAATGTGAGGGACTGGATGGAGGCTGCTCTGATGCCTCTTTTTCTCCCCCAGGCTGCTCTCTCCATCTCTTTCTGTCTCACAACCCCCCAACCTCTCCTCTCAGCTTGCCTCTCCTCTCCTGCATACTAATAGATGGACTAAAGGCTGATTAAAAAAGAGGGCTGTCAAACTGATTATTAATATTCTTGGCTGTGTGGTCCGTCTACAGGGACAGAAGTTTATGGGAACTTCCCTTCATTGTGATTTGTCATATTTATAGTTTTCTCTTATTCGCTGCGATTTACAGCAAACAGAAAGTCTACCAGTCTGCAGTTACTGTCTGGTGCATGTGCTAGTCCTGTTGAATTCTGCAGGGAAGTTCTTATATATCTTTACGTTGTCCACCAGAGGAGGGCAGTGTTCACGTCCTGTTGGGAGGCAGTAAACTCAGTAGTAGAGTAGTAGACCTACTTTTAGCTGTTTTTGCTGTGATGAGCACTGATAAAACATAAATGAACCCTTTGCCCCAGACTCAGCAGTCTCTCGAAAGCCTCTATCTCTACTGCATCTTTAAACAGGATGGAATCATTACTCTGTCAACAACTCACAAACAGACAGAGAGAGTGTTCAGTTCAAACAAGCGCTCTCAATTGCAAAAGGAGACCAAATACACCAACAGTTAGCATAATACCACATCAGTATAATGGGTGTGGAAACTTGCTGTTTGTTTTTAGTTGTTTTAGGTTTATTTTGTCTCTTTACTCAAATGAGGATTAAAGCATCTGGTGTTTCATAGAACTGGTGGACTCAGAAGCTGCTACACTTTTCTCAAAGTTAATTATTTTCTCATATGAGGAGAGTTTAAATTGTAAAACAATAATAATCTCTTCCACGTCTGAATGTTACACTTAAAATTATGTGTAAAGCTCAGTATGGATTTTCCTTAAAGGGACAGTTCACCCCCACATTAAAAATATTAGAGCTAGATGGGATGGTGGTCAATGCGCCCAAAAAATTTCATTTTCAAACTCAACAGCAATGTCATGACCTGGTTACGCAAGATAATCCACAGCCTATATAGGAACTATTTTCTTTCTACCAAACTATTGGTAGTTGCTGCTACCTGCCCGTTTGCACTATTTATCTTTTATATTTGTGTTTTTAATGGAGCTTTGTGTTGTGCATTTGCTGTACTTAGAAGAGACCAAAGACAAATTTCCACTGAGGTGGACATTGAAGTCTGTCTACTCTTAAGCCCCTTTCCAACCTGACAAAAAAAAAACAAAAAACACTCATACCTGCAAATACCTGGCTTTGTATTTAATGTAAAGGTTACAATTGGCATTCACTCTTGGGACAGATGACTCTGCAGTAGTCATGGATATTTATCGGCTCCAGCTCCAAGCAGTGGTGATGACCCAGGGGGACGCACTAATTTAAACCCCTCTGCCAGAGCAATGTAATGACCAGCTGCATCAAAATACTGTCTGTCTCTGTCCATGCAGCGCTTGTACATCATTCAAAATTTAATCAGTGCCAAGTCTGAAAGTGTGACTAAATAAGTAGGAGATATAAAAAAAGAAGTAGCCACTGTAACATTTTAACTAGCCTCCATGCTTCTTTCTGCTGTTTACTAACCTGTTTTCTGGCCCGTCCGTCAGTATGTTTACATGCAGCTTGAGAAAATCGAATTATTGGCTTAGTCCGACTGTAACCGGACTTTTAAATGTAAACAGCTTAGTCCGACTGAAATTGGACTATCCGACTAACACACCTAGATAATTTGCTGTTGTTCAGTATATAGCAGTGCAGTAACTCACAAACAAACAAACAAACATGGCGACCGAGAATCAGAAGACGCACTTCTGCACAGACGAAGAAACTACATTCATGCGCCATGATCTTCATTCGTCATTAGCTTCCTCCTTGGGTCAACTGTAACTAGTTCAACAAGCACTATATTAAGGACACAGCGCTGCCTATCGAGGTGGAGTCAGACGTACTTGATCAGAAATTCAATTTTCTCTTCTGCATGTATACTCAGACAAGACGTGAAGTCCAGCTTGACTGATTAGCCATGCTATGAGCTCAGCTCCACTACTGCCTGCATGTAAACGTACTTTGTGACACTGAATGTGAGACACCAGAAAAAAAAGGCATACTCAACTACTTTGGGCAGTGGGAAAGCCCATTTTGAATGGGTTTTTGGGCATTTAAAAGACCTACACACATGCTAATCTAGGTGGAAAAAGGGTATAATCTACACCCGCCAAGTGTATTCCAATGCAGATGGACACGTGCATCTGCTGCAAACTTACAAAGCATCACGAAGGGAGTTAATGTTACAGCTCAGCTGAAGAGGACGCCTTAATGTTAAAATCTTGCAGTGTCAAGAACACAAGCCTCTCATCCGTGAGTGGATGCATGCTTCCCTTGTGTGGTGAGGCAGTTGGTGGGTGTAATTCAGTAGAAAGAAAACTGTTCCTACATGGAACAGCTCACAACAAGCTCTGTGGATTATCTTTAGTTACTGAGTCATGAATCCCGGAAAGAGAAATTACTGTTGAGTTTTTTTAAATGTAATTTTTTGCACTTTGAGCACCACAAGCCGAGTGCCATCTAATTCCATTATACAGTACAGGCCAAAAGTTTGGACACACCTTCTCATTCAATGCGTTTTCTTTATTTTCATGACTATTTACATTGTAGATTCTCACTGAAGGCATCAAAACTATGAATGAACACATGTGGAGTTATGTACTTAACAAAAAAAGGCGAAATAACTGAAAACATGTTTTATATTCTAGTTTCTTCAAAATAGCCACCCTTTGCTCTGATTACTGCTTTGCACACTCTTGGCATTCTCTCCATGAGCTTCAAGAGGTAGTCACCTGAAATGGTTTTCCAACAGTCTTGAAGGAGTTCCCAGAGGTGTTTAGCACTTGTTGGCCCCTTTGCCTTCACTCTGCGGTCCAGCTCACACCAAACCATCTCGATTGGGTTCAGGTCCGGTGACTGTGGAGGCCAGGTCATCTGCCGCAGCACTCCATCACTCTCCTTCTTGGTCAAATAGCCCTTACACAGCCTGGAGGTGTGTTTGGGGTCATTGTCCTGTTGAAAAATAAATGATCGTCCAACTAAACGCAAACCGGATGGGATGGCATGTCGCTGCAGGATGCTGTGGTAGCCATGCTGGTTCAGTGTGCCTTCAATTTTGAATAAATCCCCAACAGTGTCACCAGCAAAACACCCCCACACCATCACACCTCCTCCTCCATGCTTCACAGTGGGAACCAGGCATGTGGAATCCATCCGTTCACCTTTTCTGCGTCTCACAAAGACACGGCGGTTGGAACCAAAGATCTCAAATTTGGACTCATCAGACCAAAGCACAGATTTCCACTGGTCTAATGTCCATTCCTTGTGTTTCTTGGCCCAAACAAATCTCTTCTGCTTGTTGCCTCTCCTTAGCAGTGGTTTCCTAGCAGCTATTTGACCATGAAGGCCTGATTTGCGCAGTCTCCTCTTAACAGTTGTTCTAGAGATGGGTCTGCTGCTAGAACTCTGTGTGGCATTTATCTGGTCTCTGATCTGAGCTGCTGTTAACTTGCGATTTCTGAGGCTGGTGACTCGGATGAACTTATCCTCAGAAGCAGAGGTGACTCTTGGTCTTCCTTTCCTGGGTCGGTCCTCATGTGTGCCAGTTTCGTTGTAGCACTTGATGGTTTTTGCGACTCCACTTGGGGACACATTTAAAGTTTTTGCAATTTTCCGGACTGACTGACCTTCATTTCTTAAAGTAATGATGGCCACTCGTTTTTCTTTACTTAGCTGATTGGTTCTTGCCATAATATGAATTTTAACAGTTGTCCAATAGGGCTGTCGGCTGTGTATTAACCTGACTTCTGCACAACACAACTGATGGTCCCAACCCCATTGATAAAGCAAGAAATTCCACTAATTAATCCTGATAAGGCACACCTGTGAAGTGGAAACCATTTCAGGTGTCTACCTCTTGAAGCTCATGGAGAGAATGCCAAGAGTGTGCAAAGCAGTAATCAGAGCAAAGGGTGGCTATTTTGAAGAAACTAGAATATAAAACATGTTTTCAGTTATTTCACCTTTTTTTGTTAAGTACATAACTCCACATGTGTTCATTCATAGTTTTGATGCCTTCAGTGAGAATCTACAATGTAAATAGTCATGAAAATAAAGAAAACGCATTGAATGAGAAGGTGTGTCCAAACTTTTGGCCTGTACTGTATTTGAAAGAAGGCGGACATGTGTACGGCTGATATCTCCAACACTCAGCAACTCACACCGAAAAAGTGAGATTAATTAATAGCACTACAAGTAAGAGGACAAATATGTATTTTTGATTTGGGGGTGAACTGTCCCTTTAACCTCATGGTGTTTTCCATGTTGCCAATTTGTGTGCTTTATCTGAACCAGACATGTAAACATAGATAGAGGAACATATAGAAACTCAGCATTTTGTCATTGAGGAGTTCCTCAATGACAGAATTCCTCTTCCTGATAGGCCCTATTCTCCAGAGGCAGGTATAATTAGAGCTATGGAAACAGGAAACACCTCGCCCTCCCTATCGTTTTCTCCCTCCTCCTTCCTACCCCCCTTTTCTCTCTCTCTGTGTCTCTCTGTCTTCCTCCTCCACCTCTCTCTTCTCAGATGTACATTTATTTGTACAAATTATCAGGTGCACGGACGTAGAGTAAGGCCTGTAATGAGTCCTTTGATTGTTATCAGTGTGGCTTACATCCTTTGGTTTACTGGAAATGAGGACATGGCTTGTGCCGGATTTTTTTTCTCTCCCAGAAAGCAGTTGACAAACTGCACGTTCAGTTTGGATGGTTGTGACCTATTTTATCTCATCTTTCTGCTTGTGAGAATGAAAACATGCAGTCATTTTTATTATAGATTAAATGGTATATTTCTTTTAGTCCATGTGTTGTTCAATAATTCCCATTAGTGGTGTCTTAAAAGAAAAACTCAAAGGGATTCACGTTACAGTGATATGAAACAGAAAACCTACCAGATCCCACATTTTCGAAGCTGTTACCCACCAAATTTAACAAATGTGAGACATGCAAGCAGGTGTGTTTAACTATATTTATTTTATGAGTCTTCATGACGTCAATCACTGATATGACATTTAATGAAATTTACACTCCGTCTAAACCTTAATCCTCTTGTACTCTCCAGCTTGACTCACATCACAATGCTTTGGCTCTGACTGCCAGTGATTCATTTGTGGTGCATATTTACATAGCCTTGGCAGTTTAACCCAACATGAGAGATGTAGGAGAGGGGCCTCTAATTTCTGTTCCTTCCTCCAAAGATTAAAGACCCTGCAGAGACCAGGTGTACAGTTCAGACCAAAGATTAGCCACCCATCGCACTTCCCCTTCATCTTCAACGACTTGCTTGTGCGCCGCACTCCGCTCTGTGAAGGTACATAGATTACGATTTTAGAGCAGAGAAGCCTAGTTTCACTGTCCATTAAAAGGGGGGCACCAGCATTTAACCCAGTTCCAACAGTCTCTCCTTCTGCTCAGGCACACAGAGTTCAAGAGAGAGAAAAGTCAGTGCTTTTTATTGATTCGAAGGAGTGGCTCCCACCTTTCCCCTTCCTGGTGTGGAATGCACACCTGGAGGTGTTTGCTGAGTGGCTCTAGTAATCCATATAACAATGCAGGCTGACATCTGGTGCCATCAGGAGCATTTGAAGCAGTTTGCTCTTACAGGCGCTGCATTGTCTCTGTAGATCAGTGTGGCTGTGCTGCTGTTGATCTCTTTATTGTGATGTTTTAATCCTTTATTTATGTTATAGATAGCATGATAGAGAGTCCAAAGGGTTTCAAAATGTCTTTGAAATTAGCAGAAAATGTGACAAACTGATTTGTGAAAAATAATTTAATCTCAATCATAACTTTTGCGTGCATTAAAGTTACCATAAATTGGACGTTGGGGAACAGAAATCATAGGTAAAGCAGTTGTCTAGACTTTGTTGACATGGCAGGCCAGTGGAGTTGCACAGCTCTCGATTCCCCTCACAGTGTACACACACAGGAGGGAGATGGGTGCAGATAAAACGACTGGGTCACGCCCCGCCGAGGAATTGGGATGCCTGGGGGGCTGGGAAACTTTCTGCCTGGCTAGCCTTAATATTGTGATTCTCCTCAGTCAACAAAGCAGTACGTTCGATGAAACATGTCAGGTTCCTCCAGGACTCGGGGGCTGGTCCTCTCCTCTGGTTAGACAGCTGTCAGCCCTTCAGAGCCCAGAGAACCAGCGACTCCTCCATGTGTTGCTGGAGACTTCAAAGCAGGAGAGCAGAGTGAGGTGAGTGCGGATTTTCGAAACAACTGAACAGTTTTAGCTGGGATTAATTTGGATCCTGTGTTGGGCTGGTGAGTCAAGTTTCGCTCAGTGATCTTTGGGGCATTGTTCTGTCTTGGGATGTTATTTGTTCTTAGAATTAAACCTCCTTTCTGTGAGGGAGAAGCTGAGCAGCAGCCATTGATAATTGCACCTAATCTAAGAGCAAAGTTAAGCATTTTTGTTGTGAAACAGTGTTTCATGTAGAGGATGGCAGCCTTTATTAAAAGTTTATGGTGTTAGCATGGTTTATATTTAAAGGGAATTTTGAATATATTCAAGTAGAAATATAAGTTATGATTAACTATAAAAGAGCCTTTTTGGCTAGTTTTATTACCTGTCACATGACCAGATTAAATACTAGAAATGTAAAAGTACAAACATCTTTTGACCCGCTCATGTCAAACTACTTTTCTGTTGGCTTAATCAAGATCAAACTGATAATTTAAACAGATACATCAAATGTAACACAGCCAAAAAACCATGCTTTATATGACATAGTAAGTCAGTTTAAAGTATTTAGTGGATGTATGTTTTAAATGCTTGTTGAAACACATTTATGGGTGCGTGGGTACCCAGGCAAGTCTGTGCAAGGATTGTAAAATCTCACATCAGTGTCTTTAATATAGGAAAGATTTTCATGCCTTGCCTGTTTATCTGCCCTGCAGCGCAGATTAGATTGATTCCATGCGATTAGGTATAAAAGGGGAGGAAAGCTTGATTAGTTCAGGTTCACAACCGGATAAAACGTATCAAACCTTCGCACTAGATAATTAAGTCATACGTCTGTGTATTTACTGTGTGTCCATAGTACACATGCCTGGTCAGACTGAGCTTGTCCTCTCCTTGACTCTTTGCTGATTTCAACTGTGGGAGCTGCTGCTGTAACTCGACCTTGCCTCCTCCAGCCACCTGTGCTCGCGTGCTCAGAGAAAACACTGGCTTTTGTGTTGGAGTGAGACGTCCACACAGCAGGGGGGCTAAGGTACATTAGGCGGCTATGACAGGTGGCATACTCCTGCTGTGCTTCCTTGGAGTGAAGAGCATGAGTATGGTGGGGCTGTTGGTGGAACAGCTGCACCACACTGCCATGGAGGTGGGGGTGAATCTGTTTCTCAACGAAGACGTCAGAAAAAAGACAGGAACTTTCAATGTAAAACACATTTCGTTAGTGTAATGCATGCATGCCTCCATACAGATTCAAGTCTTAGTCTTTGCATGGCATTGGGAGGCTGGGGGTTGGGGTGCTACAGTATGTGTGCATTTGTGTAGCGAGGTAATCAATCAGAATCCTGGAGCCTAAAGTGTGCAACAGCACCACTGTGTCCCGTCTGTGAGAGGAGGAACGGTTAAGTCAGAGCCCCCAGTAACTGTTTTCACCCGCCTGCTGGGACTGGTTGAGAGGGGGCAAAGGGGGCAGTAGCTCAGCCTGTGTGAGCCTGGATGGTGATGAGATGTGAGTTCCCATGGCTGTGTGAGGCGGTCAGAAGGAGAGTGATGACTCGTTCACTCTGTGCTCTATATGGACTCAGCTGCTTTATAGCCTGACCTGTGAGTATAAAACTTCTTATAGAACGCAGTTCTTTATGTTTTGTGTGCCTGTGCTCAGTTTCTCTGTTATTTATAGGTTAAACGGTAGCTTTCTGCTTTGTCCTTTTAGAAAAGTCAAGTATGGGAATTGTTGGAATTGTGTATTTCTTTATTTCTTATGTACTGAGAGTTAGTTAAAAGACTCCAGTGAGCAAGAAAATAAAGGCTTGGACATTGCCCTGTTTGATTATTTGATCGTTTAAGTACATTTTAAAGCAAAAATGCCAAAATTTGATGGTTTTGTGTTATAAAATGTGATAAATGGCTGCTTTCCTTGTTTTTTTTTGCACACAGCATTAGATCAGGCTGCATATTAGACTGTAGGTTATACAAAACAAGACATTTGAAGATGTTTTTTTGAGAAATAGATTGATGAAATCTAAATAACGTGCAGTTGCAGCCCTGGTTGATACAGATTTCCTGAGCTTTTGCAAGGGATGTTCAGTTCAGATGGATCTCACTTTGCTGCTGCAAAGATACATTTATGTCACTCTACTGTGACTGCTGACAATATATTGCTACAACTGCTGCTGTTTAAGATATGCTGTTGTGTAAAAGGAAGAAAAGGGGTGAAGTTTAAAGTTTTCATAATAACTGTTGTTGGGTGGCCGGTGTGGCACTGTGAGGTTGGTACGAAGTGAGGTAAGACCAAGGTGTCACATTCCACAGTTTGGTGTGTCTGTGAGGGTTCATCACAAATGACCACCCATCTATTTACAACTGAGGATGTACTTGGCCTAATCTTGTTTTAAAGGGAATTAGTTGCATCTAGCAGTGAGGATCAACCAGCTGAAAGTTCTCCCAGTTAGAATTCCTTTAGTGCTTTGTGTTCAGGAAGTTTTTCCCAAGAGTCAAATTATCCGCAAAGGCCTCTTCCTCTCCAAAAACTGATTTTTATACCGGTAAAAAACAGTGCAGTTTCACAGTTTAAAAAGCAATGTTTTTCCAACACTGTGGTTGTGGAGGGCCTGCTTACTATGGTGGCCAACCAAAATACGAATAGCCCTATCTGGAGCCAGCGTTTGGTTTGTCCATTTTGGACTACTGTAGAAAGTTTAATACTCAATTAATCCCAGAGGTGAAATTACTTTTTTTCACTCTGTTGTCACACACACGCAGGCACAAACAAGACCTATGCATGCATTAAATAGAGAGATGTCAGAGTGAGGGGGTTGCCTTGAATGGTTTAGTGCCTTGCTCAGATGGTGAGCTGGTACCTCTCCAGCTACCAGTCCCTACCAGTTACCCTCTGGTGCCCAAGCCATCCCTATGCACTGAGCTACTGCTGCCACAACTTTGGCCGCCCGTACAGGGAATTGAACCCTGGACCCTCAGATTAAAAGTCTGATGCTCTACCAGGCTATCCGGACTCTATTCGTGGATTAGGACCAGCCCCCTTTGTAGATATAAACAACTCATTCTAAGGTAAATAAAAGCACAGTGATTATTATTTTCAGGTCATTATACACTAAAGAAAACAAACGTATAATATCATATAACATTTCTGTGAATATATCTCCCTAAATCCTCCACACTGGACCTGGACCTTACCTTATATATTATCTAAAATATTCTGGGTAAAGTTTGGTTGAATGTGTGTGAGTGTGTGTGTGTGTTTACACATGTACATCTGAAATGGACTGCAAAAATCTTTTCATCATAATCCAAACAAATCCTGTGTCCATCCTCCCTCCTTAAATCTGTCTTATATTTTTATCTGTAGAATTACGGTAAGATATGACGATGAAAAATGATGAAACTGCAGCTCTCATGTCGTCGGACTAATTTGTTCCCCTGGTTGCTTTATCAGATGGCGTATCACCCCTGGGACTGCCCTATCTGCTTTTTCAGATCACATAAATATTGTTTACCAGAAGTCAGCGTAAACAAAGCTATTTTAAAACTGGTTGGTTGCTCGTGGAAAAACAGCAGGAAAAGTTTAATTGTTGTAGTGGAGCTGATGTTTTACTGTCCAGAGCTTTACGGCTGTCTTGATTTGAATCAGAACATACTGTAGATAAGAATGTGTGCAGCCCACGCACTGATTTATTTCTGTCTTCCGCACAGGGACATCAGCACTTTGGACTAAATCGCCACAAATTTAAACATAAGTTTCTGCCCCAGGATACATGTCGTTTGCTGTTTGTCTCAGCGCAGCAGCAGGGCTTGATCCTGACCTAAATCACCAGGAACACAAACACACACTGAGGCCTCCTCTAGTGGCCACAGACGAACAACTTGTCTACATAGAAAGAATGGAGAATATAGATGGATGGAGTTGGTGTTAATCACACTACCAAAAAATCCTGTCTTGGTGAGATGGTTTGAATCTTTTTACCCCTGTTATCAGATGTCCAAAATTTTAACTTTGATATGAACCTAACACAGTTAATTTCTTTCAATCCACCTGTAGTCAGTTCAGTTATTGTTAGATGGTGAAAATCAAAGGAAATATGCAATATAGCATGTACAACAACAATGTTTTTTCTCTTAGATGATCTTTTTGGTGATGAGTATATTATTTGATATAATAGTAGATGCTGTTAACAGATAAAAATGGGGGATTATAGAAGGAAGCAGTAAAGATGTATTGCATGTAAGGTGCTGATGAAAAAAACTGATAGGGCTACTAACCGTAAGAAATGATTTGGGCGTGTCAACATACAAGAAAATGGATCTTGAAGTGCAGCTTTTCATCACTTGGATAAGGACATTGAGTCACGCTATCTGCATACAGCTTCACTAAGACCCACTTTGCATCTTGTATTAAAATGTGTCTCGTATCCAGATTGTATATGATTTAATCTGATATTTTTATGTGTTACCAGTGTTCATATTGAGATCTAACAACTCTGTCCAGCACCGGTTGTAGCCGTTTTCCACCATTTGTTTTACCATTGGGGTTTTTCTTTAGTTTTTATTTGCACACATTACATAACTGCATAAAATCCATTTAGTTAAAAAAAACAAAAAGGTCAGTAGAGGTCAAGAAGCTACAGCTTCATACGAACGGACTTCCCCTTAATTTAACGAGAAAAATAGACAATGACAAAGAAAAGGGGAAAAGTTTTGCTCGTATACTTTTGTTGGACCAAACTGAAAGCAAAGTCTCATCTTGACTCCATCCACGTCTTGAATATCAGTAAATTTTCTGGCTGCTTTTTTTGCTAGTAGCTTAGGTCGCTAACTGGCTATTATATGCTACCTTGTACCATTGGAGCAGTCCTGCGCGATTAAGTATTTCCACCCTTGTAGTTGATGGGATTGTGGATTGAAAAGTCCAGTCTGTCCTTAATGTGTTTTGGGTGCATTTGCAACTGTCTTTAATGTATTCAAGCACTATCCAATCACAATTCAATCACCCAAAATGCATATTAATGCAACATGTTTAGGCGGTCTTATGCTGTGTACAACATAATAGACACTCTACACAAAAGACCATATTACATCATGCACATCATGTGTTTATTGGTACACTATCATAAATTTAATTTGCTTTCAAGATGTACCCTAAATGATGCTGTAATCTACATTTAGATGGTGATGTCATAAATGCATGCAGTTCTGTTGGAAATCTGTTCTAGTTGACCACTCTGATGCCAGACTAAGTCCATCATGTCTGTACTGAAAAACTGCCTTTTCAAGAGTTACTGATTTTGTAGAGAAAGTAACAAAGTGTGCATGCAACTTAACATATGTACATCCATTTAAATATAATACTTTTGATTGGAGGTGCCCCCATGGCCTATACGGGTTAAGGCGTTGGCCCCAGAACACAGCGTTCCCAGTACGGGAGCCTCGGGGGACCTCTGCTGCATGTCATTCCCCCGCACTTCCTGTCGTATCTCTACTGTCAACTTCATTTCATTTACTTCAGAATCTTACAAAACATAACTACTTCCCATGCAGCCATGACAGACAGGGCTGCAGGCTCACGTCCTTGGCCAAAATTATACAGGGCGGACTAAAATCTGCTCCAGCGGGCATCCTGCTGGCTCAGTTGGCTGACGCACCAGCATCTTGGACGTGTGCCGACCTGAGACCTTTGTTGACTCCGACTTGAACCGTTCTGTCGCTCATGTGCCGTAATTTCAACCCAGTGAGATAAGTAAGAATTAAAAAGAAGGAAAAGGAGAAAAAGCGGGAAATGGAGGAGACATAAAAGAAGAAAATCTGCCCTCATTGAGAGTGAAACCAGCCCAGTGGAAAAGGCCGGGGTAGCAGAAATTATAGGGTCAGACATGGCACCAACATTATGTGACTTGGAGAGGGAGGCGTGTGTATTTGCATAGTGCATATGTGAGGTATGTGTGTGTGTCTGTTTTTATAGCTGATTATACAGAAGATATATACATAAGACTAAATGTAGATCTGCTGTATATATATCAAAATAGGTGTTTTAACTGATTTATCATCTTAGTTTACAGAAACGTCCCTGCTTTTTTCTGACAAGTGTAAATATCTCTGGATACTTTTGTCAACATGAGAGTAACTACAGTGTGTGTGTGAGCCCACGTGTGACTGCAGCCAGTGACAGCGTGTCTTCCTGTCTCCAGCAGGTCATTGTGAATCAAGAATTTAGCGCCTCTCTCTAAATATAAACCAACCCAATTACCTATCCTCACTACTGTCTTTGTTTACACGGGTTAGCTCAATGTGATCTCCGCATTTTCACACAAAGCGCTCATTCTCACGGAGAATGTTTTCCCCGGACAAGGATTTCCTGTGTTTGGGAAGAGATGGGAAGGAACTACCAAACTGTCACTTTGCTGCGGTAAAAACAAGCTCACCTCTGCTCTGCTCTCTGAGAGGGTTTTCTTGTGATGCCTGCCAGATATTATCATCAAGGAATGTCAGCTAATGATATAATTGAGTTTATTACTCAATGTCTTCAACTCTGCCCTATAAAGGAGAACAGTTTGTAATTGCTGTAGGGTCTGTTTTGAACATATCATATCTGTCTTGTGCAACAGGAGGATGTCCCACATATGTCAGTGGTTTGTAAGGGCTGGTTAAAGGATTGGGTATTGCCCTGACAATATTTAAGGGGAACGCCATTGTAGTGAGTGACCTGAGCCACCAATCCTATGCTGATGTCTTCCTTTCTTTTTCCTTTTGAAAAGCAGCAGAATAAGCTGAAACCCTAGTCCATTTGTATTGTCAGGACAAAGAGAGACCATTGTGGCCGGAGGGGTGGAGGGGAGCTGCCGGTGGAGGTAGGGGTGCAAGGGGTCAGGAGGGGGCAGAGAGGAGTTAGTCACCCCTGCTGGGTCGAGTGTTGGGGGCTCGGGGCGGTGGGAGTGTGTGCAGGTAGTGTGCGTGTTTTTTTTTCTCTCTGTCTCTCTCTCTCTGAATGATGAGCCTGAAGTTGCGGCAGTGTGCATTTATCCAGCTGGAGGAGGCTTCAGTAGCAGAGCAGCAGCAGCAGCAGGGCGGGGGAGGTTATGTTGAAGGGAGGGAGGGAGGGAGAGAGGGAGGATGAGTGACGGGGAAGCCAGCGCACTGCCTCTCTCACGCTCCGACAGGAGTTTATTCTGCTCCAGCTGCCGACACCACAGCGCACACAGAAAAAGTGAGAGAGCTGGAGAGAGAAAAGCCCCTTCGATATCACAGCGATGACTTACAGCACTTACAGAGTGGATTGCACACTGGATTTTAGCGCTTGGAGTTGATGACACCAAGTTATTTATTGACGTTTGGTATTTTGTCTGGTGCCTAAATGCTGTCACTGGGCAAAATGCACTCCAGAGCAAAGTCCCGGAGTTGTGACAACTACCTGAGTATTAAGGTACGAACTTTAAATACGTCTTTATTGCAGTTTAACTGAGACTTTTTGGAAGTTGCTGTTTATTTCTGTGTGTTTTCATATGTTAGTGGGGAACTTCAATCGTAGACTGTGTTGTGTGTGTGTGTGTGCGCGTGTGTGTGTGTAACTGTGCACATTCAGATGATGGATGTTTTTAATGTCTGCGCCTTTTCATAGCTGATATTTTGACTTCTTGCACTGTAGCCAAAACATAGCAGGTAGCTTTTTATTCATGCATGAAGAGAGAGATAAAAATGTTTGTGCTGATCAGCGCTGTATTGTTGCTCAGTCTATTTATATCCCTTAATTTACATTCAGTTTCAGTCATTTTAATGCCTTTATTTTCTCTTTTGTTTCAGTAAAAGAACTTAATATGTCACGGTGTGTAGATGTTTGCTTTTTCAGCAGCATTTTGTCTGCTGCTCACAGATACATGCCTGTTTGTAGTACTCTGTGTTCACTTCGAAGGGCACTGGGAGCGTAAATCATCACTGATGGCACCTCAGCATGTTCTCCATCTGTTGAATGACAATAACAAACTGAATGTGTTGAATCTTTAGGTGGATTTAAGACAACTTTGTGCGCAGGGAGCAAAACACAGAACTATCAAATGCAATTTAATTCAAATATTGAATTTATTTCTGTACTACACACAGACATATCAACTTATTTCAGCTATGTGCCATCATCAGCTATGGTGGGCTCTTAGCTGCAAAAACTAACAAACAAAAAACACAATGAAAACAAGATGTGATAAAAGTGCTATTTATCATTTCTGGGGTCACTGAAATACACAAGTTTGTATCCTTTCTGATAAATTGGTCTCCTTTATCATCCTCCCACTTGTTTTGGTATGCACTGCAGCTATATTTACCCTGCAGAGGTATCAACAGACTTTGTTAGTCTCCTTTGTCTCTCCTGTCGCTGCTCATCACACTCTGATTGGTTGAAGCACCTCCATTCACTTTTTTGTCCTCTTGT